>NC_086321.1:30584449-30896067 GCF_036172605.1 Pelobates fuscus
CTATGTGCTCTGCTTGAAATGGTATCTGGGTATTGCCTGTGTTGGTAAATCAGAGTTGCTGGGACGTAACTCTCAAGATGCAACAGAAAAGCCCCAGTATCTCAGAATACCTTGGCAACCTGACATTGAATACAATTGCCTTAACAATGGCTCAGTAAACATTCCTGGGGGTTGGTGGGAAGGTTTAGAAATTGTCAAACACCCAATTGCTTAGTATTACTCTCTGCACATTGAAACTGGTAATGGCCAACAGAGTTGGATTAGGATTGCCCAGGACCACAGGCAGGATGCCAGATTGGGGCTTTCTCCCAGCGTCCTGGACTTTTTCTCTTTCAGTGTTGCGTGTGGTGCCTGAGTGCTGTAGGTGCATGTGCTAAACGGAGTGTTGTGTGTGTGAGTGTGTGCAGTGGGTAAATACTGTGTGCCGAGAAGGCTGAGAGCTTCTTTTTATAACCAAGTGTCAGACTTCATGTTAAATTTACAGGGGGCATTCTGAAAAACTATTTTATAAAACTGGAAAAGGTACAGAGGTGAGATATAAAATTTATAAAGAAATTGGCAGATCTTTGTTCTGGAAACAAAAGGCTTTAAAATGCTGTTTTCATTATAAATCTATCTAAAAAGACGTGACACATTATCAGGGTAATTCACTAAATACCAGGATGGACAACATTCTGCAAAAATGGGCAAATTCTGACCGGAGTGACAATTCTCATATTTACTAGAGTAGGATCTAATCGGATGAATGTGGTGCCTGGATTAAAATGCACCAGTTGGAAAAAAAAAATAATGAGATTGACCGCATTCAGTAGAACGCAAGTTCGCAAATTATGGTTCAATCGCTTTTTGCAATTGATAACTTTAAGTACTATTTGTTCTATATTGTCCGTATTACTATAAGGGACATTATAAATCTTTTTTATGTAACCAAACCGCAATGCCATGGGTGGGGATAATATCTACGAAACAGTGAGCAACCACTGGCTGCTTACTGTATTAAAAAACTAGTGACTGGGCTGCAATTGCTGCCCAGTAGCTAAAACGGCCACGGGTATATTCTCATACTAATCTCACTCAAGAGAAGTCAAACTTGCTCTAATCAGAGTGCTACAATGGGAATTCACAATATTGGAATGCCTATGTAATGGTTTTTCCTGCCTTGAAGCTCATTCTATATTTTTTCATTATTATTATTACTGGCATTTTTATAGTGCCAACATATTCTGCAGCGATGTACAATGTTCATCTGCATCATCATATTAATACTCCTAATATTTAAACTCCAATCCTAATTACATTTATATAAAGTTATTATTCCTTACAAAGTTATTTAATCCTCTAGATTGTAAGCTCTTTTGAGCAGGGTCCTCATCAACCTATCTCCAGAACATACTGTTTAATTAATAAATTGCCTATAAACTTGAAACCCCCAAGATTTGACTATTTTATTACCGGGCAGTATTTCAATAGAATAGACTTTAGTTGCTCTTGTTAATAAAGTGGCAGTGATTTTAAAATATATTCTTTTACAGACAGAGTTTTTATACACTATCATCAACGTCGTCTTACAATGGAATGTTGAGCTTAACATTTGCTTTGTTTTGCTTCTGACATTAACAGACCATAGGCAAGTTCGCTCATTGTCCAAGAGTGACAGAGACAGAAAAGGAAAGCTTCGGCTGAACATTCCTCTTAAGTCCTGTAGTTACTGTGATTATAAATAACTCTCTCTAGCTTCCAAATAAGAATATCAAATAAAAAAAAGAAAAAAAAAAAAGAAAGAAAAAAAAAAAAAACCAGGAAAACAAACTACATTCTTATAAAATATCAAGTGACGAACGTCACATATAATCGAACCACTGATGACCAAGGAACAATTTTCCCACTGTTATCCTCACTAACTTAATTTTATTAATACGTTTAAATCAACACAACTTGGTCTCGAACATTAGACACAGAATATAAAGCCGGGAGAAAATGACTGGACGGCTATTAGCGCTCGGAATCATACCACTGAAACAATTTGCAATTAGTTGAAAATCCGTAAGTCTCGCTTCTCAAGTGCTTGGATCGGTGATCATTCTACTACTTAAGATGACAAATATCCCTCACTTGGGTGTTCTTATAATGGTGATATTATTACAATAATTACTACATTTAATATGTATGATTAGTCACTCTGAAAGTGCTATTAGCTATCACAATAATCTGTAATAGTTGGGCTCCATCATTGCTATGGCATGATCTTTCCTACTGTTTGTCGACCTTTCAGTTTAAGAGGGTGGTTATGTTCCCAACCTCCTCTGCCCCCCCTACCTTTAAGAAGTTGGATTCATGGTTTCGTACCCAGCTGGAATGTTTAGAAACCCCTGGTGCTAAATAGTTTGGTGAACTGCTTAAACACCAACAAGAACCTTATGGGGCCTTACCCAGCTTTAAACACTTCTTTTTCTGTTCAGAATTTTGCATTCTGCTTCAATTCTGTCATCTAACTGTGGGCTTAAATTAAAGCTCCTGGACGTATTGAGGTTTACTGAATTGCACTGCGTTGTTTTTTTGTTTCGTTCTCACTTAAATTCACCCCCGACTGGGAACTGGGCAGCTTTTCTTCCAGTGGAGCGTGCTTTAAAGTATCCCAGAAAAGAGGGAAAAAAGAGGTAGAAAGAAAATCAAGTGGGGCAGCTTAGCCCCTATAATTAGCTGTGATCCTCAAAGTCTAAAATACTTTAATGCCAGGCTTCTGATAGCACAGCAGCAAAATGGACTAGGAATGTAAAAAAAAGTAATTAGATCTGTGCAGTCGACCGTGGTGAGCATTCAAAAGTAAAAGGCTGGACTCTACGGTCTTACTAGAACTGATTCCAATCCTTTTTTTTTTTTTTTTTTAAATATTCTGTTGTAGAGGTGATGAGTTCATTGCTGGCCCTGTTCTCTGCAGTTCACGGTTTATCTTTTACTCTTTTATGGCAACAAAACAAAACAAATATGCAAAAAACAACAAGAAAATGCTCGAAAGAGATTTAAGTGCAATCACAAGGAGGAACCCTACTCTCGCGCTGCTTTTTGGAAAGTATCCACTGTGGTGGTGGATGATGGGGATTGTAGTCAATTGGGGTTTATTTTCCAAGGGATGTCTATTACAATATTAATCAAGTCATGGCTGGTGATGACAGATAGCTGTACTTGTCAAAGATGCACAAAGGATAATGGGAGAATCACAGAGGATAATGTGTGTTTTAGTTTAGATCAGCTAAATGTTTCATGGGTTGCCTGTGTAACAAACTGTGGAGAAGGATTATGATGCAATCATTTACAATTTATATTATATTCAGGAAATCTTTGGATTGTTCCAAGTTCTCTGGGTTGGTGTGGGTTCACAGATATATGGACAGCATCGTCTTGCATCAAGATTTTAGTTGTACTTATCAACATATTTATAATGAATAAGCCATCTTCTCCAAGAAACCATTCCATGCATACAGTTGCTTGTTGAGAATTACAGAGTGCTATTCACATCATCTGTGTGTTGAGTCACATTGTCACTTAGTAGCTTGTGCGTTGTACATTTGTGAAGTATAGCTTGAGCTTATATCTGTCTATATGGGACCCTATCATCCTCCCATTTTGTGGATGGTCTGTACATGTTGAGTGACAGGGCCATTTTTAGTAGGATTTAGCAAATATTACAAAAATAAATACAGTATATCTGAGAAAGGCCATACTGAGCTGTGCTGGAAAACCAAACGCAACAAAAAAACACATTTGATTTATTTTTACACAGACACAAAAATTAGTAGAAAAAAATTGATAGATAAGTACTTAAAACGGAAATACTAGCATGACAAAAATAATACAATTAGAACAGGTTATTAAGATATTTCTAAATAGTGATATTTTTTTCAAGATCACAAAGCATATGTCATCTCAAACTGTTAGCAGCTTTTGATTCCCACACCTGGTCTCCTTTCCTGCGACTGTCAAAAATGACCTACTAAGCCCTCAGTGAATACTGCTACAACCTACTATGCTACCCCTACTTTTACCTTTTGTGTCACTATATCCCACTCCCTCTAGCAGGGCCCTCAACCCCTCTGTTCCTGGTCGTCCATTTGTCTGGTTACAATTAGGTGTCTGTTAGTCCACCCATTGTACAGCGCTACGGAATTTGCTGGTGCTATATAAGTAATAAAATAATAATAATAACTCCAAAGCAGCTACAGGGTGTGATGGAATGGAGGATTCTCAGAATGAATGCTACCATAATCTCTAAGGAGTGTTTTTAACACTTTGTCGAAATCATTTCAAAGAAATGGGGACAAATAAGGGACAAGGAAAAAAAAATGAAATTAAAGAGGGAAATGGGCATTGATAGGGAGATAATATATAAGGGAGGGGATAGTGGGGAAGGGACACAAAGAATAAGCATAAGGAAACACAGAGAAGGACATAAGGCAGGCACCAAAATTAGGAGAAGTAACACTGGGAACGTGACAAAGGAACACTCCAACTCCTCGTTTTAGTTTTGCTCACTGGACAGGGTACCATTTCAGAGATTATCTCAGTCTTTTTAAAATAAAAAAAACTTGCTAAAGTTATTAAAACACATTCCATTAAGTAAGTGATAATATCTAGACCAAGATATACTTTAAAGCTATTAAAAATAAAAACTACTACTCCTAGTTACAGGAACAGGCCAAACATATAAAGCACTTCAGCTTGTGAAATGTCTGTCCCATATTTTTTATTTTTAGAACAAATCAGCACTATTAGAAATGGGACAGCTTTGGATTGGCTGAGTTCATCAAATTTGATGATCTCAGCCATGGAAGCAGGGCCGGGCCAGCCTCAGCAAAAACTGTGCTGCGCTGGAAAAAGGTGGGTAAAATCACTTTTTAAGATAAATAGAGGGGGGCCGGGGCCCTAAACAGAGATTTGAAAACTATTTTGTCAGGAGTACATGTTTGTATCCCTGTCACTATAGTGTTGGTTCCAAGCTGGTTCCCATTCTGAATGTTTGCTTACTTTAAGGCATTTTTAATGTTTCAGCACATCTGTTACTTATTTGTACCCAGCGTATATACTTTACCTTTTACAGTTTTGGTATTGTGCAGAACCAATCTTTAAATGTTTATATAGCTTTTATAAAAACGATATTTGATGTTATTGTTAGCATGGATTGGCACTCAAAAACAAAGGCTGGTGCATTTGTTTATTTAACATCTTCTACTTGCGGTACTTCATAAAGAATTTGAAGGGCCAAACATGAAGATAAAATCATACATTTTCATGATATCCCATTGTACAGCGCTACGGAATCTGAAGGCGCTATATAATTAATAAAATAATAATAATAACATTATTTTTATATGTAGTTTACCACGTTTTCATCTATTTAATGTAGTTTACAATGTTTTCATCCATTTTGCCAATTAATTATTTTTAACATTAAATAATTCTCTTTAATTTTCTTCAACATTAAACGCGACTCAATTTTCTGTGTCTATTTAATTGTAATTAATATGCAATGCTGACAAATATTAGATGCACAATAACCTCCATGAATAATATCCTGAAGATAACTTTGAGAGTTCAGAACATGTCACAGTAGAACATTCTGTGTACTGTATCACTGCCATTAATACATTTTTATCGTCAAGTACTTTATAATGTTATGCACATATTTGCTTTTCACTCCCAAGGTTAACCCCACCAACTTTCAAGGCTGGTCTCATCCTAAAACAAGTCTTTCTAAGTAAAACATTCATTTCTAACTAATGAGGTCTATTCACCAAATGACCAATATGCAAAAGAAAGTTTGGCTGCTGTTTTGTGGCTAGGTTCTCTAACACTGGGTTATATGTTTCTTATATCTTTATTTGTGGCACAGAGATTAATTTGCAAATAACAACAGAATTTCAGTAAAAGGCAGACAAATTTCATTGCAACAGGCTATAAAACAGTCTTTTAAGGTTAGTGTAGGGTTTGGGGAGAATTTAGAGTTTGGTTATTATTATAGGGCTACGGAGCATTGGTGCTAGTGTTAGGGTGAACAACAACAAAGGGAAGAGCTTTTTTTTATCCGTACAAAGGGCAATGAGTGGTTAACCCGTAGTTTAATAAATTAGGAGAAATTAGAACAAAGGCCCTATCCAAATAGGTTTCTTATGAGGTTTAAACATCCACTTTAATAGGATTGATAAAACATAACATTTAATCAAAATTCTATTAAATAGGTACGGTATACAAAAATATATAATCAAAAAAGGAAAAAAAATGATAAGAAAAGAAAGAAAATAAAAAAAGGGAGAAACCAGGGATTTTTACAAAATACACTTAAATTCATAGGTATCTGGAACCAGATAATAGAATGTGTGTATGTAGATTGGCCAGTTTTACATAAGCATACTCCTACTATTGGGTATCATTTAAACACATAGTCAAATTAGTAGTGATACCTCTTAAAAATAACAGAGTATCTGCAAATGTATCGGTTCCCTGAGAATCAGATTGAGTGAAGTGATTATATCAATTTATCACCTGAGGTTTGTAACTAGTGGGACTACTCACAAAGGGAAGATAATATGCTTCCTACTCAAGTGTCTTTCTTTTTTAATTTTTTTTTTATTCTTTATTTTTTTTGTGCAAAGAGACAGCTAATACAGGCAATGCGAAGTACGTCATGACTTTGGGTAAACTGCCCAATTTTTATAATAAATCATGGTCATATATAAAATGTCAGTAGGTATGGTAGTATCAGCATCAATGTAAGCGGGCTAGATAACTGACCTATTGTTAGGCTTAACAGTATAGCATAAAATAACATGAGCATGAGGCGGAGAATAACATGTCGTTTTGCCACTGGTTAGAAACTTAAACTTAAACATATTAAAAACAGTCAAAACAAATATCACTGTGTTAAGCAATGAGTAGGAGAGCGACGTCAGCTTGTGTCACAGTTATCGATAAATTGCGATATTCGAGCTTCTGGTTCAGCCTATACCCGACAGATAATGTCCCATTTTCCATGCAGATTATTCATGGGTGGCCCACTTAATTCCCCCCCCCACTTACCTAGAACCGGACTGCAATCCCGCCCCGCCGATTCTTACATCTCTTGGTGTGCCGCATACAGGACCTGAGTCTGGTATCTGCGTCCAGGCGTGTTCTTGTCACGATTTGTGAGTGTCTCCAGCCGGTGTGAGCGAGTTGTGTGCAGACCTCTCTTGCCGTTTTGTGGCCTCTGCAGGTAATATTTCACCAGGTGTCCAGATATTCGGCGGCGATGCCCTTTACAAGACACCCGCCTCTGTGCTCTCCCTGCCGGCTCCGCTTTTGGATCTCGCCCCTCGTATCTCAGCTGAGAATTGCTTTTCGGTAGGCAGGCTTGGAGCGTGCCCGCAGTGGGGGGCCCCCATGTCAAGTGTCTTTCTTATGTACCCTATAAAAAATTGTGATTTCGGTACGAACTAAAGGTAGAGAAATGCTAATAATAGCTTTTTAATCATGGAGATTAAGTAGCATTAGTCTATTCTGTGCCTTTATGGGCACCTAATCTTCGAGGTAAACTAACTAGCTCTATCTTTTTATGCCTCATGAAAACGTCTCGGTGCTCCCATTCAGCAAATAGTCAGTCTAAATATTTGTTAGGTATCTGATATATGTATTACTTAGCTATTGCTTCCAGAGGTACAACCTCTGCACACCTATAACGCTTTGTAAATTATTGTAAGAGAGTACCGCAAGTCGTGCCACAAGTGTTTCGCCAGGCAGGCTCTTCAGGAGGCGAGTGTTAGGGTGACTTCAGGTTAAAGTGATGTTTACAGTTCACCCGGCCTATAACAGGGGAGTTTGATTTACCTAAAGGAACACTTGGGCACCATAACAACTTCATTGAAATGAAGGTCCCAGGCCCTAGCTCACCTTAAGGGGTTAAACAGTTCTTGAATGGTTTAAACCAATTTTTCTTTCCAACGCCGAATGTCTCGGCCTCTCTGCCCTTTCATTTTCTAAAAATCTCTAAACCGGAAGGCTCCTGCTGAATCGGGCAGCGTCATCACTGATTGGCTGAGAGCATCAGCAAAATGTATGGAATAGTATACATATCACCAGTGTATAGAAATAGAATGTGTATTCTGTCCTCAGTTGACATGGATGAATTTTACAGTGATGAATGTTGAACACTCATTTAGTAACAGTGCTTCAGATATCAAATTTTCACCTTCAACAATATCTGACAGATCAATTTAAATAGAAAAACAAATACCTTCAGGTCTCAAAGCTCTTTTATTTAAATTTATGGCGTATTTACATTAGTAAACTTAGACACTTCATGTTTTTAAGTTTTTCTTAAATTAAGGAACAGCAGGTATGGCTCAACAGCTGGCCAACTGTGTGAGTGTGTGTGGTATAACCCAACATGTCATTTTTAGTACCACACGTTTGTCTTTTAATGTCTGAGGTTTCAAGTCTTTATGGTCTCTGAGGGCGTGTGAGACTAAAATCTTTTTAAATGCTAGGAAGTCAAAGTGTATCTGTACAATGTCTTTTCAACTTACGCAAAACAACATCCCGTCTTCAAAAGAACTCACCAAACTTTACATACAACTGCAGAAAGAAATGACCTTTATTTATTTTTTGCCTCAGTTGTATTGGTAATTGTAATAGAATTTTACAAATATGTAACATATTACAGAATGTTCTACTCTGGGTAAATGTTGAACATGTAAAACAGTGTTTTTTTTTTTTTAAATGCACTTTATTTATGTTGAGGTTGATTAGTAGAGAAGTAGACAATTACCCCCACAATACATTTATCACCCACAGAGTACCAACTACAATAAACCATTCCTAATAAACACTGATACAACAAATACAATATGCATATATATATAAATGTGCACTCATATATCTACATCCATTTGACATACTATTATTTTTTTTATCCCATAGGCTCATATAAAATAACATTTTGTAATTGCATGCATTATATTTTGCCCCTTGTGTTACCATGGCTTTGACGGAGGTTTTTGAGATAGCTTCTAAACACTGCTAAGTATTCAGTATTGTAGAGCTATATACAGGGGATGCAAATCTTCCTAATTAACATATTTTGGACAACCCATTATGTGTGTAATGGAACTGTTTTTTTCACAATACAAAGATACCTATATAATACACAGAGCTGGGCACAATACAAAGATACCTATATAATGCACAGAGCTGGGCACAATACAAAGATACCTATATAATACACAGAGCTGGGCACAATACAAAGATACCTATATAATACACAGAGCTGGGCACAATACAAAGATACCTATATAATACACAGAGCTGGGCACAATACAAAGATACCTATATAATACACAGAGCTGGGCACAATACAAAGATACCTATATAATGCACAGAACTGGGCACAATACAAAGATACCTATACAATACACAGAGCTGGACACAATACAAAGATACCTATATAATACACAGAGCTGGGCACAATACAAAGATACCTATATAATACACAGAGCTGGACACAATACAAAGATACCTATATAATACACAGAGCTGGACACAATACAAAGATACCTATATAATACACAGAGCTGGGCACAATACAAAGATACCTATATAATGCACAGAGCTGCGCACAATACAAAGATACCTATATAATACACAGAGCTGGGCACAATACAAAGATACCTATATAATACACAGAGCTGGGCACAATACAAAGATACCTATATAATGCACAGAGCTGCGCACAATACAAAGATACCTATATAATACACAGAGCTGGGCACAATACTAAGATACCTATATAATACACAGAGCTGCGCACAATACAAAGATACCTATATAATACACAGAGCTGGGCACAATACAAAGATACCTATATAATACACAGAGCTTGGCACAGTACAAAGATACCTATATAATACACAGAGCTGGGCACAATACAAAGATACCTATATAATGCACAGAGCTGGGCACAATACAAAGATACCTATATAATACACAGAACTGGGCACAATACAAAGATACCTATATAATACACAGAGCTGGGCACAATACAAAGATACCTATATAATACACAGAGCTGGGCACAATACAAAGATACCTATATAATACACAGAGCTTGGCACAATACAAAGATACCTATATAATGCACAGAGCTGGGCACAATACAAAGATACCTATATAATGCACAGAGCTGGGCACAATACAAAGATACCTATATAATGCACAGAGCTGGGCACAATACAAAGATACCTATATAATACACAGAGCTGGGCACAATACAAAGATACCTATATAATACACAGAGCTTGGCACAATACAAAGATACCTATATAATGCACAGAGCTGCGCACAATACAAAGATACCTATATAATACACAGAGCTGGGCACAATACAAAGATACCTATATAATACACAGAGCTGGGCACAATACAAAGATACCTATATAATACACAGAGCTGGACACAATACAAAGATACCTATATAATACACAGAGCTGGGCACAATACAAAGATACCTATATAATACACAGAGCTTGGCACAATACAAAGATACCTATATAATGCACAGAGCTGCGCACAATACAAAGATACCTATATAATACACAGAGCTGGGCACAATACAAAGATACCTATATAATACACAGAGCTGGGCACAATACAAAGATACCTATATAATACACAGAGCTGGACACAATACAAAGATACCTATATAATACACAGAGCTTGGCACAATACAAAGATACCTATATAATACACAGAGCTGGGCACAATACAAAGATACCTATATAATGCACAGAGCTGGGCACAATACAAAGATACCTATATAATACACAGAGCTGGGCACAATACAAAGATACCTATATAATACACAGAGCTGGGCACAATACAAAGATACCTATATAATACACAGAGCTTGGCACAATACAAAGATACCTCTAGAATATACAGAGCTGGGTTGTCTACAGAGATACAAATCAAACAGGTAGAGCTAAGTAAAAAACACACAGAGCTGGGCACAATAAGAAAATAACACAACTATCCCACACAGCCAAGGTCACTGTAATGGATTACCAGGATCTTCAATACAGAGATCCACACACAGTACATGTCTCTGTATAAAGCTTCAGCCATCTTTTGTTCTCTCTTTGTCTATCTTCTCTCCAAGAAGAATTGTCAGGTGATTACTGAGTTCAAATGTAAGGCAAATTTATTGGACTATTTTCGACCTTAACAAAGGTCATTGTTAATTCAAAATGTTGCTTTGTATGTGAGTGTCTGAAGCTTCTTCTTGGTTGCACTAGATGTAAGGGATTTGCTGACCCTGGCTCAGTTAAGCACACAGTGGTTCCTTGGATGTCTGCAGTCCTTTCTTTTTCTTGAGAAATCACTATTAGCTCTCAGCACACAGTGTACGAACGGATAAAGCAGCAGGATACTGATAGACTCCTTATTATCATTGCAGCTACTAATGTACTTAATCTGCAGTGGTAATATAGAGTTGAGAAGTAGCTGACATGGTTAACAGAAGCAACAATCATTACTGATTACAACAGACTGAAATCAGAATCAGATTAGTCCTCAGAGTCACAGCCCCTGTCCTGCAGTTTAAAGCTTCACAAATTTTCAACTATTCACAACATGAGTGTCTCAGCTGTAGAGAGACTGATAACTTTAAAGAAGATGGTGGGTATGTGTGTGGGAGTTATTAATAACTATTAATGGCAGGCAGCACAGTGCTCGGTGTCAGAATCTCCCTCCTCCCCTTGTCACCCTTGCACTTCCCTAGCTTTATATATATTAATTATACATTTGAGCAAATTCCCTTGTTTAATCAGCTCTCAGACAGTCATTGTGGCTATTGGTGTAGAGAAGAAGATATTATACACTTACATTTGGCAGGGGCCAGGAGTTGCTGCAGCTGCTGCTCTCCATGTCATATATCCAAGGTGACTTCTTGCTGTTCTCTCCCGTGGGCACTGTAAACCTGTCCTTTGGTGCTATCAGCCAAACTAGACCCCTAAATGAGAAGCCAATAGCATGCCTCCACTCATGGACAGTTGGCTTTCAGCCCAAATGGCAACTCAATGGAAACTTCTGCTTATTCCCACACTGCCAACTCTGACCTGCAGGATTTTTCAAGGGCCGCCCCATTCCTATTGAATTCCCGCCCCCGCAACACCAGACTCTCCCCTAGTCTCCAGCGCTTTAATAATTCACTGAAAACACACCTCTTTAGGAAAGATTCCCAGCTTCCTGGGTGACGGCTCTCTCATTTCACTGCCTCCATTTCCCGGCTCATCTCCTGACACTGTTCGGTTCTTCCACACAACACTTTTACTGGCTTATTTCAACACAGTCATCGTATCCATCAATCCCTACCCCCTCTGACTTGCTGTTACTTTTCTTGCATATCTTTACTCCTTCTTCATAGATTTTAATACCGTTTGGGCATGGTCTTCTTGTCTCTGTTATATTGCATATATGTTATATTACTTGGTGTCAAATATCCCCATTCTATAATTGTAAGGCCCTGCAGAATATGTTGGCACTATAATGCTAACAATAATAATAATTCAAGAGACAGCAAATGTTGATTTTACCAAAATACTTTCCGAAGCAATTTCTGGAAATTAGAAAAATATCTTACGCTCTTTAGGCAAAATGATAAATATGATGCAAGAGGCAAGTGTAACAGGTGTCAAACAGAATTAACAAACGTAAAAAGGGATATCCAAGAGATCATTTTCTAGAAAGACCTTCTGAAAGTGGAGTCAAGATCTCATTCATCATTTGGAAATTGACTTGTTAAATGAACAAATTATTAAACAATTTAAGATTACAATTGTTACATTTCAAGATACACTTTAAGATATGAGGCTGCAGATACCGTAACTCTATTTTAATTCAATAGGACATTTAAATAACACCATTAGGATCATAGAAATGTTGGCTCTGACAAAGAGTACACTATTTAAGCTCTTTAAAGAATTCAACAACCATTCTGCACCGGGGAAGCTCACAGGTTTTCAAAATATGATAGATTCATTTTTTTAGCTAAATCACATTTTCATGTTAAAAATTTGTTGAAATCACTCTTTAATGAACCAACATTTTATTTTGTTACCATAATTGTTATATGTCTACATTATACATTGTCTTTTAGAACATTTGATATCTATTTTATTTTTTAAATTGAGTTTTCATGAAATACACAGTAGTTGACCACTGCATGTTCAGTTCATTCTGATATTGATATAAGAGAAATTATCAATATAAATGCCTCAGGGATAATCTCAGTGGGGAACGTCATTCACTAATAAAGTGTAAGAGGTAAGCAACATCTATGTACAGAAACACAACCAAAAGCAATTAGCAATATCTAATTAATATGCAACCTATGGCATCCAAACTACACAGCTATACGGGCATTAGTATTACTGTAAAGTTGCTATTTTATTAGTATTCACTTATTTTTGGATTAAAGTTATTTTAGCAATTGAGAACACCAATAAACACACACACACGCATGCACGCATGCACGCACACACGCACACACACACCCACGCACGAACGGACACACGCACGCACACACGCACGCACGCACGCACACACACAGTGCCTACATGAAATTGAGAGGGATATTTACGGAAGTGTGAACAATCAAGGCTGCAACATCATTAGAAAATGTTAGTAAAAAATAGCATAGATTTGGAAAAAAACACAAAACAGTAAAGTTTTTATAGCTGCCTACAATTTTAGAAACTCTTTGAATTCCTGACAATTTACACATTAGTGAAGTTCCTGTTTGTAAAATGAAAAAGCCTTTTTTTGTGTTAGTTTTTTTTGTGTGCAAACTTTGACACTTAATTTGTTTACACAGTAGTTAACATTAATACATATTTTATGGAAACATTACAAGAGTCAGAATTCTGCTCACAAGAGCTTTCTTATTGTGTATTTAGGACAAGTCTCAATTAAACAGTAAAAGTGCAGAGACAGTATTACCTCCAAACAAAGTTTGTATCGTCTTTAATTAGTCTGAGTTGTAAAGATCAAGGGTCGTTAAAAGAAAGACACAGTAAAGTTATGGTGCATAAAAATGACACCACATTAAATCCTTCACTTACGACAAAAACAGTCGCAAGAGCATTCATCTGCGAGTCTTCAGTTGAAATACCCAGACTTTACTGCTGCATAAGTACCTTAATGCATCAGATGTAAACATTAGGGAGCAATATATCTTCAGATTTGATAGGAAATAAAGAGTGACATACAAAATGTGTCTGTTGTGCAGAGGAATCAATGCCCATTAAGTATCTGTAATAAAGTGCATCAGTCATGCAAAGCTGTCATTGTATCACAAATATAGTAAGATGTTAAGTATGAATTGTGCTAGCTAAAATATTACACATCAAATTTTATTTTGTAGAATAAGTTGCCGAGCTGTTATACAGAGCTGTCCCAATGTTGGCCAAGATCAGTGCAAGTTACAGACGCTGGAAGGCAGCTATTTCAACTATCAACAATAATTAAAAGCTGAGGTTGAAAGTATTTCAAAATATTGGGCAGACTAGATGGGCCGAATGGTTCTTATCTGCCGTCACATTCTATGTTTCTATGTTTCTAAGTTAAAATGGCAGGAGCTGCCGCTAGGAAGTGCAACGCCCACTAATATTGGTCCTGGTTTGTCCAAGATTAGGATCCCCCCCCCCGACACAGAGGTGGTCTATACTGTATTCCCTGTAGGTACACCCTTTCTTGGTTTCACCGCTCTGCTGGTGACCTTCTTCTATCTGCTGTTCGTACAAGTACAGCTAACTCCTGCATGCAAGATGTCTAGCGACTACATTCTTATGGAACAGTCTGGCTTCTCCAATCAGGCTCTCACCTATTCTTTGTTGTCTGTCCTTGAAGAAGTCCCATAAACCACATCCCTTCAGAATATCCTATTTCTACCAGGAAACTTACTTCTCAAAACTATCTCTTACTCTCTCAACTTAACTAGTGTGTCCATACTCCCTTCCAATTCTGCCACTGGACCACCCTATCACGCTGCCCTTACTATTGATACCCCTCCTCCTCTAGATTGCAGGCTTATTTGAGAAGAGTTCCAGCCAAATTATTATATTGTACAGCACTGCAGAACAAGTCGATAAATATAAATAATAATAATAATTATTATTATTATGATCTGCTATAGGTTATTCTGAGAGAATTGTGGAAACAAGATTTTCCAGAAATGCTGCAGGATTGTATACACCCTTCGTGCTTACTGACTTGTCACTAAATTATTGCGAGAAGCTTGGAAAGTGTAGTAAAGCAAAATCGCCAATATATTTTATACGCTACATACTATGATGTACGTAGCTTGCTAAGGATGACTGTATTGATAGTTCCAACTACCCCTTTAAGTCTCCTCCTTAACAGACACTTTTACATCCAATATACCAAAAAACTTACAAATGGGGTTTCAGATATTCCGAGACAAAGAAATTATGGTAAATAATAGTGAAATGTTGTAACACTATAAATTGTTACAATTCTCGGTTGCACTTACAACATTTGAAGAGTAGTTCCAGCAATTACGCCATTTAAAAAGTGAATTCTGTTCATCTTCTTAATGTATATCTTGTGTATTTGTTTACAGCTCATAATATCTGCATCCCATAAAATGTGTGGATTTGTTCAATGGTTTTCCATTGTTCTAAAAAATAAAGGTGCATTTCACTATATAGATACACATGCATTATTTAACATCAGCTTCGTTATAATAGCCTAACAACTTTTTCATATTTCTTTACACAGTTAGTTGTATTTATTTTTTTTATTCTTAAAAAGCATAGTTTTGACGCTTGTTTTTTGATGGTTAGACGATAATCTAAAAAAATTTAACAACATTTTTTTTTCCAACTTAGAAACTAGTAATTGAATTATTTAACAAAGCAACCTCACAGTTTTAGCTTGTTTAGGCTCAGAGCATTAAACACAAAGATAATGGAGGATAATTGAAACCCATTGACCAGATCTGTGATTCTGCAATAATGAAGAGGCAAGGGAAATATTATTTTCCCATAATGATAAAAGCTTAATACACACATTTAAAATTTACTTTGCCGGTCTACCTCTGCAAAATATCTTGATGAATGATTGATCCTGAAATAGAGTAAAAAATGTTATGTGATTATTATGACTATATATAAAATGGAAATGGTCAAATAGTAAATTTTTTGCTACCGTAACACAATCCAATGATGTCTAATGTGAATTTTAGCAGAACATTATGCTATTCAGTACAGTGCAAGATAAGATAGTATATTAATGATATAGTATAGAACTGTGTAAATTCATTTTAGGTATTGGTTGGCTAAGATGTGATGAGTATTGGTTGGCAAGAAGTCAATTTACCTCAGAACCTGTGAAGTGGAATTTGTTTAATATCTACCTCATGGCTCTCCATCGGTTCCAAAATAAAATTCTGACCTGACTCAGTCTACTGAGCTCCAATAAAAACGGCATCCCTTGTATCTAAATACATCGTCTTTGAATTGCCCCTCTCTTCTTCTCATTACATACTCCCACTTCTATATCTTGGATTTCTGTCTTGCAAAACCTCCACATGAGTTACTTCACTGTGCCAGGCTCTTCACCATGTTCAACTGCACCCATTATATCTAAATACTCTCCCTGACACCGTCTTTGAATTGCAATATTTGATATTACACAATCGTTTAGTTTCCATAAGCAATAGATCTTGAGTGGGATGTGTGTGGGGATTGGCAAAGAATGATTATGTGTGGGACTTAGTAGAGTGATATGTATGCGCAGCTGAGTGTACTTGTGTGTATGTGTAGGATTGGCTGAATTTAATTGTGTGAGGGCTGTCTTAGTGTGATTGCGTGTGAGGGTTGGCTAAAAGTGAATGTGTGAGAGTTGCGTATGTAATATTAATAATATTAGTATCAAGTTACAATTATAAAACAAACACAGATGCACACACACAGGTAGGCACACACAGTAATAGACACAAGCACATAAAGATAAAGGTAATCACTGGCACAGGAACAAGTATAAACAGTCAGGCACATACAGCCAGATATACACACCAAGACAGAAAAACACAGACACAGTCATATATAGGCACAGATAAACAAATGCACACAGACAGGTGTACAAAGGTACAAGTATACACAGGAAAGGTTCACACCAACAGTATACACAGACATGCACACACTGGTACAGGTACAGACGCAGACACAGACAACACTATACAGACCCAGACACAGGCTTACTCACAGAGACAGGCATACATTGACATGCATACATAGACACACAAAAACAGGCACATAGAGACACACACACACACACAACCACATACAGACATACACATACAGGCACAATATAAAAATAAAATATTTAGTAATTCTGCTTCTGCTATCTGCCTTTTTTTTTAAAAAAAATCTGTCTATCTATTTGTCTGTCTGTCGATTAATCCATCTATCTAGTAAAGGTTTTGATTTTTGGAGATTTTAATATTGATTGGCTTAATCCTAAAAATAATAAATCATTAATAAAATATATAAGTAATTAATTGCCTCCCCAATTCGCATTAATATGGAAAGTCATAACCATACCTTGCTAGATTGAATTCTTTCCAGTTGTCCTGACAGAATCCAGGAGGCAGGCGCTCTCCCTAACAGTTTCAGTGACCACTGTCTAGTGTACTGCATTCGCAAAATAAAGCCCCATGAATTCCCCCCCAAGATTATAATCACCAGGTCTTTCAAGAAATGTAATCTTGAATCCTTTCTAAACGATCTCAAGAACCTACCATGGCACAGATTATGTCTAATCCCAGATCTAGATCTCTGCAATTGCATGTTTTCAGTTTGGCATTTGCATGCCCCTCTGCGTAGAGTGTGAATAAAAGGGACACACCTGCCCTGGGTTACAGCTCACCTCATTCAAATGTACCAGTTTAGAGATTCATTGTGGTCAAAGTTCAAGCATACTGGCTCCATGAACGATCACTGTGCCTACAGACAATGGTGAAATACATGCCCAAAACAAACAAAAATGACAAAGGTCCAATATTTCAGTGAAAATTTGAACAATAACATATCGAACCCAAGAAACGTTTGGAAAATCATAAATAGCATACAAACCCCCACAGACCACTCCCAACCCGCCACTGTTTAAATGGACAACCAAACCCTGCAACACCCCCTAGATGTAGCAAATGCCTTTAATAATTATTTTGTTGGATGAACTACCACCCGGATTACTAAGGTAACGAATGACACTCGTTTTCAGACCATAAATGCAGATCAGACCTTGCTAAATCTGCAAAATCCTCAAATAGAGACATTTTTGTTTTAGACCTGACCCTGTTGGTGTTGTTAGTAAATGTCTTAATAATTTAAAAATGAAAAACCAGAGTAGACCAGATTGAATACCAGCAATGTTGCTGAAGCTCAGTGCGCTGGCAATTGCTAAACCTGTCGCAACCCTAATCAATAAATTCCTGGTATCTAGATACATACCCAAACTTTGGAATACTGCAAATGTATTGCCTAAGTGGTGACAATCCTAACTATCGTACGATACCATTGCTCCCCGTATTGTCTAAAATCTTGGAAAAATGCATTCACATGCAACCATGTGAATATTAGCGACAATCAAACTATATGACCCCTAATCAATCAGGCTTTAGTCCAAATCACTCAGCTTCGACTGCCTTCTTAAAAGTTTGCAATGACATCCAATTTGGCATGGAACAAGGAGACTTAACTGGAGTTATTTTCCTTGATTTTGCCAAAGCCTTTGACACCGTAGAACATGGCATTCTTTTGCAAAATTGTAAAAACTCTGGTAGTGGTGATGGTCCGCTAACCTGGTTTCGATCAGACCGATTGCAATATGTGACCATTTCTGATAGCGCCTCCATCCCACTTCTGCCGCTTTGTACTAGAATGTAATTACTTGATCCACCATTCTGACCAGTTGCGTAACTACCGTTTTCGAGGGCACGGCCGCCCTCAGGACCCCTGCAACCTCGGTGCCCGCCGGCTATGTAGAACCGACAGGGATGCACATTCAGGGGCCCATCGGATGGCCCATGCTGTTAGGGCCACCCGATGGCAATGTATTTCCAGGGGGCCCGGTCACTTCCTCCTAGCAACCACTGGGAGCAGCACGGGAGGAGGAAGGAGAGGAGGGAGTCAGAGTGGGAACTCTGACTCCCATCAGCTGGAGACAGCGACTGGATGCCAGGGAAAGTCACCCTCCTGCACCTAAAAGGTAGGAAACAGGACGGTGACTGTTTGTATGTGTCTGTATGTTTGTATGTATGTGTGTGTTTGTGTATGTGTGTCTATATGAATGTTTCTATGTATGTGTGTCTGTCTCTGTGTCTGTGTGTATGTGTGTGTATGTCTGTGTGTATGAATGTATGTATGTGTCTCTGTGTGTGTGTGTATGTTTGTATGTGTCTGTATGTATGTACGTGTATGTGTGTATGTATGTCTGTCTGTAGGTATGTATCTGTGTTTATGTGTGTGTCTCTGTATATGTGAGTGTGTCTATATGTGTGTCTGCATGTGTATCTGCTTGTCTGCATGTGTGTGTGTGGGACTTATGGGAGGGGGAAAGAAGATGTATTGAGGGGTGGCGGGTCGTAGACGTAGGGGGGGGGGGGGGCATGGCAATTTTCGCACCGGGCCCCGTGGTTTCTAGTTATGCCTCTAATTGTGACATGTTAAAAGAGCTAAACTGGCTATGGCTGCAATCCTGATGCCCCATTCATCTTTTCAGACTTGTGTTTAAGAGCTTTTCTGGGAAGCTCCCACCCTATCTGAACAGAATGCTCTCCACAACTGTTCTCATCTCACCTAATATAATCTCTGATCCAGTATAAGTACTTTATTTAGCATACTGCAATACAAAAATAAAATGGCTTGATCCTCATTTTCCTACAGAGCACCCCAGTTATGGAATAAACTCAGGGACACAGTCAAATCTTCACTCAATCTAAAATCTTTTAAGAGTTCTATGGCAATATACCTTATAGCAGAGCTCCCTGTACCTTGGATACCTCCGCAAAGGACTGTTTCCAAGCTGGAACAGGGGAAAAACCTCAGCGCTTCTGCCCCAGTTCCGTGGCTTGACTGCGGTCCTCCTGGAGCCTCTCCATCCTGGACTAGCTCTATTCCCTCCCAGGCACTGGACAACACACAGTCCTGGGAGCCGCTAACTCTGTTAATCAATTTTTCATTTGTAAGTTACATCTACGTATGAGTATATCTGGTATCACAGGCTTATGTGCGATCCAAAGAGCGTCAAGTGACACTTCCTCTATAGCATTTGCTTTAAAATATTCCTTTAATTCGGAATGTATGCTTTTCACGAATACTCCATCCTGTAAGAGAGATTCTTTATATGTATATGTGTCTCTGGGGCATGGTCAGACTGGATTAACGTAAAACTTATCTATATGTGTGTATGAGTTGTAAACTGCAGAGTAAAATGAATACTCATGCACACCAACGTGTAGCGCTCTCCAAACATCCAATATATTGTGGGTCTGTATGCAGGATAGAAGGGACCTACTGGAGCCCTGGAGAGCTCTAAATCGTTTTTTTGCAAAGCATGCGGAGGAATCATGGGCCGGGTCAGTAATAAAGTTAAAGTCTCTGCTAAGCACCAGAGAGCCTTGCTTAACTCTGTCAATCTTATTGCACAATTGGTCCAAGAGTAGGTTTTAGATAGAAATGTAGCCATGGTGGGGGGGGGGGGGGTTGTTGAAGTGTGTCTCCTGTCGCTACGCCAATGCGTGAGATCTCTAGAAAGGAGCTTTAGTTTGTATTGGGTATTTAACCATTTGACAAGTAACACTTTTCATAAAGACATTTGTAAAATGTTAAGTTAATATAAACCTTAACTCAGGTTCCCTCTCTAGGAGGTGACACCCTGGGGCACGATGCCAAGCAAAATTGGTGAACACATGAAAAAGTGCAAACAAGATTAAAACAAACAAAGTATGTACATAAGCAAATGCCCAACATCATTCCCCATAGGGAAGCAAGTTCTGTTAAAAGGGCTATGGCAATTGTATGGGGCAATGGCAATAGGGTGCATCAATAGTCACCTGAAAGGCATAATAATGGTTTTAAGCTATATTCAAGTCTGAATTAGAGTAAACATATGGAACACAGCTTCCGATTGGATTAACTTTTTTTTTCTCTTTTTTTCTCCCCTACTGAACCTTCCCCTGCCCCACTAGCAAGGAAATTGGCGTTAAGTGCCCTTTGAGAACAAATTTGTGCAGTGGTGTTTAAAGTTACGTGTTAGGTGGAATACATAATATAGCATTAATGGGAAATCTTAACTCTGGTGAGGCATCAAGGTGATCTTCACAGGGAGCCCCCTGTATCATTTGATCAAAGTTTACGGAACTTTGTGCCACTCCGTTGGTAGTTTTCTAGACTTCCTTTCCGCTGAGTGATGAGGAGCTTTAACATTTATATCCCATTCGCTTAAAATTCGCCATACGTCTTCTACTGATTTAATGGCATACATAGTTCCATTTCGTAGCACCAAGACCTTGGTGGGGAAGCCCCAGCGGTAATGAATGTTGTGGGATCTCAGAACTGTTGTGATAGGGGACATTTCCCGTCTTTGTTGATGCGTAACAGGAGATACATCTGTGTAGATTTGTAGGGTGTTGTAGTCGGCCCGCAATGGATGTGCCCGGCTAGCCCTCATTATTCTTTCTTTGACATGGAAATAGTGGATCCGCATTAGTACATCGGGAGGTGTAGTCAGAGGTAAGTGCTTTGTCCTGCCCACCCTGTGGATTTGGTCGATGACCAGGAGCTCTGGTGCAGTGTCAGGAAGGAGTTTAGCAACGAAGGCTGAGACATAGATGTGTAATCCTTTGTGATCTATGGTTTCAGCAATTCCTCAAATTGAAGCTATTTTACCATTAGCCACTGAGCTTACAATCTAAGGATGTAATTGGGATTTGAGACACGAGGTAGCAGGGGGAATTTGGAAGTGATGGCCTGAGAAAATAAAAAAAGTTGCATCTACTGGTAATTGAGTAAGAACTCAAACAGCAGGAGGAGCATGTTATAATTTAGAAGAACCTTGGTGGGCAGGAGGAGGGGCTGGTGGATGGGTAGAGCTTAGAGAAAATTAGGAGTCTAAGTTTTTGCTTGTGAGGTTGGGTTTGTGAATCATGGCCTAAGAAACGGGTATGGAGAGAAGACACACTTATATGAAGGTATTTACAGCCAGGAGGGGCAAAGGATGGAAAGAGGGGATGGTAAAGGAAACATTTCAGTGGTAAACAGGTATAAATGGTAACGTTGATAGAGTCAAAGTAATAATATGGTGACAACGATAGAATAAATGAGGTGGACAATCTTCTAAGGCTCAGTCAGTTCCTGAAAGTTGCAGGGAGAGGAGAAATGAAGAGTGTGAGCTTTTGCTTGTGAGCTTACAGAGCAGTCTCACTATGTATCCCATAAACCTCCACTAGTTAATAGTTTATGGGACAAGAGTTTCTTCCCGATGACTAAGAGATCTGTCTGTGGCTGCAAGCATACTCACTAAACAGTGTGTGAATGTGCTGGGGCCTAATATTAATAGTACACCATGAAACTTTAGTGGTAGGTATATTGTTTTTTTGTTTGCATCATTTTTCAATTCATTTTCTTTATAATGCACTAAAAAAGTATGGGAATTTTAGCCCTTCATAATTTCACAGATAACACTTTCTATTAAATTATTATATATATATATAAATAGCGTTACTACCACTTATTAATAGTCATGTACAATTATTATACTATTATAGTTTAATGAAATTCTTGTTTGTATTCGGTTTACGTTTTCTTCTAATCTAATCTAATATTTAAATTTTCTCGGTAAAATTTTGCAAAGAAGCTAAAGTGATTAGGATGCAAGATCTCTCATAAGGGAATCGTATCAAAGGCTTAAAAACCATCTCTTGATTTATTGTTTGATTTCATCACGCAAGAACACGCCATTTCTTCATTTCAGATGAAACTCTTGAATTATCTGGAAGCCGCACTTTTCATGTATAGAAGTGAATCCTTTACTCAATCATAGTCCTAGTTCACTTTAATATCCGTGAAACTAGAATCAATCACCTAGAAAGATATCCCCATAAAGAGTGATACATTGTATTTATAGAAGAAATAAATGTTTTGTTTATAGTTGTAGAAAGAAAATATGTGAGTGTATTAATTTATATATTACAAGTGTATTTTCTATGTAGTTGATGTACACCTCAGTAACAAGACAGTAGGAGATATCGGTATTTTATCGAAGTCATTTCCTGTGTATTATAACGCTCTATCAATGTAATTCATGTCTGTGATGTCACCAGTAAAAGCAATGCTGGACTCGTACAATGTGCTTTTTATTTAAACTGTCAGGAGCATCTCACAGTCAAAATGCCACTATCGTAGTTTATAATGCCAGATTTCCCACTGCAGAATTATCTTCTGGTATTTTACTGCAATTCATCTATTATTCCATACATTTATCATGAGAGCATACAGCCTTCAGAAAAATAAAATTTTCAACAGTTTAATTTAGTGATACAATGCCAATAGTGTGGCAGACTTCATAGATCAGTGTCAAAGAGATGGGTCTGTTTCAGAATACGGTGCAGGGAGTGCAATTTTATTTTTTTATTATATAGCAGATGAAGTATCAGAGCGTATAATGCTTAGGATGTGTTGTTATGATGAATGGAAAATGTGCCAAATTTTGGTATTTGTATCCCTATCGCTATACACATTTATTAAAAGCACATTTAAATGTTTTTATTATAATTTTTTTTAGATATATATAAATAGTTAGAAAAGAACGTGCATGGTGTATTGTATTTTCTGAATAGCATGTTTTATACCTGGATTCTTCGTGCAAAATCTGATAAGTAATTTTAAAGGTTTCTGATTTCTTGTATTTAGCCAGTGGAATCAATATGCAGTGGAGGAGAATGTATCAAGGGCGGAATGGAGAAGAGACATGATAAATGCATGCCGGTTTATCCTTCACCTGACACCAGAAGGCTGCAATAGGGAAAAATAAAATCTTTACTAACAACTTATATAAAATGAAAAACAATGCAATCAGATGATATACATTCATTTAATATTTATATAGTGCCAACATAATCCGTGGTGCATTACAATTTTAGAATGGGGATATTTTAGAGGAAGCACTTGACAAACTATTTTTTTTAGTAGAGACACGAGATGAAGAAGGCCCTCCTCAAACAAGCATTTGGGTAAGAATCCAAGAGGAATAACAGCACGCTAGACGGGAGGAGGAATTGATGGATAAGATGCCCATGTTGAAATAAGTTAGTACATGTGGTGTATGGAAGTACCGAACATGAGACGAAGTACAACTTTACCATATGTACCTGTATGTGTTATGTTTTGTCAAAAGACAGATTTCTGTTGAATATGTTTTCCTGTCTTCTAACAGCCGTCCCTAGTAATACCTACTGGGAAATGGCAATACAGGCATAATGCCACATCCCAGTAGTCATTACTTGGAATGGCTGTTACAAGAAAGGAATCTTTTTGTGAGATGCACGGTAAATGAATAGGTCATGTTACTGTGTATGCAAGGTTAATGAGGATCCTGAGATCTCACAGGATCTTCCATAAACCCGGGCTTCATGCTATTATTCATGCATAAATCCAGAACGATACTATCACAACAGTATAACATAATATCCATGTGAGTGGTCAGCGGAATTTTGTGCCCCCAGGGCTGGTGCGCCCTAAGGAGGTCACATGTGCTGCCTTTTGGTAGCACAAGCACTGGGAGGGCCACACCGAATGATTGCGGGTCGGATGTTCCCCACCACAGCTTTTGCCCCTATTCCATCATAGATGTCCTTCCTTGAAGAACCCACAATGGAACAATTGTGTCTTGTAGACATGTGCAATTAGTGTCGGTCCGAATGTGAATTCGGACGAATTACGGACAATTCGGACATTCGGAAGTAAGTGCCGAATTACCGAAGTGCCGAATTGCCGAGGTCCCAAAGTTCCAAAATTACAGAATTTCCGAAGTGCCGAAGTGTCGAAGTGCCGAAGTGCCGAAGTGCCGAAGTGCTGAAGTGCTGAAGTGCCGAAGTTCCGAAGTGCCAAAGTGCCAAAGTTCCGAAGCACAGTATTGCCTAAGTACTAATATACTTACCCAGTGAAAGAAGAAGAATGTTACATTGTATGCAATTTTAAATAAACAGTATACAAACATAGCCAGGATTCAGCTGTAAGCATTTGCAACACTTACAACAATCAAGTAACATACATTCATATAAAATGTAAGTTACTTGGCCAGTCATTGTAATGATAGGAATGAAAAAGTAAATAACTCCCCTATCCCACGGTATTAGGGAGCTATCTACTAAAAGGCTGAAAGACCTAAATTGGTCTTTCAGCCAAATTTACTAATACTAAATGCTAAAAAGGGGGTGACCTAAGGTCCTCCCCCCTGGCCCCCACCCCTGAGCGGTGGGGGCCCTAAATACTAATAAGGGGGGGAACCTAATGTCCTCCCCCCTGGCCCCCACCCCTGAGCGGCAGGTGGGGGCCCTAAAGTAAAATGTCCTCCCCCCGGCCCCCCTTGGCCCCCACCCCTGAGCGGCGGGTGGGGGCCCTAAATTGGAATAAGGGGGGACCTAATGTCCTCCTCCCTGGCCC
This sequence comes from Pelobates fuscus, assembly GCF_036172605.1. NCBI lineage: Eukaryota > Metazoa > Chordata > Amphibia > Anura > Pelobatidae > Pelobates > Pelobates fuscus. The sequence goes on from NC_086321.1 coordinate 30,610,219, forward strand.
CCACCCCTGAGCGGTGGGTGGGGGCCCTAAATACTAATAAGGGGGGACACTGTTTACTAGACATGCCCCTATTCGCTATACTTAGTATTAGTAAATTTGTCTGAAGGACCAATTTAGGTCTTTCAGCCTTTTGGTAGATAACTCCCTAATACCGTCGGAATTAGGGAGTTATCTACTAAGCGGCTGCAATAGAAGTCCCGAAGTTCCTGAAGTTCAGAAGTGCCGAAGTTCTGAAGTTGCCGAATTTCAAAAGTGTCGAACTGCTGAAGTGCTGAAGTGCCGAAGTTCCGAAGTTGCCGAAGTCCCGAATTGCGAAAATCCCGAATTTCAGAATGCCAAACCGAACCGAAAATTTTCCCCATGCACATGCCTAGTGTCTTGCAGGATTTTACTAGCAGGGACTGCTTCCATGCTGATAACTGGGATCCCTATATATCATTAGATACCTGTGACTCTCCTCTGTCAGCTGGGACCAGATTTAATGGCATCACCGTAATTGATGAGCTTCATGTAACTATTGTTGTTTAGGCTTTGCACAGTGAAATAATTTGTCTTGTCCAAACCATTTTTCTTGGAAACAGAACTTTTTGTGGATGCCCAAATTTAATCAAAATCTCTTTCTACACCTGTAACCTGCTTCAGGAACTGAATCAGAAGAACCAAAAAGGCATGACAATTGGCAAAATACTGTAAATCAAAATGTATACATTATATTATATTATGTGAATATATTGCAGGACACTAATAGAAGCATTTTTACACCATTTGGTTCACAGGTCAAGTGAGAAAAAGTAAGAGCAGAGGGAACAACAAGAGGAGCAGTAAAAAATAAATTGATATTTATATACTATATCTTTAGTAAAATATATAAGCTATAAATATAGATTTTGCTCACTTCTCATTTGCTCTTTCAACATTTAGTTACTGCCCCCTAACTAGGGCCACCTTTATTGCTGAGCAAACAGGGCAGCTGCCCCTGGCCCAGTTACTCCTGGGGGGCCCAAGGCAGCTACCCCGTGGGCCCCGCTGCCTTCATCAATGTCTTTTTTCCCCATCATTTAAGGAGTCCCACTGGGTGGCCCATGAACTTAGGGCCACCCAGTGGGCTTGCATCAGCAGGAGCACGGTCGGGCGCTGTGGCCCTTTAACATTGCGACTGGGCTCCTTGTGTGTAATTTCTTCCCATAAAGAGAGGAGCTGCGTGGGAGGGGGCAGGACGAGTTGTGAGAGAGGGAAGAGGAGGCGGCAGAGAGGATGGAGGCTCCTCACTCCCATCAGCCTCAGGCAGGGCCGCCATCAGGGGGTCCCGGAAGGAGGGGCCGCCATCAGGGGGGGCCCCTCCTTCAGGGGCCCGGTCAGCACTGTGGCCATTACTTCCTCCCAGCTCACTCCCCGCGCAAGAAACGCGCGCGCAAGTGAAGAGGGAGCCGCGCCGACTCCCATCATCCCCAGCCACCTGCAAAGAAAAGGTAAGAGACAGGAGGGTGAGCACTATGTGTGTGTGTCTGTATGCATGTATGTCTGTCTGTGTATGTCTGTCTGTGTATGTCTATGTATGTCTGTATGTATGTCTGTATGTATGTCTGTATGTATGTCTGTCTGTGTATGTCTGTCTGTGTATGTTTGTGTATATATGTCTGTATGTATGTCTGTGTATGTCTATGTATGTATGTATGTCTATGTATGTATGTCTGTTTGTGTATGTCTATGTATGTATGTATGTCTATGTATGTGTCTGTCTGTCTGTATGTCTGTGTATGTATGTCTGTGAATGTATGTCTATGTATGTATGTCTATGTATGTATGTCTGTCTGTGTATGTCTATGTATGTCTGTATGTATGTCTGTGTGTGTCTGTCTGTCTGTCTGTGTATGTCTATGTATGTCTGTATGTATGTCTGTGTATGTATGCATGTCTATGTATGTATGTCTAAGTATGTATGTCTGTCTGTGTATGTCTATTTATGTCTGTATGTATGTCTATGTATGTATGTCTGTCTGTGTATGTCTATTTATGTCTGTGTATGTATGTCTGTGTATGTATGTCTGTCTGTGTATGTCTGTGTATGTATATGTATGTATTTATGTCTGTCTATGTATGTATGTCTGTTTGTGTATGTCTATGTATGACATACCAAGCACTCAATAAACCCTTCTCTAACAAACTATTTAATCCCCCTACTTTAACCCTTTGTGTCACTATACCCCACTCCCTTCTCTAACAAACTATTTAATCCCCCTACTTTAACCCTTTGTGTCACTATACCCCATTCCCTCTAGCATGTAAGCTCATCGAGCAGGGCCCTCAACCCCCTCTGTTCCTGTACGTCCAGTGGTCTGATCTCAATTATGTGTCTGTTAGTCCACCCATTGTACAGCGCTATGGAATTTGTTGGAGCTATATAAATAATAAAATAATAATAATAATAATGTATGTATGTATGTCTATGTATGTGTCTGTCTGTATGTCTGTGTATGTATGTCTATGTATGTATGTCTATGTATGTATGTCTGTCTGTGTATGTCTATGTATGTATGTATGTATGTATGTATGTATGCATGTCTGTATGTCTGTCTGTATGCATGTATGTCTATATATTTATGTCTATGTATGTATGTCTGTCTGTCTGTATGTATGTATGTATGTCTGCATGTCTATGTATGTATGTATGTATGTCTGCATGTCTGTCTGTATGCATGTATGTCTATGTCTGTCTGTATGTCTGTCTGTATGTATGCATGTGTGTCTGTCTGTATGCATGCATGTATGTCTGTCTGTATGTCTTTGTATGTATGTCTGTCTGTATGTATGTATGTGTATGTCTGTATGCCTTTTTGTATGTATGTATGTATGGCTATGTATGTCTGTCTGGATGCATGCATGAATGTATGTATGTCTATGTATGTCTGACTGCATGCATGTATGTCTATGTATGTGTGTCTGTCTGTATGTATGTCTGTGTGTGTGTGTATGTATGTCTGTCTATATGTATGTCTGCATATCATTATGAACGTATGTCTGTTTGTATGTGTGTATGGATGTCTGTATGCATGTCTGTCTTTCAGTAGGTCTGTATATATGCATGTATGTCTGTCTGTATGTATGTGTATGTCTGTATGCCTGTCTGTATGCCTGTCTGTATGTATGTATGTATGTATGTATGTATGTCTATGTATGTCTGTCTGGATGCATGCATGCATGTATGTATGTCTATGTATGTCTGTCTGTCTGACTGCATGCATGTATGTCTATGTATGTAAGTCTGTCTGTATGTATGTCTGTGTGTGTATGTATGTCTGTATGCATATATGTATGTCTATGTATGTATATATGTATGTCTGTATGTCATTATATATGTATGTCGATATGTCAGTATGAATGTATGTCTGCATATCATTATGAACGTATGTCTGTGTGTATGTGTGTATGGATGTCTGTATGCATGTATGTCTGTCAGTAGGTCTGTATATATGCATATATGTCAGTCTGTATGTATGAATGTATGTCTGTATGCCATTATGAATGTATGTGTGTATGGATGTCAGTGTCTGCTGTATGTCTGTATGTGTGAATGTGTGTATGTATGTGTGTATGTATGTATGTCGGTGTCTGTATGTATGTATGTGTCTTTATGTACCCATGCATGCGTGTCTGTATGTATGTTAGTATGTGTCTGTCTTTTACTATGTGTGCTTGTGTGTATGTCTCAGTATGTGTGTGTCAGTATGTATGCCTGTATGCGTGTATGTCTGTTTCAGTATGTGTGTCTGTTAGTATGTATCTTTGTCCTTTTGTATCAGTGTGTGTGTTTGTGTCTGTGTGTGTATTCCTGTGGGCGATATTTGGAGGCAGACCCAGTGGGCGGTATTTGGAGGCGGGCCCTTGTGGGCCTAGACCCTGAGCTGAGTTAGGGGCCCCACAATTTCTGCTGGCGGCCCTGGCCTTAGGCACCACACTGGACCATCCAGCAAAAAGTAGGAAACTGGAGGGTGGGTTCAAAAATGGAAATTTTACATGTGTGCTAGTATGTCTGTACGCATGAGCATGCCTGCTGCATTATGTAAGATGTCAGCTCCAGACCCTGGAATTCTGTGAAGATAACGTTGTTTTATACTTAACTCTGTTATACTTATTATCATAGCACTTCTGTAGAGTGCTGGATTAAAAATATAATAGGCCTGGTGCTGACAATTATCATGAGTCTAATTGTAGAATCATATATATAGAAAATACTTGACAGCCATAGCTACAATTTGTCCTGAACCTGGTGGGATAGTCTCCATGTTGCGCCTGTGTCCTCCTGACCTGGGTTATTATTATGGTAGGCTGCTTTTAGGGACACCAGAATAAATGTCATACCTTCCAAGTATTGTTCTTGAGAGTAAGATTCATGAAGCATTATAACTACTAAAAGGGTTGTGTTAGTGATACATCTCATATTTGGGGCGGTATGCCAATATTGTAAAGGGAGAAATGTCCTGAAAGGGTGTTGGGCACAAGTAGTAAACATACAGCAGACGCCTGAGACGTAATTACTAGGGATGTGCAATTCTTTTTGTCCCTATCGACATTTGGAGACATTTGGCAGAATTCTGCCGTTTTGGATGAAACAAACTTCCAAAACAAAAAAATTACAAATTGAACCAAAAACAAACTAATTGATAATGAGTCAAAACTAATTATTTGGAAGTTTATTAAATTTATATACACCAACAGCTGAAAGATCTTAATTTTGATATTTTAGCTGTTTAGTCGATAGCTCCCTAATTTGTTATTCTTAAATATCTCAATTAAGGGTAGCAAATTATGGAGTTATCTACTAAACGATTAAAAGATCAAAATTCAGAAAAGGGCCTTTCGTAATTTTGACATTATAACAGTTTTGTAGATAACTCCCGAAATTGTTACTTTCCTTGGTAACTTTGTGACCTCGATTAATAGACTGTAAAGGTAAGTTAGAAAAATGCGAATTGTCAGAAATTACGGAGCACATTTAAAATTTAAGAAAAAAATAGCAAAATAGCCGAGCTGTAAATATAACTGACTTGGAGAATATTCCCAGGTTAGCTATAAAAGCATGCATAACCTGGTGAAATCTGATAATTTAATTATAAAATTCAAACATGAATTCAATGAAAGATTATATTATAGTATAGCGCCTTTAAAAGTAGAATCCTTGGTTATTAGTCTTATAAAACTGTGATAGAATAAAAATGAATTTCAGATTGCATTGAGGGCTGCAGACTTTTATATATTTGTATGTTTATTAAATAATGAAAAAAAATATATTAAAATCAAATCAATCTCTTTATGGGGTCATGAGTTAATGAGTCGGTCTTGTTATAATTCTTTAAGCATCGATGGCAATGATGCTATCAGTTTGCCTCTAATGAAGTCACAGGGGCACCCCTCTTGAAGAGTGCTTTATTGAATATCTGTGTTAATATTACTTGCACCACTAGGAAACAAATCCTCAATTCTCTTCCTTCTGCATAATGGAAATACATGCAATGTTATTTTGAACTAGCACCTAGGGAACCAAATGGGAAACTGGAATAACAGAAGGACATGGGGACATTTCAGGCTTACATCCCCACAATATTCCCAACATGCATCACAGTTTCCTCCCCTCTGCTCGGGAGATAATTGGGAAGTAATTCAATTATCTCCCCAAGCAGAGGCACATCGCCATTTTAACTCAAAGTTATAAAACACATTAAAATCTATAACTTTATAACTTCCGAACATATTGCATTCGTATAACACATCCCCAGATAGCCTGGATCTGAGTGCATATTATTGGGGTATAGCGCTCAGATCCCATACGCATAGTTCAATCGCCATGGAGTCAAAGTCGGTTATAGCTCTTCGGTATGCGATCGACTCCATGGGACGGCTATCTGGGTTAAGTCCATTCGTGTTGTTAAATCTCCCGAACGGCCGGTATTCGTATACTTCTGTCGATTGAGAAGGGGAGGTCGATGGCTTCAGCGGTGTTCGGTTGAAAAAGTGTACGTTTTGAGTTCCATGAAATAATCATCGAACACCGCTGGGCTTTCGCATAGTTAAAATGGCCGCCGCCTCGTGGTCGACATACGAACGACGACCACCCTGTCTTCGGTCTTAATTGAGAAGTGGCTGCGGTTAACCTCAACGTTCTAATTGGGATCAATAGGTTAACTAGCAGCACACTTCTCTCCTGGGTGGCCGTCCGTTCGGTAGTTCCGGTCGGCAAACAAATGCATTCCCTTAATCAAGGCATACGAATGGGGGAATTCATGCAAAAGGTAAAACAGACGAACACAGTATTGTTAGTCCATACGGATGGGTCTGTCACAATATGTATGTCTGTATGTCATTATATATGTATGTCTGTATGTCAGTATGAATGTATGTCTGCATATCCTTATGAACGTATGTCGGTGTGTATGTGTGTATGGATGTCTGTATGCATGTATGTCTGTCAGTAGGTCTGTATATATGCATGTATGTCAGTCTGTATGTATGAATGTATGTCTGTATGCCATTATGAATGTATGTGTGTATGGATGTATGTGTCTTTATGTCCTCATGCATGTGTGTCTGTATGTATGTTAGTATGTGTCTGTCTTTTACTATGTATGCCTGTGTGCAGAGGCGGCTCTCTAATTAGGCGATTTAGGCGACCGCCTAAGGCCTCGCGCAGTCAGGGGCCTCGCAGCCGCCTAAATCGCCTGAGGGCAGACTGACATGTCGGGTTCTCGGTCTATGACCGAGGACCCGACACAGGAGGGGGCCCGGCGGCTTGCCCTTTGTGCCGCCGGGTGCGAGGCCCCTCCTGTCAGTCCGCCCGGGGAGAGAGCCAGCCTCAGTCTGCAGCTCCGCCGGGTGTGAGCTGCAGACTGAAGTCTCGCGATCTCCAGCCAATCAGAGCGTTGCCGCGGGTTACCACGGCAACGCTCTGAATGGAGATCGCGAGACTTTGCCCATGTGGTCTGCAGCTCTGCATCCGGCGGAGCTGCAGACCGGAAAGCCCACTGGACCACCAGGGAGCCATCCAGGACACTGGACCACCAGGGACAGATTGACCCCACTGGACCACCAGGGATAAAGGTACATTTTGACCCCCCTCACCCTGCCACCCCACCTGTCACCCCCTGCCACTTCACCCTGTCACCCCCTGTCACTTCACCCTATCTCACCCTGTCACTTCACCCTATCTCACCCTGTCACCCCCTGTCACTTCACCCTGTCACCCCCTCTCCCTATCTCACCCTGTCACCCCCTCACCCCATCTCACCCTGTAACCCCCTGCCACTTCACCCAGTCACCCCTGTCACCCCCTGCCACTTCACCCTGTCACCCCCTGTCACTTCACCCTGTCACCCCCTCACCCTATCTCACCCTGTCACCCCCTGTCACTTCACCCTGTTACCCCCTGTCACTTCACCCTATCTCCCCCTGTCACCCCCTCACCCTATCTCACCCTGTCACCCCCTCACCCTATCTCACCCAGTCACCCCCTTCACCCTATCTCACCCTGTCACCCCCTGCCACTTCACCCTGTCACCCCCTCACCCTATCTCACCCTGTCACCCCCTCACCCTATCTCAACCTGTCACCCCCTCACCCTATCTCACCCTGTCACCCCCTGCCACTTCACCCTGTCACCCCCTGTCACTTCACCCTGTCACCCCCTGTCACTTCACCCTATCTCACCCTGTCACCCCCTCACCCTGTCACCCCCTCACCCTGTCACCCCCTCACCCTATCTCACCCTGTCACCCCCTCACCCTATCTCACCCTGTCACCCCCTCACCCTATCTCACCCAGTCACCCCCTTCACCCTGTCACCCCCTCACCCTATCTCACCCTGTCACCCCCTCACCCTATCTCACCCCCTTCACCCTACCTCACCCAGTCACCCCCTTCACCCTATCTCACCCTGTCACCCCCTGCCACTTCACCCTGTCACCCCCTCACCCTATCTCACCCTGTCACCCCCTGCCACTTCACCCTGTCACCATCTCACCCTGTCACCCCTTCACCCTATCTCACCCTGTCACCCCCTCACCATATCTCACCCTGTCACCCCCTCACCCTGTCACCCCCTTCACCCTGTCACCCCCCTTCACCCTGTCACCCCCCTCACCCTGCCACTTCACCCTGTCACCCCCCTCACCATGCCACTTCACCCTGTCACCCCCTCCTCACCCTATCTCACCCTGTCACCCCCTTCACCCTGTCACTCCCTCACCCTGCCACTTCTCCCTGTCACCCCCCCTCACCCTGCCACTTCACCCTGTCACCCCCCCTCACCCTGCCACTTCACCCTGTCACCCCCTCATCACCCTACCTCACCCTGTCACCCCCTCCTCACCCTATCTCACCCTGTCAACCCCTCTCAAGCTGCCACCCCACCTGTCACCCCCTTTCACCCTGCCACCCCACCTGTCGCCCCCTCTCACCCTGCCACCCCACCTGTCACCCCCCCTCACCCTGCCACCCCTCTTGTCACCACCATCTCACCCTGCCACCCCACCTGTCACCCCCTCACCCTGCCACTTCACCCTGTCACCCCCCTCACCCTGCCACTTCAACCTGTCACCCCTCTCTCACACTGCACCCCACCTATCACCCCGTCACCCCCATCTCACCCTGCCACCCCACCTGTCACCCCCCTCTCACCCTGTCACCTTGCCACCCAACCTGTCACCCTGCCACCCTACCTGTCACCCCCTAATACTGTCACCCCCTCTCACCCTGCCACCCCACCTGTCACCCCCCTCACCCTGCCTCCCCTCTCACACCACATCTGACCCTGTCACCCCACCTGTCACCCCACCTCTCACCCCCTCTCACCCTGCCACCTCACCTGTCACCCCCTCTCACCCTGCCACCTCACCTGTCACCTCCTCTCACCCTGTTACCCCACCTCTTACTCTGTGACCCCCCACACTACTCTGTCAACTTACCTTGTCACCCCACCTCACACTGTCACCCCACCTCACACTGTCTCCCCCTCCCACCCTGTCACCCCCCCTCTCACACTATGTCACCCCCCCTCTCACACTATGTCACCCCCCCTCTCACACTATGTCACCCCCCCTCTCACACTATGTCACCCCCTCTCTCACACTATGTCACCCTCCCTCCTCACACTAGGTCTCCCCCCTCTCACACTAAGTCTCCCCCCCCTCACACTAGGTCTCCACCCCTCACACAAGGTTTTCCCCTCCCTCTAGGTCTCCCCCCTCACACATTAGGTCTCCCCCTTCTCACCCTGTTGCCCCTTCTTACTCTGTCGCCCCCTCTTACTCTGTCATCCCCCCTCTCTCTGTCACCCTCCCTCTCATGCTGTCACTCTCCCTCTCACGCTGTCACCCCCTCTCACTCTGTCACCCCTCTCTGTCTCTTCCCTCTTACTCTGTCACACCCCTTACACAAATGTAACCCTCTCACACTAATGTCACCCCCTTCTTACTCTGTCCCCCCCTCACACTATGCCACCTCCCTACACTATGTCATTTTCCCCACACACTCTGTCACCTCTCTCCACACACACTGTTACCTACCTCCATACACTCTATCTCTCCCTCTAAACAAACAGGCACCACTCTCCGCACTCTGGCACCCTCCTGCTCTTTTACACTCACCCTGCCACAGTTACTCCTTTACTGTCATAAAACACAGCTTCGCCATGAACTTAATGCCAAAGGCCACAGGCAGTACACAAACATACACATGCTCAGAGAAACATACATACATGTACAAAGATACTCACTGCCAGACACACACTGGTAGACAATGCAACGATGTATACAAAGACTAGTTCTCTATATCCAGTGCTGCATGCTCTCCCTTCAAAATATCTACAGCTTCTTATACACACACAAGTTAACTGCAATTTTTTTCCAATAATGGTGTTAGTGGGGGCCTCATGGATGAGTTTCGCCTAAGGCCTCACCAAGTCTAGAGCCGCCACTGCCTGTGTGTATGTCTCAGTATGTGTGTGTCAGTATGTATGCCTGTATGCCTGTATGTCTGTTTCAGTATGTGTGTCTGTTAATATGTATCTGTGTCCTTTTGTATCAGTGTGTGTGTTTGTGTCTGTGTGTGTATTCCTGTGGGCGGTATTTGGAGGCGGACCCAGTGGGCGGTATTTGGAGGCGGGCCCCTGTGGGCCTAGACCCTGAGCTGAGTTAGGGGCCCCAAAATATCCGGTGGCGGCCCTGGCCTCAGGCACCACACTGGACCATCCAGCAAAAAGTAGGAAACTGGAGGGTGGGTTCAAAAATGGAAATTTTACATGTGTGCTAGTATGTCTGTACACATGAGCATGCCTGCTGCATTATGGAAGATGTCAGCTCCAGACCCTGGAATTCTGTGGAGATAATGTTGTTTTAAACTTAACTCTGTTGTACTTATTATCATAGCACTTCTGTAGAGTGCTGGATTAAAAATATAATAGGCCTGGTGCTGACAATTATCATGAGTCTAATTGTAGAATCATATATATAGAAAATACTTGACAGCCATAGCTACAATTTGTCCTGAACCTGGTGGGATAGTCTCCATGTTGCGCCTGTGTCCCCCTGACCTGGGTTATTATTATGGTATGCTGCTTTTAGGGACACCAGAATAAATGTCATACCTTCCAAGTATTGTTCTTGAGAGTAAGATTCATGAAGCATTATAACTACTAAAAGGGTTGTGTTAGTGATACATCTCATATTTGGGGTGGTATGCCAAAGGGTGTTGGGCACAAGTAGTAAACATACAGCAGACGCCTGAGACGTAATTACTAGTGATGTGCAATTATTTTTGTCCCTATCGACATTTGGAGACATTTGGCAGAATTCTGCTGTTTTGGATGAAACAAACTTCCAAAACAAAAAAATTACAAATTGAACCAAAAACAAACTAATTGATAATGATTCAAAACTAATTATTTGGAAGTTTATTAAATTGATATACACCAACAGCTGAAAGATCTTAATTTTGATATTTCAGCTGTTTAGTCGATAGCTCCCTAATTTGTTATTCTTAAATATCTCAATTAAGGGTAGCAAATTATGGAGTTATCTACTAAATGGTTAAAAGATCAAAATTCAGAAAAGGGCCTTTCGTAATTTTGACATTATAACAGTTTTGTAGATAACTCCCTAAATTGTTACTTTCCTTGGTAACTTTGTCACCTCGATTAATAGACTGTAAAGGTAAGTTAGCAAACTGCGAATTGTCAGAAATTACGGAGCACATTTAAAATTTAAGATCAAAATAGCAAAATAGCCGAGCTGTAAATATAACTGACTTGGAGAATATTCCCAGGTTAGCTATAAAAGCATGCATAACCTGGTGAAATCTGATAATTTAATTATAAAATTCAAACATGAATTGAATGAAAGATTATATTATAGTATAGCGCCTTTAAAAGTAGAATCCTTGGTTATTAGTCTTATAAAACTGTGATGGAATAAAAATGAATTTCAGATTGCATTGAGGGCTGCAGACTTGTATATATTTGTATGTTTATTAAATAAGCAAAAAAAAAATGTATTAAAATCAAATCAATTTCTTTATGGGTTCATGAGTTAATGAATCGGCCTTGTTATGATTCTTTAAGCATCGATGGCAATGATGCTATCAGTTTGCCTCTAATGAAGTCACAGGGGCACCCCTCTCGATGAGTGCTTTATTGAATATATATCTGTGTCAATATTACTTGCACCACTAGGAAGCAAATCCCCAATTCTCTTCCTTCCGCATAATGGAAATACATGCAATGTTATTTTGAACTAGCACACACGTGTTTGACGTGGTTGTAGGATTAGTTAAGCTGTACAACATTTCACATTTTCTTTGACATGTCCTTCGTCCTTTATAAATAAAATACATAGGCTGTACTTTGATTTATATCAAGACATGTGATGAACATGTCAATATTGGTATATTATTGTATAACAGAGTTATAAAACCTAGCTTTGGGACTTAATTAGAGATTCTGCCAGTATATGGAATAGGGAACGGATGGATTTGATGTTAGTCCTTTATTTACTGTATTTACCATTTTAGAACGTGTTGGTATTGTATAAATGAAGATGATAATTATGATGATAATAACAGGGGAATCACAATTTGAAGCCTGCTTTTGTTTTTATGCTATTGCCCCCTAAATAAAAATGTCCTAAATACAACCTAGTGAAATTGAGCATAATAGTTGCGAAATGAAACACTTTTTGGTTTTGGCCTGTGCAGATTACAGACTGTAATACTTCTGTTGCTGATATCACAATCATAAAAAACTAAATTGGAGTCACGTGGACTAGTGACTTTACTGATCCTGCATATCTATGGACCCATATGATTGACTTATTTCCCTCCCATTGCTCCATTAGCCCTTAAAGGACCAATAATATATAATACCGCCATCACAGTGTGGTTGCAAACGGTCTTATGCCGATTTAGACTGTCCTCCTTATTAACTATAGTCAGATGGCTGCAGTTCTGCTATATTCAAAAGAATAGAACATTTTTTTTTTTTTTTTAAAGTAACACTCCAAACACAATAACCATTCTGCACTGGTAGTTATAGTACCAGCACTGCACTATTAATGTGACTACCTCAAAGTTATGGTAGTATTAGATTGACCAAAATGATTGGGTTTAGGCAGTTCTGATAAATAAAAAAAAACATAGAAACAAAATGTGACGGCAGATAAGAACCGTTTGGCCCATCTAGTCTGCCCAATTATCTAAATACTTTCATTATCTTACCTTATCTTAAGTCTAGGATAGCCTTATGCCTATCCCAAGAATGCTTAATCTCCCTCACTGTGTTAACCTCTACCACAATCAAAATGAAATTAATTCCTAAATTCTATATGTGACTATATGTGGGTATAGGTCTGTTTTCTATAACCTTGCTCTGCAAAAATAATTATCTAGCTTCAAGATGGCAGGAGCCAGAGCAACATTTTGAAGTCTGACACTTGGCTATTAGTGAATAAGCTCATGTATGGACCAGGTTCAAACACTCGTCTTGAACTGACCTAAAATGCCTTTCCGCTCGCCCCCACAAACTTCCCCTTAATAGTTGAAAAGTTGAACTTTGGACAGAGTCGTAAATAAAAATATGAGCATGTTGCTGTTGGGTATCTGTCAAGATATTAATAAAAAAACAACCGTACAGATGTGAGGCTTCAATTTTGACCACCCACTTTGTAAAAAGCAAACTGAATAGCTGAGTTTTTTTATATTCAGCGTTTTTACTTCCCTAAACACAATAGTTTATATATGGTTTTAAGAAATCTTAAATGATGTCAGTATCAACATCAATATATTACTTAAAAAAAACAAATAGAGTAAATATTCCATTTGTGTTACCATGGACCCTATTTTTTTCTGATAAGTGTAGAAGATATATTTTTATATGCACACCACATTGCCTCTGCACCTGTGCTGTGTTCATTTAGATGCCAAAGGGTTCTATGGCTCTATAAAATCACCTATAGTAATTTGAACAGAGGTACACTTGGAGCCATTTAATAAAAAAAACGGATGTAAGAAGGTTAGCCAAGTGGCACTGGCTTCCCAGATGCTAAATTCTGAATTTATGCAAAACATTCAACATTATATATGATCAAATGTTCACCTTTCACACAAGAAATAAATCCAATACTGAATACTTAGTTTTCCCTGCCTTGTCTCTTTGTTTTATTTTTACCAACCTCCTGTCTATTGGAATGTACCTTTCAAAGTTTATTATTTATTTAATATATATCAATACACGTGCAAATAAATAAAATACATTTAAATCAATTTATCATTAAATGTTCGCTAAATGTTATTATTGGGTCCCTGGTTGGCCACGCACATCCCAGATCCCCACTATCTGTTCTGTCTTTAGAGTCTATCTAAAGAAAAACACGTCTAATATACTGTATATGAGTAAAAGGGTTAAAGAGTCCAAAGAATCTCTTCCCTGCTAGCTAATCCTTAATGAGCGTCTGTCAAAGAGGGTTTGCTCTGTGTATGCTTGGAATAAATCCATAGATACACTGTGATAAGATTTTTTTGAGTCCAGTAAATAAATGTTGGTGTTAGGTGCACTATACATTTTTGATATGGTTGCGTTTTGTAATATTTCAAATTAATACATGATGAAGTTACAACTGTCTGCTGAAAAAGTATGGCCAGGATATTAATTTAGAATTGTAACAATTCTTATATCAAATAAAACTTCCGGAGAACTTCCAAACAGAGTCCCGATGTGTTATTATGATGAGGCCCACTGAAGTCAATGAAGACTCAACTCAACAAATTGACGGGATTTATTTGAATGGATTAATCCATTAATCTAATTTATATGGAGCACAAACAGAACAGACCCTCATTCTATATATTGGAAATAATTAAATTTATTATACAAAACAACGATCCACTTCTATCCAACATATGTATTTCCTTTTTTCACTTATATCTTGAAAAATATTATGCCCTAACAGGGTTTAGTTGGTAAACACTCTAACTATAGAAGATAGAAATTTGACAGCTCCTCAGATTGTAAGAAGCTTATCAAGGTGAAATGTGCTTTTGGAACCAGCGGGGAATTCAGCAATCCAAGAAAACGGCTGCATCCAGAAATGACATTCTGGTTTCGAAGATGACACAAGCAAGAGGCTACTCCACATACTAAGCTCATTTATAAGACTGAGTGTTGTCTGCTTTTGGCTGCTCACGATTTATAAAAATAAGCTACCATTAATAGAGTACTATCATATTTTACCTTGTGGAAGTGATTTCTCCATTTTTTAAAATCTCCTACATGTCTTGTTGCATTGTGTTTTGACCAGTGAAAGTATGGACCACAGTTTTCCATTTGAGGTGATCCTTTAAGTTCATGTGAATTGGCACATTTTAGCCACCTAAGATACACACATTGTAATATTTTGTTGTTTTTTTTGCTATTAAATGTACTGCAATGACTTCCTCTCAGATTATTTGAGGAATAAGTTAATTTCACACTTTCCTTATAGCACACTACTCTTGTCTTTGTGTTTTTATCTGTGAGTTTTGGGAAACTGACCTACATTTTTTTTTTAAATTCTGTTTATTTGCGTCTAGCAACTCTACCCAGAGTGATCTATAATTGAATGTCGGGTTCTTTGTTTAGTAGACAGAGCCCAAGATGCAGAGTAGTGCTGAAAGCAATGGACCAGGTTCGCAGTACAAAGGGGATCAGACAAAGAGAGTAGTCGGGGAAGCCAGAGGTCGGGACAGGCGTAAGGTTCAAAGGTAATGGTTCAAGCAAAGGTCAAAGATCAGGATAGAGCAGGACAGTCACTGAAGGTCTTTATACATTCAGGAGCACAGTACAACTGAGCGAAGAGTGAAGGGTGGGTGCGACTTAAATAGATAAAGTGCATGGTCCTGTACCTTTAAAAGGCTCTGTGTCGGCGCGTGTGCGCCCTTTGATTCCCCTGATGTTCTACCTTATGTGTGGTCGCACAAAAAAATACTTCAGTTCTTGCTGTGTTCGTGAGCCGGTGTCCGTATGAACGGAGTTCTGTCTGCAGTATAGGTGAGTGGCGTTCACACGAACAGAGGTGGAATTTGTACCGATGGAGTTCTGCCTTCCTTGTCTGGTAAGTGGTGCTTGCATGAACAGAAGTGCCATTCGCATGAATGTGAGCAGTCGGCATGGGTGGTTGAGCCGACAGCGCTGTCTGGGGGTTGCGCTCCAACACGGCATCATTGTGGAGTGAGAAGAGATTTGTAACTGTGTTGTGTTTCTTTCTGATATAGGTGTAGCCGATTCCCCATATTTTTTGTGATGTATATAGTAGAGTCTGTTACAAGAGCCAAGCATCTCAAACGTGTGTTTCTTCCTCACTCTTATGGAATGCTCCATGTCAGCCTCACAGACGTCCTTCAACCCCCCTGTCCTTTATACCATCCCTAAAAACCACTTGTTCAATGTGACAAAACCCCATATTTCTTTGTTCCAGTTATTTTTCCCTGCGTTTGGTAGACTAATCTCATTTAACTTCAAAGAAACCACGGACGTAAGTGCTCTCTCTGTGTAGCCGCTCTTCATATAACCAAACAACATGTGCGCTGGAAAATGGCAGCAATCTTGTCTCCCGAAAGCTGTCAGCGGTACCTGGTTGTCGAGTGTCTATAACGCTAACATGGACACTCGATCCCGGGAACACCGGTGATTTGGTACGAACGCCTGTCAAGCCAGGACAGCGCTGTTCGGTAGGATTGTGAGCAAGGGTGGTGATTCAGCAGTATTTGTGGGATCTGAGCGCTATTTGTATATGTTAGAGGTTCCTATATGTGTTATATGTATTTTGGGGTATTTTATGTTTTATATTTTGTACCTCTAATGCCTGGGAGATAATTTGTTTAAGCAAAGTACACTAAATTATCTCCCAGACACAGAGACTCCTGGGTGTGTTTCACTGTCTTTGCTTGAGACCCCATGCTGGGGGTCTGTGTATATAAGTGGGCCATCTTGCCATAATAAAACATTACAGTTGTACTCTTCATCAAGTCTCGACTGATGTTTGGGTATGCGAACAGCGAACCAATTGATTTTTCCCACAACTTTAGGATATCAGGAGAGTACGAACCAGCATACTATGCGAAAGGGCTATAATCACTTAAGCCTCTAGCATTTTGGGAGTGTGCAAATGAACAGAGTATACGAAATGCAAGGGGTTCGTTACATTTAGGAATTCACTTTACTATGGATTTACTCTCCATACAACAGTCTTCTTTTGTCTTGTGTCACACAACTTGCAACGAGGTATGATCTACCATACCTTGTTAGTCAACTGCTAAATGCGGTGTTTGTTCTGTTGAACAATTATTCTGAATTCATAATGTGTTGATGTTTTATAAAATAATATTTTCAATTTTGTGTCATTTTTCTCTCTTTGGTTTTCCTTGTATCGGCAATGTATAATATATATCTAAAATAAATAATTGTTAACATTTCTAAATAACATTCTGAAATATATCTTTGTGGAGGTTGTTTTTTTTTTTTATTAACATTTGCATTTAGTCGATAGATGTATTGAGAGAGTTGGAAAAACTAAACACATACTAAATCCTTCACTTAAAATATTACACAGTTAAAGCCGCATATAAAATAATATTTCTGTTCTGTGCCTCGAAGATTAGTATTTATAAAACAAAAATTGGAAAAAATATTTTATATTTGTGCAATGTTTTAAACAGTTTAATATATTTCATACGTGGCTCTTTTCGTAATTGTAAATCGCTAAAGAGAGTAAGCGGGTTCAGAACAGTTATATGATAATATATATAGGATGCATTTTTTTTTTTAAACTGGCGGAATATAAGGAGTTATTGCTTCCTGCAGAGTCAGTTACAGAAGAGCCGCGTTCATTTCACATAAAAAGATGTAGACTGCGCAATGCTTAATTAGTTTAGTATATTAACATCGTACTGAATGGATTTATTACTATTGGATGTAAGTAAGGTCAGGAATAACTAGATGTGATTTTTCAAATATATAAACAGAGTTACACAGAGTCTGTGCTTCGGCGGCAGAAAAAAACATTAAGTTCTTCCCACGTGTGGGAATACAGAGATATATACTTTAAAACAGCACTAGTCTTCAAAATTGGCTCTGGGATTACAGCGAGCCATTGCCTTTTTCCTTTGATGTGATTTCATTGTGTGCAGCATTAGCTTGTAATTTATAATCTTGGTAAAAACCAGGAATAGAAAAAAGTAAACACTCGCCCGTTCTCTTTTCCGTAACCTGAAGTAGATCTCTTTTCTACCTCTTGTTCTAGCATTTCTCATGCTTTTAAATCAATTTATGAACTACTGTTCTTGATGAATTGCATGAAAAAAAAAAGGTTGAACTTTAGAATTTTATTTTCGTCTTGACGTGCGTAAATAACGGCATACTTAACCCGACTATATTTTCTGTTTTGCAAGAAGTGCACAATAATTTTCAGCCTGGGTAAGACAAATGTTTCATTTCAGAAATGATCAATTTTAACTATATTTCAAAGCCAGTTGCATTTACATCAACTCAAGAAATTAATGAGACAAAATCTGTGGCAAGTTATGACCCACTTCATAGTGACTAAGCAACAACATAGGAGGAAAAGTGCAATTATTTTTAAACCTCAGAGGACATGACCACAAAAGTAAGGATATGACTGGGTGAATATTTTTTTGTCTGACTACGCCAAACATATCTCAAAACAGAGTTTGAATTTGCAGAAAAGAGGTTCCTTGGTGTCACGATTCGCACCGTGCCATCCAGATGACCAGGCGTGGCCATTTCACTAGTGCCAGACAGGGGATTTAAACTGTAGTCCTTCTGTGCTATAGTTCTGCTATCTTGCTTCTGGGCCACACATCAGTTCTTATTTCTGTATCATGTTTATCCTTGCCTTGTCTCCAGCACTGGGGGCTGGGTTGTACCTGGGGCTGCTCCTATCAATCTCAGCCCACCTGAAGCTGATGCCCAATTAGCCAGATATAAGACACTGTCTCTCCCTGAGGGCAGTGTCAGTTCATTGACTCTGGTTCCTGTGTTTGTGTTCGTGATCCAGTGTACTCCAGTCGGCTCCTGACCTTGGCTTATTCTTATTGTGTGTCCTGACCTCTGGCATCCTCTGACTTTGGCTAACGCACGTTTATCCTGACTTCTGGCACCCTCTGACTTTTGGCTTATCCTCGACAATTCTACTGCTTGTGTCCTTGCATGTACTGCAACTTGAAGCAATATCCTGCACAGCCCCCGTGCACAGACTCACAGGCCAGGTTCCTTATCTGGTCAACTTGGTCTGTGTTTATTTGCAAGGGTGAGCGTATGCATACTGGACTCCCAACTAAGGTAAGCCCTGACACTTGGTAATATTATTGATGTGGTCTGCAGAAAATGGAAAATCTTAACTGATGTCAATCTTTAAATTGGTGATGTGGCCAAGCTATACAATATATCAGGGCCAGATTAAGAGCCCAGTGGGCCTGGTGCTGACAATTATGATGGGCCTAATTACAAAATCTTATTGACCAAAAGCACTAAAACAGTCCTACCTCCTAAGCGTCATGTATCTGATGGAGATAGAGCTGGAGGGAAACTCATAGGATGCAGCTATGAGAAAATACATACCCTATGGTAATCTCATGATTTCCTCTTTCAAGTAAACCCATACCCCCTAAAAGCAGTGTCCAGTAAAGCAGGAAGTCTATGGATGGGACAAAAGGCTGGGTCACTGACACAAATCACATAACAGGAACTGCCTAAAAGGACGAACATTCACAAAAAGGAGGCATGTCTGTGTCCCCATGTCTCCCAGTCCCTTGGTGTCTGTATCCCCATGTCACTAGGACACAAGGGGACATTGAGAGACATTGGGACACTGGGAGACATGGGGACACTGAGATACTAGGGAACACTGGGAGACCTGGGGACACCGAGACTCTTGGGGACACTGGGAGACATGGAGAAATGGGGACACTGGGTGACTTTGGGACACAAGGGGACACCGGAAGACACGGGGCACTGATACACTGTGATACATAGGGGACACTGTGATACATAGGGGACACTAGAGACTTGATAAAGACCTGGGTACAGGTCAAAACGTGTTGTCCAATAAACCTGCTTAAATGTATCACAGTGAGTGCCTGAAATTTTTTTCTTTTGTACTAGGCGACACTGAGACACTTGGGGGCAGTGTGAGACATGGGGACACTGAGAGACTAGGGGACACTGAGACACTAAGGACACTAAGACACTACAGACACTACGGACACTGAGAGACACCAGGGACACTGGGAGACATGGGGCACTGAGATACTCTGATACATAGGGGACACCGTGGTACATAGGGGACACTGGAGACTTGATAAAGACCTGGGTACAACAAACCTAATTAAATCTATCACAGTGAGTGCCTGAGATTTTTTTCTTTTGTACTAGGGGACACTGAGACACTAAGAGACATGGGGACACTGGAAGACTAGGGGACTTTGGGAGACTAGGAAACACTGAGACACTAGGGTCACTGACATACTATGGACATTGAGAGACACCAGGGACTGGGATACTAGGGATACTGGCTGAGAGACATGGGGACACTAAGAGTGCCCCATGTCTCCCAGGTCTCAAAGTCACCCAGTGTCCCCATGTCTCCCTGTGTCGCCATGTCTCCCTGTGTCCCCATGTCTCTCAGTGTCCCCTAGTGTCTCAGTGTCCCCATGTCGCCCAGTGTCCCTTAGTGTTTGCATCCCCATGTCTCCCAGTGTCCCTCAGAGTCTGTGTCCCCATGTCTCCCAGTGTCCCAATGCCACTAGGACACTAGGGGACACTTAGAGACATTGGGACACTGAAACACTGGGAGAGACATGGGGACACTGAGATACATAGGGACACCAGAAAATAAGGGACTCTTGGAGACTAGGGACACATACACTAGGGACACTGAGAGACACCGGGGACACTGGGAGACATGGGGACACTGAGAGACTAGGGGCCACTGAGAAACATGGGGCCACTGTGTCCCAATGTCTCAGCGTCCCCAAGTCTCTCACCGTCCCATGTCTCACAAGCTCAGAGCTGCTCTCTGCACTCTCTGTGCAGAGCTGCATCCCCCTTTGGATCAGTGAGTAGAGAGAGGCAGAGAGGGAGATGCTGTAACTTCTTATCCCTGCCTCTCTTCACACAAACAGCGACCCCTACTGGCCGGCGCTTGTATTGCAGAATAATCTCTGTTTATACTGAGACAGTCATTTGTATTGCTGTATTACTGCAATACCGGCACCGGTTAGGCAGCCTTAAATACCTGAGAAATACTTCTGAGAAATACCTGGCAACCATAAGAAATACATGAGAAATACCTGGCAACCCTAAGAGTAGTGTGTGTAAAAAAAAAAAAATTTTGTTTCTCCTGCTTGTGTCTTGCTTTCAATTTGAGTTTCACAAAGGTGTTGAATTCTTTCATAACCAACCAGCGATATGATACTGTGAGGTGGCAAAAAGTAAGTACTCTTCTGTAGCCTCTATTCCATGATTCCTTGTGGTGGTGGATATAAAATATATATGTGGCTTTGCTCTTCGTGGGACCCGTGGCCCGCATGGATTCCATTTATGTGACCTCACACTCAACAATATACGCTCTCCTTCCTGGGTTGCCATGTTTTGGTAAACAATTTCCTGGAAGGTCGTACCTGAACAGTAAGTTTGTCAATTAAATAAGTGTCTGATTTTATCTAAGACTACTTTCAGTTTCTCCAATATCGAGCTAACACACATCTAGCTGCTAAAGTTAATTTGTTGTACAGTTTGCAGATGTGCAAGGAAAGACTGTCAACTGCTTTCAAGGATATGAACAACCAGGGATCTAAGTCTATGGGTCTGCAGAGTATTTTAGAAAATAATATCTCAAACTTGGTCCCAATATGATTTCAAAATAAGGCAAGACCACCACATGTGTAAGTACAAGCCATTTTCCCCGCTGCATCTCCAACGTGAGTAATCTACAACAATTTTGTTGGCATTATGTACCATCTACACATGGTTTTACAGATCTGCTCTGGAAGGGTAAAGCATATTAAAAACCTGACTGCATCTGCCCAAATCTGTCCCTAGTTCCAACCCATTAGTTCTTAATGTAGTTCCCCTTCCCATTGCCCTGTATATTTTAACAGGTGTTTGCGGTATCACAAATGTGGTTACATAGGGTGAAAATAGAACCTTTGTGAGTAACCTCCTCTGAGCAGAACCTTTCAAAGAATGTTAGAGGTGCCTCAGCTGCTTCATGCATCTTTCTTATCTGTGATGATGCACAACTGGAGGTATTCAAAGAAGTCCCCTGGGGCCATGTGCACCTTGGACTGAAGCTCCTGAAAGAGAATAACTTTACCATTATATTATAAGTGCATATAACTCTCGATTCCAGTGTTTTCAATTTCCACAAAGTCATTGGCCCTCATTCCTGGGAAAAAAGCCCTCTTTCATAAGAATGGTGTCATAGGAGAGGAGGAGTTCATTAGTGACTGTTTTGTTGCCTTAGCATCCCAATTAAGAATAGCTGGGCACTGGGTCCGAAGAAAGGCTCTCTCAGGTCTCTAGACCCATATATAAAACTGCGTCAAGTCTGACCCAATGACAAGTGATTCTAGGTTCATCACTGGCTGGCACCTGGTGGCAGATGCCAGTCCACTATCTGTGCAAGTTGGGCTACTAGATAATAGTTATGGATATGCAGGAGTCCCAAACCTCCCCTAGTGAACGTCCTGCATAATATATTCCTAGCAAATCTGTGGTATTTCCCTTACCAGATGAATTTGTCTATTGACCTTTGAAGATTAGTTAGATCATGTCTGATATCCTGCACTAGAAGTGAACAAAATTATGGGTAGAGCATTCATTTTTCTGCCATGTATTTGACCAATCCAGGAGACTGGGTGGTTGTTCCACTTGTATAGGTCCCTTACCAGGGTTCGTATTAATGGAGTTTAGTTTTTCATACATAATTCTGTTGGGTCTGCTGTCAGATTAAATCCAAAAATTCAAAGGATGTGTGGGTTGTCTGGATTTTATACAGTTTTGCTATCAGTCCCTGGCTGACTAGATGAACTGTACCCCAAGTAATGTTAGATTCCAGTGTAGTAGTTAAAATAGGATGCTCCCCTAGCCCCTTATTTTTATTATTTATATAGCGCCAGCAAAATTCAGTTGCGCTGTACGTTCCATTCCACCCCCCCTAGCCACTCCATGTGTCTCATTCCCTTCTCTCCTGTACCGTCATGTGTCTCTCCCCTCCACTCATCTTTCAGCCCACTGCCGTGATACCTGTCTAAAAGGAAGTGCTCTCTCAGTGAGGTGTAGCAGATACCTCTTTAGGCAAGTGAGTACGAGGTCTTTGTCTGGATCACCCTTTTCACTTAGGGAGAGCCTTTGTAAATGCATTGCAACAAAACAATACGAGAACTGAGCTTTTGCCCATTCTCAGAGTTCTCATATTCTGTTTTTATGTTGCAGATTTACAATTTTAAATTATTTTTGATAAAAAAAAAATATTTTATAAACTTCCAGAATTATTTACTAAACTGGGACTTTTCGGAGATAGACCAGAAAACAAGTCTAATACAAAATTTAGGTGAAAATAAGAACTGAAAAAATGTTCACATTCAGCTAATTTTCCAGTTTGGCTCTTATAATTCTCAAGAATTCTAAGTTTGGTGAATAACAATGCAAGTACAACAGGAAATTAATAGGGATGTGCATGGGCAAAAAAATCAGTTCGGTTCGGCACTTCCGGAATTTGTGACTTCGGCAGTTTGGTACGGCAATCCGAAATTCGGGACTACGGCAATACACTAACCCTAACCCCTACCCCTAACCCTACCTGTAATCCTAGTAGGGGTAGGGTTAGGGTTAGATTCATGTCATCATTCACTTAATTTTCCCTCCCTCTCCAGTTTTGCCACTTTTCAGAAATCCGAAGCACTTCCGAAATTCGGCAATTCGGTTTGGTTAGGCAATTCAGCACTTCTGAAATTCGGCAATTTGGAAGCTAGAAAGGAACTGTATTACGGAATTAAACGATAAAAGGTGACTGACGTGTTATTTACAAGACATTAGTTTGTT
Source organism: Pelobates fuscus (assembly GCF_036172605.1). Classification (NCBI taxonomy): domain Eukaryota; kingdom Metazoa; phylum Chordata; class Amphibia; order Anura; family Pelobatidae; genus Pelobates; species Pelobates fuscus. Next base: position 30,633,854 of record NC_086321.1, read on the forward strand.
TCAGAGGTTCTTTATTACATTTGCACTGAATTTAATTGAAGGTTGTTAAGTTTGATTATTTATTTCGGCGAGTACACGAGAGCAGCATTTGAGCTGTAGCATATTAAAACAACAATGCTAATAGATTTGCTTTAACCGTTCACATGCCAGCGAAACACATTGAAATGCACTCCTCTTTTGGAGTTAAAAAAAAAGTTTGTTGGCTTGCTGCTGTAACAGCTGTAATTGCGCCAATTAATGAAACAGCCAATGTTTTAATCTGTTAGGGAAAGATAATTTTTTTTTTTCTTCTCTTTTAAATCAGCGGTGACATTCTTTGTTTATTGCATTAATAGAAGATGATTGGGAGAAACAAACATTTATTTTCTTAATCTCCTGTGGTTATATCATCAACACTCCACTTTCTGCATAATAAATGTCATCTTGCGTGTATAACAAGGTAGTAAAAAAACATAAAAATATCATATGACATTGCTTCCCCCCCCCCAAATTGATTAAACAGAATTGATTGAGTATGAGATGTAATAATTTAACCTCCTTTTATAATCTAATATTTGCCTTTTAACGAGCAGCAATATGTGCATATAGATACATTTTTGTTTTTTTATTTTACGTTTATTTTTCATATTCACATATTAGGGTCTGCAATATTATAACAGTAACCCTTTGCACACCAGATCAGCGAGCAATGCTAAATAAATGTATTATGCAATTAAAGTAATTAATTGTTTATTTATATTTTAGATAAAGTATACCGCATAACGATACTATTCCAAGATAATGTATTTTTCTTAACTCCCAAGTATTCTTGCCCTTCAAAAGGTATATATACTGGCTGCAAAAATCGAGATCTTATTTTAAGCCCGTGGCAATCTTTTTTTTCCCAAGTCTCTTTTCCTCCCTTAAAGCTGACAAAATAAGAAATAACATGAACACAGATATTTGAGTGTGAAACTGTCTATATGACATATGCCATTTTATAAGCTTTCAGGTCATCTGTCAAGAGAATGTTGCTGGTGTGATCCGTACAAAAATCTACTCAACCTTTCACACCATGTCTTAGCTTTTGATTATTTTTGATGCCCTTTAAAAGATTTGGTTTTAACCCACTGGCTATCTCCTTTCTTTTAGCTCTGATTAATGAGTAAAAGTCTTCAGCGCACAAAAAAGTCTTTATTTTTCTCCCCAAAAAAAGAAAGCTTGACCTTTGTGTGCCCCATGGCAGTGAACCAATCAGCATTCTTCTAATCCAAACACAGATGCCTGGAGCTAAACAAATCCTATAGTTGTGAACAAGAATTTAGTATGCTGTCAAATTACACAGATGACGGGCAGAAAATGCTTTTAAAAAAAAATATATATCCCAACATAAAGGATATCTGCAGCACATTTCTCTTGACTAAGTGAAGGGGGGGGCAAGTAAAGGCTGAAAATAGGCATTGCATCTTCCATTGAATTTAAATGATGTCACACGGCTGAGGTTCACTTAGGGGCTATTGGTTTTGATGTGTTCCTTGTGCACCGTGTGAATGCTGCCAAAACACAGCTCATTTAAACACAGAGTACACAGGGGAGAGTAATGATTTCACATGCAACCTTTAGCTCGTTTATTTGGATATGTATACAATATCAGGTTATGCAAGAGATATAACAAGCGAAGGATGCAAATCCGTTTCCTGCAGCAGATTGTAGAATTTTTTTTGTCTTTGTCTTTGTCTGTGCATGGCAATCAATTAAAACTTTTACAGTGCACATTTTCTTGCTGTTCTACATTTATATAGACTTGTGTTAAGCTTAATGTTTGTAGCATAGATAGACCCACATATGTAGAAGCTCCATCTAACTTTGATATTCCCCAGAAATCAGTAACAAAACAACTGTTCCATTGGTGCTATGTGGAGGTACACCTTGTGTTAATTCACTCTTCTCACTTGCACATCCACTCTTGTTCTTCTGTCTACAGCAGACTAGGTCATTAGTGTCAATTTCAACTGTTAAGAGCTCTGTTGGCTGTTGTGTCAAACCTACTGTTGTTGCATTCTACACCATAACCTCCGAACTGAACCTAAGCTGTCCTGTTTCTATATGTCTTGTTTGATCCTCTCGGCAGAGTCACAATCTTGGCATGTAGTCTAGGACCTTGTGGTAGGTGTCAAAATGTAACTCAAATGCAGGGGTGCAAACTCGAGATATCAAGAGATATCTTCTCCGTCAGCGGGAATATATACGTACACTTTATGGATGAAAATATTGGGACAAACCTCTTAATTATTTCATTCAGGTGTTTCAATCAGACCCATTGTCACAGGCGTATAAAATCAAGAGCCTAGCCACGCAGTCTGTATTTACAAACATTTGGGTCATGCTGAAAAGTGAATTGAAGCATGGTAGTGTGATAGGATTCCACATTTGCAATAAGTGAGTTCATGAAATTTAATCCTTGCTAGATATCCTGGTATGAGACTGTTTTTCTGGGGTTGAACTAGGCCCTTTACTTTCAGTGAAGAGAGATCTTAATGCCAAGACATTTTGGACAATGCTATGCTAAAATCTTTGTTGGAACAGTTTAAGGAAATCCATTTTTCTATTCCAGCATGACTGTGCCACAGTGCACAAATCAAGGTCCATAAAAACATGGTTGGATGAGTTTGGTGTGGAAGAACTTGACTGGACCACAAAGCCCTGACTGAGAGCCCAATTGAACATCTTTGATATGTACAGCTTGTCGTCCAGAATCAGTGTCTGACCTCACACATGCTCTATTGGAAGAATGGTCCAGAATTCTCTGGGAAGGCTATCCTTGTGGAAAGTCTTTCCAGGAGAGCAGAAGCTGGTAAAGCTGCAAAGGGGGGTGGGGGGGGGGGGGATGGGAGCAACTCCATATTAATTATTATTATTATTATTATTTTATTATTTGTATAGCGCCAACAAATTCCGTAGCGCTGTACAATGGGTGGACTAACAGACACATAATGGAGATCACTGGACGTACTGGAACAGAGGGGGTTGAGGGCCCTGCTCAATGAGCTTACATGCTAGAGGGAGTGGGGTATAGTGACACAAACGGGTTAAAGTAGGGGAATTAAATAGTTTGTTAGAGAAGGGTTTATTGAGTGCTTGGTCTATGCATTTAGAATATAATGTCATAAAAGTCTCTGTTGGCGTAATGGTCAATATGTTTGTCCATATAGAGTATATGTATATGAGAGTACTCTTTGGATTACTTCATATGCCTTCTCCGCACATTTCATATTTGAAAGTATGGAAATCTGCCTGTCTGTAACTATCTTGCTGTCTGTCTTCTTGTTTGTCTTTCTGTGTAGATTAGCAACTGATTATTACTGTTTGTAGAAAACTTTACTTCAATTTTGGAGAGAAAAAAAAAAAGGAAAATATACAAACAGAGCTTGGATCAAATAATCAAAATATTTAATAAGGTAACAGATTTATAATAAGTGACAGAATGTTTGCAAATTTTCTTTGACTACCCGATTCAAGAAAGCAGTGGAGGCGTCAGTCGAGCGTGCATTATTTAAGTGCTTAGTGTCTGGCTACAATCTAGAAGCTACAATTATTGTAGTAGCTTGTAAGAAAACTCTCACTTTCTGAGAGAAATTCTTTCACCTTTGTGTGCCCACAGCATGGATCTCTCTTCATAGCAGCTGTAGGATACACAGAAAATCTGTGACCTGTAAAATGTAGGACAACTGACACAAGGTGACCCTTGAATGCTGGGGTAGGCCCAATTAATTTAAAATTTTGCTTGGCCTTGTCTCTTTCAATTTTCTAAATCCTCTGGAAAAATGATTAATGCGTACACTGCCAATGTGAAAATATTTTTGACCCTATTAAAGTCGACCAAGGGTAAACCAAGTGTAGGCTGGCATTGTATCAAACGAGCTTTATTAAATTTGATTGGAGGTTTGTATGAGGAAGGGACAGGCAAGGACATTATTTTGCTCTTCAATTGAACATCGAGTGGAATACAAAGTACTGATACACTTTTGCTGGGAAGTCTTTTTAATCTTGCAAATTTATATCATGTAAAGAACTATACTGCAGGATATATTACCTAATAAACTGATTGTGTCATTTTTCCTGTCAGCATACACTTATTTTCTTAAAAGTTTATTCACTCTGCTTATAGGCATCATATCAATGTTTAAAAATAATATCAAACGCAATGACATACTATTCTATGAAGGTTGGTTAGAACTCTATTGTAGAGTCTATTGCAGATATTTTACAGTGTAATTAAGTATTTAATATGGAATCAATCTCATAGGTCCTTAATTTGATATGCTTGCATATGTTTCTGTATGAACCCCATTTGTTCATTGTTCGATTTTGTATATTTGGCTTTTTTTTTTTACTAATATCTATATTTTTTTTTTGCATCCACAATTATGTTTGTTCTCGAACTGGAATTAGGATAATAAGATTTAAATGCATTATAAATGTATAATGTTTTTGCTTCTCACATGGGTCATTCTAAGTGAATTTCTATTTAAAATAATTTTTACTGTAATGCTGGATTTTGGGATGTGAAAATAAACAAACTGAGCTGTGTGAGCAATATTTTTCTTCTTTATGTTGCCATGAAGAATCAACAAAAGATAACATTACGTGATATAATAAAATATCGTAGACATTACAGCTCGTTCCCGCTTGGCAATGCACTAAATTCACATTGGTGATGATATTACTAACTGATATGTTGTGTTGCAATAGTGTCTTAACAAAATGATTTTACTTAACCTCTTCATTTCCAAATCGCTTCTATTTAAAAAAAATAAAAAAAATAAATACTGTAACGGAATGCAGTATATTAGTCCACGATATCCGTTGGTATCCTCAGGAAATCCACAGTCAGAACAGAAAGCACGGCAATATTCCCCATCCTCCCAATAACCGGACGAAACACAGTTTGGGAGTCAACTAACTCAGTTTATTCACAGGCTGGCATATTTAAGCAGTCCCCCATGCAAGGGGTTTCCTTACAGGTAATCCAGGGGATTTCTCCCAACATGCATTGTTCTTTTCCCAGCAGGCATTGCTGCACGAGAGGGATACTCCCACTATAATGGACGATTAAGTGGATTATCCCCTCGTGCAGCAGAACTGACAATTTACTTTAAAATACATATTTTCCACAATATTCGGTATTTTAAGATGACTGAACGTTCGGTAGATAGCTGGGGTCGAAGCGCATACTTCGTGGGAATACCGCTCCGATCCCAGCTGAATTGACCGAACGCCGCACAAAACACATTAAAACATTGAGTTCGGTTTAAAAGTACCGAACAGCTAGGGGGAACAGAATGTGCCGAACGCGGGACTCCCGAACGCTCTGGAAGTCCAGCGGTGTTCGGATCATTGAGTAGCCGTTTTCAGTTCCAGGCGCTCGACGACCGAACACCGCTGCAGAGACAAAGGATCCAAGATGGCCGACCGCCGCATGGTCGGTAGCCGAACGGCGGCCACCTAGGAGAGCCCTTAATTACCGATTGCACATTGTTGCAATCGGTTAATTGGTGCCACACGACTTGTGAATGGGTGGTCTACCTGGGGAGCCCGCATTCGTACGGCGGACGGCCGGGATAGCCGTGTTTCGTCGAACGAATGCTTTGTATGCTGGCAGCATACGGCTGCCAGCATGCGAACGGCCATAACACAGCACATATACAGGTAAGGACACACAGTATGCATTCAGCCTATGGACAACCTACAATAAATATAGTTCAGAAGTGGCTAGGTTTGCCACAAATACAATAAAACAAACCAAAACATTAGCATCATATTAGTATAAAACACAGAATGCACATTTTTGCTCATAGTGTAGGATAAATCAATAATTTTTTATAAATTATTGTTTATGAATACCTACAAATCTATAATGAATACATCTACACAGTTATAGTTGGGTGGGTAAAATGTTTATAGGGACACTATACGCACCTGGACCACGTCAGCTAATTGAAGTGGTCTGGGTGCAATGTCCCTTTTGCACTTAGTGCTGCAATATAAAACCGCACTAAGTCTGCCTAGGCTGTCTACCAGACAGCCACCGGGGGCGCTTCCTGGATCGAAATAGACCTTTGGTCTGGAATCTGACAGTGGATGTCCTCACTTTCTTCATGAAGACCTCCAACGTCAGATTTTCCCCATAGGAAAGCATTGGATCAATAAGTGCCTGCTCGTCGTGGGGAGTCGGAGGGGGCAGAGCATCAGCCCAGTGCCAAGGGACATCGGAGATGGGATGAGGTAAGTAAATAAAGGGTTTTTAACCCCTTATTTAATGCAGGAGGGAGGGACTGGCAGAGGGAGCTATAGCGCCAGGAATGCAGCTTTGTATTCCTGGCACTATAGTATCCCTTCAAGAAATGATGTTATCTTGCACTATTTCATAAAGAAATACAATTTTCAAACAGACAAGGTATGGAAAAAAGAAAATACAAATACAAATCATAAAATTAACATAATACTATACACAGACACTTCCTGGCATACTGATACATACCAGCACACATACACAGATTCATACATTCCTTGTCACACATTAGAGCACAAACAAAGACACATGCTAGCACAAACATATTGAGTCATGTCATAGTAAACCATACTTAGACACACACTAATCCATCCTTACTCACACAGTAGCAGACATATACAGGAGCAATCGGGCAAGAGACTTCAAAACTCTCTCCTTACCAAGGACAATTAAGCATGATAGGGGAATGTTGCTTACTTGAGTTTGTTGTGCTTCAGTGGTAAAATGCTTTAAATCACCCTTAGATGATGGTAAAATGAACATTTCTGTCGTAATGATATTTACAAGCTTTTATTGACATTTTCTTATTTTTTGCTCTGCCAACTGATCCTTTTCTTGGGTAGCTCCAGAGAAGTATCTAGTTTAGTTTTTCTTTGTAATACGTTAGTAGCAAAGAAAAGCTAGCATGTAGTAGGCTATTACAGGATAAGCAAAGCCTTCTTCTTCCTGAACTTCTCTAGCATAGATAAAACATTTTTACATACATTTGACTGTTTTACAGGAAGGAATTATTTAAGGGGGAGAAAGAAGGGTGAAGAAAGCAGGTTGGATGTGAAGAATGGTGAGGGTACTCTGGCATAGAAGAAAGAAGATATGGAACATAGTGTGATGTACTTGGTTACTTGGTCTTCAAAGTGTATCATATCTCTGGTCACACTTTTAGGGCCCAGGATTCCATTAGTGGAAGGTCTGGTTCAGTTGAAGCTCTTGTTCATTTTAAGAGCTATAACTTTAGTGTCTGCATTACAACCATGTAAGAAAATGGAACAAAATTGACAGTACGGGATCTGTTAACTGAAGATAAGGATAGGAAAATTCAAGAGATGAGAATGTTGATGCCGATCATTCACTGCTGCTTTTTTCTTTTTAGCATCACAATATTTTTAGTTACTTCAGCAGCTGAATCCCATGGGGGCTACACACACCTATATAAAAGAACTAAGTTACAATGATGCATTATTTTATGTTGCATTATTCTAAAAGCAGTTTAACCTAGAATCTTGTGTTTGAAGTTACCTTTGTAAGCCTGCCAATGTAGACACCAATTTGTCAAGTGTCTTTCAAAACCATTAGCACCCTGGCAGGTGGACCATAAGTATCCCAAGAAGCTTATACTGCTTGATTAGGTGGATGCTATGCCTGTGCATTGTAATATTTGTAAAGATAAACTACATGGTATATTCTATATGAATACTTTCCTGCTGCTGATGCACTGCCACGAACATATTGTATAATGAGTGAAACTTTTATGCATTCTTTGAGTAAGGCATCAAGTAGTCTAATTCTTTTTGATTAACTGGTGCAGCCACACCAGGGTCCACGCAGAATTGTGAGAGCCCGTTGTGTGGCCTTCATACTCAGGGTTGCTATTTGGTTACAAGACCCAAGGGAAGCCAAGCCCTGCTCGTAATAAACTTTGAAGATAGGAGGGTGACTAACATACATTTTCTGTATTAATCGTAGTGTGTGCACGTGGCAGCATAAATATCTATGTGTGTGTATGTGTTTGTGGGTTTTACTGTGTATCTCTGTATTTTACAGTATTAGTGTGCATCTGTGTGTGGATCTGTTTGCGATAGAGTGTGTGTGTACTGGTGTGTGTGTGACACCCCTGCATTCAAAATTCATCCCTACACTAGAGCCCCCAACTCACAATTTAGGCACTACAAGGTTTCGGGCACCATTCCCACCATCCCAATTTTGTTCTCTGGTATCTGTGCATGGTATGCACCGAATTGGGACTTTCACTTCCGTACGCCCATTAGGCCTGCCCATCCCTTATCCAACTTCCATGCCTCCCAAGGTGGTGAGTTATGTTAGAAATCTTTAAACACCTACCTTTAATGCAAACCGTACACATAAATACAACCCTGCATTCACACACATACTCAATACAAAAACACTAAACATAAATACAACCATGTAATGAAGGCCAAAGTACTCTTGAAGTTGTTCAACATTTGAGGATCTACCTCTACAGGGGATCTAAAAAAACATTATTGTACATGGCCCTCTCTCAGTCCCACCACTGACTAAAATAGAATAGGGTTAGTGTAATTACTCACTGATCGATACATATGGAGCTCTAGAAAGAAGAGGATCTCTAATATACGTAAAACATGCTAGATACCTACTATATTCAATGTTTAGGTTTAATGGACACTCCAAGCTGGATATAATCCATTGTATTAGATGCAATACATTAAAATATGTGCGAATAGAAAAGTGCTCATCGTTGAAGTTCCTGTAATTGCAGAAAACTCCCAATCTGAGCAGTTTGTACAGTTCTCACCAAACCAGGACGTAACTTAGCCAGCCATGTTCACTTAGCTTTGTGTAGCACTGTTGGGCTTAAACCATAGGCAGAGCTGTATGGACACAACAGGTATTTTTAGGTGTATAATTTATTACAAATGGAAAAAAATATTCTTCAGGAGCTGCTAACTTACAGAGACTAAGTGATATGAATATGCACAATGTTGAGCTTATAAATAAACACAGATAAAATATTTAATAGAGTTACTACATGCAAACAAACCATCTCTTTAGAAAAATCATTAATATGGCTATTCTCATTCATTTGAAAGTCATAACAACTTCATCTGTACCTCCAACAACAAAATGCCTCATCTAAATGAATGAATATTCATACATTACCATAAAAAATCTGTAAAATAAGAAAATACAAAAGGTTGTGTAGATCTTCCTTACAATTTTATTACATATGCATGTGATTAAGGATGGTTGTGGGGATGGCCATTCAGTGCATTTTTAGTAAGGATAGGAATGGTACCAAGTCTAGGCTGTGTGTATAGTTTGCAAAGGAAGACCGAGCAACCATAGCCATAAATGCTTACCGTAGTGCTCAGGCTGAGGAACTAATAGGTATATCTATTCTTATGTCAGTCCTCAGACAGTAAATAACATCTTCTCATGATCTAGCATAGGTGCCAACAGTGCAGAAATTGCTTGAACTGTCCCACATTGTTGGGTACTGTCACAGGAAAAAAAGGTCCTGTGAGATTTAAAAATGCGGAAGCAGACTGGGCACTTGAACCTTGCGCAGAGCCCTTTAGCATGGCTCTGTGCGTAGTTTGCTTCAGGGGAAGGCTTTTATCAATCATGGCCACCCTCTTTAGGGGTGGGCATGCCCTTTTGATGAGGGACCCATCCCTTTGATGGCTGGACCGGCTCCTTTTATGGGCAAACTTGCCCCTTGCACAGTTCCAGAAGTTGGGCAGGGAACATTGGCAGGTATGAATTCCAAAGTGGAATGACCAGGAACCCTTCTGAAACGGATTATGTATTTTTCTCATGTTATCCATATATGGGATATAACATTACTAACGGGAAATGCCATCAACTGTCCCAGAAAGAGCAATGAAATAAAAGAGGACTCAGCACACTACTTGTTCAGTGAATTAATTTATTCCATGTTCAACAAACTGGACCAGGCAGCATTGCCCCCGATATAGTGTCCTTTTTAATGACAGCCCTACGTAGTATGTTTAAATAGGGCTATACACACATATATAATTCACAGTCTTGTATTTGAGAATATATCAACATATTAATGGCTCCCAAAGTGCGGTTAACTTTGTCAAAAGTAATCTCACATCCATCATTCATATACATTTCAAAAACATTTATACCATTGTTGGTGAACAAGGACCATATCATTTACATGAACCTATTAAGGGTACAGCCTCAGTTTGGTTGTTTTGTACACTCCACTGCCTAAATTCAAAACAATAAAATAAATAGATAAAAAATCCCTGTTTTATAGATATACCCTAATACCCAAATAATGAAAACATGCATGCATTTAATTATGCATTTTATTCTATTGTGGGTATATCTAAAAACAGCTTGTAAAAGCTGCAGATCTCTTGTCTGAAGCCTTTGCAAGTCCTCCCTGCCCTTATTTTCTGTGGCTGTCCAATCACAGACTTCCCAATGCAGCTCAATGAGAAGTCTTTGCAAGGCAGGTGCTCTGGGAAATAGGTGCCTCTTGAATTTAGCCCCACTGAGCTAAAAAAAAACAGGAAGCAGGCCCGGACTGGCCATCACAGGATCACCCCTATGCAGGGCCCGCGCTATCCTATCGCCGGCCCAGCTGTATTCCATGATAGGCCGGTGGGGAGATCAAAGACCTCCCTTACCGACCCACAGGCAGTTGCATGTGGCTCTTGGCTGGGGAGGGAGACAGGAGGGGCCCAGAGGAGCTCTAGCCAGCTCTGCTGGGTTCCTTTCATGAGATTCGGAGCATTGCCATGGCAATGCCCCAGATCTCGCTAGAGTTCACTCACCACTAGCACCAGCAGGGATGGCAGCATGGTCCCCCCTCTCAGGCTTAAAGTAAGAAGGGAGGGGGGGTTATAATGATTGCTTTTTTGTGTGTTTTTTTAACATTTAAAATAAATAAATTGTTATATAGTGGCATTAATCTGCCTCCCCCAACACACAATACCTGCTAACATATATACACAGACACACACACACACACATAACCCTCACACACAGCACTCTCATACACATTACCCTCACACACACATCAGACTCAAACACAGCACACACACACACATCACCCTCACACACACACAGCAACCTCTCACACAAAGCAACCTCTCACACACAGTACACCCTCTCTGGCCCGCCTCCTTCTTAGGGGGCCACTGTGATTAAAAAATGACCGGGTCGAAGTTTTTTTCCCAGCCTGGCCTTGCCAGGAAGTAACAGGACGGGTTGCCTAACAGACAGTGCGGTGTAACAAGGTTCATTTACAAAAGTTCCAATTTGTATAGAAATCTTTACTTTTTTTTTTTTAAATCAGCCCAATTGCTTTAGGGGTCTAGAGTGTCCCTATAAGGACACATACAAGGGCTTGCTCAGGAGAGGTGTATGCTAGGGCTGCCCAAACAGAAACAAAAAAAAAATTAACTCCTAAATGGCACAAACTGGAGCAGTGAGACTGCAGGGGCATAATCTATAAACCAAAAGGGCTCTATTCCTTTGTATCGGAGCTGCAATCCTGAGACCGAATATCTTTGCTGAAGTTCTCTTGAGCTGGAACAAAGAGCTGTTAAGCGAATATAGCCCATTTCCCCAGTAACTGGATGACACACAGTTCTGGGAGTACAACTGCGTTTTAATGTGCCAAACTCGGCTTTCTATGCACAGACCTCAGCATGGGGTCTTCATACAAAACCACACAAACTCCTCCCAGGCGGCTCTGTGCCTGGAATATAATGGATTTGCAAAAAAGTAATATTGGTCCAGGCACTCAAGTTTAATTCAGTGGGCAAATTTATTGGAGCAAAATCGAACCAACATTTTGGCCGACAACAGGGCCTTTGTCAACGACCGGTAACTCAATTATCTCTCACTTACAGGGAACCATACAAAAAATACACAAAACACCCCAAAATCACATTCAAAGTTGAGTTCAAAGTTTCTCCAGGGTTTGCAAGCTTTGGTATCCGAAATTATTTCCAGACGCTCAGCGACCAGATACCACTGCCAGTGTTCGGGAGACAAAATGGCCGCCATTCCATAAAGCACTTGTGTTTGGATTGGCGGCCACCCAGTGAGAGCACTTGAGTTCTTTTGAGGTTGATGAGCCGGGGGGTGGTCGGTGTTCTGGAGTATAAAAAGGGGAAACGAGTCTACGTTCGAGAAAATAAATAGGAGATACGGGAAACCAAATGAGATAGGACAGGGTCCGCCACACCTTTTAACCCCACAACTCAGCTTATAAAGCTTGACATCATAAGTCAATCTCAAATTAAACCTGGTTTTAAGTCAATAACACTTTTTTTATTCAGTGGTATAGAGGCAGTAAAATAACCAGTGGATTTTGGATTGATTGTGATCACTTTTAAAACTGTTTTGTGATTCTTAACAAAAATGTAATCGATTGGTTACCAACACTGGATTGCTATTTGCTCTTAGGTATGATATTTGGACTTTTATAGGCTAATATTTTAGAAGACACTGCATTGCCCAAAATTGAGATATGAAGTGATTATAGAATGATCGGAATTTACCCTGAATCTAAAATCTGGAGACACACTTGGACATAATAGCCCGAGAAGCGCACACATATATGAAATGGGTACATGCATTCTTATTAAAGGGACCCTATAGGCACCCAGACCACTTCAGCTCATTTAAGTGTCCCTTTTGCATGTTTACATTGCAGCTCTAAGTCTACCCCCAGTGGCTTTCTCCAAGACAGTCACTAGAGGGCTTCCTGGATTGAAACGGAGCCTTGGTCCGGTATCTGACTCTGGGTGTCCTCACTCTGCATGAGGACATCTAGCATCAGATTTATCTCTATAGGAAAGCATTGGTTCAATGCTTTCCTATGGGGAGGTCTAATGTGTCATGTCAGAGGAGGCGGAGCCACAACCCAGTGTTTTTAACCCTTTACTTAAGGGGGAGGGGGGGAGGGCATTGGAGGGAGGAGGCAGTGGGAGCTTCAGTGCCAGGAATACAGCTTTGTATTCCTGGCACTATAGTAACACTTTAAAGATATACTCCACACACATAAAGCACTTTAGCGTGCTGAATTGCTTTGTGTGTCATAATGGTGTGTGTGTGTGTGTGTGTGTGTACTCTTATTGATTTTTTTGATTGGGTAACTAAAATAATAGATCAGGTGGTGCTTACCTAGATTTCAGTAAGGCTTTTGACACTGTTCCACATAGCAAGCTCATCAATAAACTGCAATCTTTAAGTTTGGATTCCAATATTGTAGAATGGGTAAGGCAGTGGCTGAGTGACAGGCAATAGAGGGTTGTAGTCAATGGAGTATATTCGAAGCTTGGGCTTGTCACCAGTGGGGTACCTCAGGGATCTGTACTTGGACCCATTCATATAATGCATCTTGGACGTAAAACCCAAGGGCAGAGTACAGAATATTTGATAGAGTCCTAACCTCAACATCTGAGAAAAGGGATTTAGGGGTGATCATTTCTGATGTCTTAAAGGTAGGCAGACAATGTAATAGAGCAGCAGGAAATGCTAGCAGAATGCTTGGTTGTATAGGGAGAGGTATTAGCAGTAGAAAGACGGAAGTGCTCATGCCATTGTACAGAACACTGGTGAGACCTCACTTGGAGTACTGTACGCAGTACTGGAGACCGTATCTCCAGAAGGATATTGATACTTTAGAGAGAGTTTAGAGAAGGGCTAATTAACTGGTTCATGGATTGCAGGATAAAACTTACAATGAAAGGTTAAAGGATCTTAACATGTATAGCTTGGAGGAAAGACAAGACAGGGGGGGATATGATAGAAACATTTAAATATATAAAGGGAATCAACACAGTAAAGGAGGAGACTATATTTAAAAGAAGAAAAACTACCACAACAAGAGGACATAGTCTTAAATTAGAGGGTCAAAGGTTTAAAAATTATATCAGGAAGTATTACTTTCCTGAGAGGGTAGTGGATGCATGGAATAGCCTTCCAGCTGAAGTGGTAGAGATTAACACAGTAAAGGAGTTTAAGCATGTATGGAATAGGCATAAGGCTATCCTAACTAAAGGATAAGGCCAGGGACTAATAAAAGTATTTAGAAAATTGGGCAGACTAGATGGGCCAAATGGTTCTTATCTGCCGTCACATTCTATATTTCTATGTTTCTATGCACTCAAGGCTAAAGTCTTCTCAAAGAGAAGCCTCTTATTGGGGGAATGGAAAAGCGTTTGGACATACAGGAACAGAGGGTGTTGAAGTCTCTGCTCAAACGAGCTTACATTCTAGAGTTGGCACACGGAACTGCTTCACAGGGAAGTTAAAGTCTAACATGTTATGACTCATAAGTAAGGACTGTTGAATGTGAAACGCGTTGGGCTTTTGCTCCCCTTGTGATGCAGAGCCAACCTTATGAATGCTAAAATACATGCATGTTTTCTTTGGGAGTACAGTTTCTAATGTACATAATTGTAAATAAAAACAAAATATAAATTAATTTTCCTTTAAAATATACAATCTAAATGCTTTTGAAGAGGGATAAAAGGAGTAAAAGGAGAAACTAAAAGATGTGCTTTTATTTTAATTCAGAAAAAACATTTCTCCAAATAAATGCTTTTAAAATAGTTATTTTGGCAGCTCTGAGTACATTTTATATTCTCCCATGATTGTTGCAAACAATTTTCAGAAACATTTGTTCTTTAAGAAATCAATAAATATTAATGCAACAATTGAAAAGAGAAATAATTAGTAATATTTTTTTTTTAAATAATATTTTTTGTTGTTTACTTTGGCGATAAAATAGGATTTTAATGCATTCCATTATTTTCTTTATTCTGAATAAAATTCAATACATTAAACTTACTCGTGATAAATGAAGACATCATTTTGGTTTAGAGGTTTTTAAGTGTTCTGATTTTAATGTGCTTTCTTCTAAAACAAAATGCAGTTTTTGATGAATTACTTGATTTACACAGTCAAAAAGAAACAAACATAAATACACATAATAAATGCTACTTTGCTCTCAGCGCTTGTAATGTATTGTTGTATGGAATATAGGAGCAGACAAAATATTTAACTAAAAATCTTTTTACTTTATTATTTATTTATTTATTTATTTTTGTTGTGCCATGGTATAAACTGCCCTTAATCCCCCCCCCAAAAATAAATAAAAAATAAATAAATCTCTCTCTCTCTATATATATATATATATATTTATTTAAGTTTGTTGTTGCCTTTTGAAACATGTTACTATCAGTTTTATGTATGCTTTTTTTTTGTATGTGCTAAATAATGGATCCTTAATGTAACTTTTTTTTTTGGTTTCCGTACACATTGGGTAAAGAAGAAAACAACATTTTAGCCGCCCATGGATAATGCGAGTTTGAGAGCAGGTTTTGAACTTGTTTTCTATGTTATTAATTTATTGATTTAGTTAACAAGACAACCACCTACATCACTGAGTTCTTCACTAAGCGTTAATTAGCTTGTATGGCTTTACAAGAAGACCCACATTTATCTTATTTAGAGAGTTCGCCACTGAGCTAAAAGCAACCAAGAGCGATGGAGAAAGTTAAATAGAATACAGAAAAGCACCTGTTGTTGTATATTAAACAATTTAACATTAACACTTATATGTAAGCAGGGGCGTGCCTAGAACAATTGGCATTCGGGTCCTATTTTTGGCACCCACTGCCCCAACTTCAAAATGTAAAAAACACCCTCACATTTTTTAAATGTATTTAGCACTGAGCAGTGTTTGTCCGTTTGAATGTAAGCATGTTTTTGTATGGAGTATGTGTGCGTGAATGTAGGGGTGTATTTGTATGTAGTGTTAGCGTTTGAATGCAGGCATGCATTTGTGTGTAGTTTTGGCGAGATGCAGCGGTGGGGTTATATATAATGGTGATGTTTTAATACAATAGAGACTAACTCTGATCCACTGTATGTTCAGAATGGCCGTGCAAGGTAGCAACCTGGCTCTGCTGGTAAACTCCATAATAACCGCTCTACTGCTCAGTGGTGAGTCAGAACACAGGCTGGGAATTTCCTACATGTGCTCTGACTCACTAACTGAGCACCATAGCTGTGAGGGAGAGATTATGTCTGTACCAGCAGGAGGTACAGAGCATGTGAAAAACTACTGGACCACCAGGGAAGGCCATGCCTAGTCTAGCTATCACACCCCTAAAGCTGGCCCTGGGAATTGCAACCCCCAACTGAGGGGCACCGTGGCGAACCGCATCCCCCCCTTAGTACGCCACTGTGTTTGAGCCATAACTGACTTGAATTGAGACAACCAGTGTGAGCAGGTTGTGATAGGTGACTTTCCATTTAAATTCTTGCTAAATAGCTTACACAGAAATGATACACAGGACCACGAAATAATCATAATCACTTGACCATTAATGGATTAATGTTCTACCAGCCAGAAATAGTGACTCCCTATTATAATTCCACCTAACTCCCAGAATATTGTTTTACAATAAGTCAATTTAAACTTCTTCTGGTTTCCATAGAAATGAGTTGTTCCTAAATGTAGCATTTGGACCACATCGTTACTTATATAGTAAGAGAACTGTATCCATATATAGAAACATTGTGGAATTCACTTACTAGTCCATGACATATATTGTAAGGGAATTGATCAGACTTTGATGGGGGATTATAGGCTGGATTCTCTTTGTGGAGGTAGGGTGTACACTGCTTACTGAATAGCAATTCCTCAAATGAGGTGTATGGGAAAATCACTGT
The DNA here is from genome assembly GCF_036172605.1 of Pelobates fuscus. Classification (NCBI taxonomy): domain Eukaryota; kingdom Metazoa; phylum Chordata; class Amphibia; order Anura; family Pelobatidae; genus Pelobates; species Pelobates fuscus. Next base: position 30,650,637 of record NC_086321.1, read on the forward strand.
TCAGTAAGAAAATTAAACCACTTACCATACTAAGAGAATCCAGCTCTATGTTGGAAGATAAATTCTATTCCATATACAAAAAAAGTCTCAGATATATTGACATGCATTAGGGACACTATTGATAAACCAATAAAATATATGTAGTCTAAGAAGTATTGTTATTGTTAAATAACATATTGTTATTTCAGAGTACGTGACAACATTTGAATTATATGTGCTACACTCAAACACACTATTATACCCATATGATCCACTAAGCTATTTATGGCAAGCCTATGCCATGAGATCCACCGTCGGTAGTGTGAAAGCTCTGATGCGGCACAGCCTACAGTACTAGATGCCCAAGAAAATGTTGCATGGCAACTTGTATCTAGATCTCAGTGTAATAGGCATATTTGAAAGCAATTGAAGAACTCCAACTGGAGCATTACAGAAACACTCCAAGCACCAAAACCACAACAGCTTTCTGTCCTGTTTATAGTGCTAGGAGAGCCCTGGCACCCTCCAGTGTAAGGAGTCATAGTTGTTGAATGGTTTGAATTCTTACCTGGAGTCTCTCAGGCTCCACTACCCACCTCCAGCACTAATGCCGGAAAGGTCCAAAGCAGGAAGTTCTATTAGCGCTCCTGAGCCAAGCCTTGCAGTACACTGACCAAGAGAGATCAGTTGATACTCACTGTGACGAAACTACTTGGTGCCTGCAACAGAACCCCCTTCATTTGTGTGTTTCCCTTTGTGGTACTGTGTTTCCCCTAGCTTGTTACTACATTTTTCCTAGCTTTTCGTGTGTTATGCCTGTTTTCCTGTTCAGGAGCGTTCATACGAATGAACCCCAATTCGTCTCCCGAACCAGTACCACCCCAGTGCCCCATAAGAATGTTCCCACCAATTAATCAGAACGTTCGCACTTGTAACATCATTGTGAAACCGCAACGTTAGCACTGGCAACATAGTGTGAAACCGCAAGGGAAGTAATTAATGAGTGCTCCACTGGGTGCCCGCCATATCGCAAAGCGAACGCCAACCATGGGAAGCATTTGGAGCCCGAGAGGAGACTTTTTCCTTACAGATTTCAGCACCTGAGCCACGCGAACGAGGACGGGTCGGGGTGTAAACCGCGGTGGGGACTTCTGCGGTTGGTAGGGACACTTCTGGGGACACTGGCTAGTTTGGCGGGCTTTTTTGTGCCTGGGAGACAAAGGGGCAAACTCTTTCCCCGCCTTTGGCTCCCAGGCACAGTGGCTCCAGGGATGAAGAAGCCCCCTGTTGTTTTGTGTGAGAGACCTCTCGCCTGGGGGGAGGGCTTTCCCTACTTGGGAGACAAAGGGGCGACAACCTATTTTCCCGCTTTTGGCTCCCAGGTGGGGAGGATCATGGGACATGACCCCTGTCTGTTTGGGATGAAGACCCCTTGCATGGGGCTATGCTTAAAAGTTGTGTGCACCAATAAAGATTGTCAGAATTGTACCCTTCATCTAGTCTTGACTGATTTTTGGGGAAGGGATTGCTGAACCACTGAATTTACTTGTATGCTCTACTTTGATTCCTGGGAACGTAGAAATCAGCGCCCGAACTGCGAGATATAATCACTAAATAACTAGCAGTTCTGGAGGAACCAAACGAATGGGGAATGGAATACCAGCGTTCGTTACACTCACTGACAGTCAAAATGAAGTGAGTTCAATTAAAGAGAAAGAGAAGGAAGGCTTTCTAATGATTTGAGGAGAACAGATTTCAAGTGAACCATAGTTGCAAGAAGTAAGAAGCTCAAATGAGGAACTTTAACTAGGAGAATAAACAGTGAGAAAAAAAATGAAGAAGAGACTAATATATGGATAATCATGATGTATGAGCACTTAAACTTATAAAAAACTACTCTGTATTCAATAGCAAAATGAATTGCTCATCCTGTAAGTGGACCCCATCAATCTTTGAGAGTTAGGTCCATAAATAAAATACTATTTACATTCCTTGAAAATCGACGGACTATAAGATTTTTTTTTTGTCTCTTATGGTTTTCCATATTATTGTAACACATAAAACTAGTGTAGGGTCCATGGAAATACTGTGTATTTAGTAATTATTTATCAGTCAGTGTTGTATTATTTAGAGCCGTGGAACAGAGACCGTGTTGATGCCAGGTATTAAAGCCTGTCTTAGAAGTGGTGACTCAGCTGTGATACTCTCAGAGAGACTGGGGGTCGGAATACAGATTAGAATTAACATAGAGATGCACGCCAGATTTGATTGGCTGATTTCCAATGCAGCCCTCAGTCATTGTTGTAGCTGCCTACAAGGCTGCAGGGAAAGTTCAAGGGTTTACTTCCATAGATTATCATATCAAATGCTGCTCGTTTAATTCCTCTGATATTATACAAGCCTCCAGTTGTTATTATTTTTAGTCTTTATATAGCGCCAACATATTGTGCAGTGCTTTACATTTAAACACTAGGGGTATATAAAAATATGTTAATGGTTATAAGAGGTGAAGAAGGATTTACTGAAACACCTCAAAATTAATGTCATTTTTTTATTTTACAAAAAAGTGCTTTAATTTCCATTATGCAGTGCTGAGCATAACGGTCTGTAAACTAAGAATTTACAGAGCTATATTCTAATTTCATGATTAATTATTTAACTGAAAAGTTACAGAATCTATACTTTTTAAATTGAAAATTAATATGGAATTTGCAGGCACTTAATAAATAAACACACAGATACTTATAATACAGATATGTACCCAGCACACCCAGAATATACATTTCTTAATAGTTGTAAAGTCTAATGGATATGTAAAATACAATTAAGGGAACAGTGCACACACAAGAACACAGCTTACATATAACAAGGCTATTTGAAATCACCTATCTTTGAAACAAAATATTATTTTTGTTTTTTTAACCATTTGAAATAAACAAAAAAATATGTATTGTATATATAAAGTTTTCACTACTCCTGCTACAAAATGTCTTCATGAACTCTGATGTAATCTGACGTGGTGACTTCAGATGCCACATAATAAGTTGAATGGGATCCACATGTGGCTATTAGAGAGGCACATTATATTAAATAGAGAGCATATTGACACAAAAAATAATCAGGAAGAACAGGGAGTTCAAAACAAAGTGATAAACAACTAAAGCTTGTGATGGAAAAGTACAAAACCACTTGTTACTACACTTGAGTGACTTCTCCTACAGTCACATTGGATAAAAAATGAAAATATTATATAAAAAAACAGCGGAGCAATAAAAAAATTATATATTTAAAGGTCAATGAGGAAAACAGACATACGTGTCAAGGTTTACTTAAACACAGTTCTCTGCAGTAGATTCAATATTTTTGGAATCTGACCAGAGTTTGAAAGTACGCCTTCAACATTCTAATAAACGGACCTTTCATGAGTTACAATTCATGGCATCAAATGTTCACAAAATTATATATCACTAATATTATATGAAGATCACATCAGATACAGCTGCTACTGCCATGTCACTTCCCCAGTTACCAGGTCTAAGTCTATCTTTGTGTTTTGCGATCTTAGACATGTCGATATTGGGTCAGGGAAATGTGCCTAGTGGTCTAGGATGGAGGACATGAATTTGGTAATGGACTGGAGTAGGGAGGGGTATGGCTTTTGAGAAGGAAAATATTACTGGTTACTGGGGAGGAATATGGGCTGTGGGAAGATGAACTGGGGTATAGGGTTGTAGGGAGATGAACTGAGAGCGGCTGAGAGCACTGGAGAAAGGTAGTGAGGGATGGATGCTTCTGTGGGATGATAAATAGGGGGTACATGTGACTGTGCATAGATAAACTGAAAATAATTAGTGTTATCTGGTGGAGCAAAGGGGGCAAAGCTGTGAAAAAACTATTTATGGGTTTGGTAAATAATCATGTAACCTTTCAATTATTTTTTATACATTATAGGGAAGAGCAAAGTGGGTAAAGCTGTGGAAACCATTGGTGAACATGATAAAAACTTTACTCCTGTCCTTTAAACTTGTTTAAAATGTTGGCTACTATAGATAGCTAATCGTTCCCAGCATCAGTGGAGAACCCAAAGATGGTCTGGTGGGGACAGCCCATGTATGTAACAGAATGCATATATTCTATGTATCTGATGAGGACAATTTTTTAGTATTAATTTAACCCCTTAAGGACCAAACTTCTGGAATAAAAGGGAATCATGACATGTCACACATGTCATGTGTCCTTAAGGGGTTAAACAAACAGTTTAAGCACCATAGCCACTACAGCGTACTCTACTGGTCATGGTGCCAGGAGTCGCCTGACTCTAACCCGCAGTAAGTAGTCAAACGGTTTTCAAATGTTTTGACACTTATCAGTGTCCCCTGGGAGTTTGCAGTCTGGTCCCTTTTTCTGATATCACTAATAAGTAGTTTTTATTTCCATGTTAATATCAGTTCTGCCCACCTTTGCCACAAATTCTTTAGCGGAGAGCATCAGCTGATATGTCTAGTCAATGAATTTGTCCACATAGGAATGATATCTATATATCTATTCCAAAAGTAGAGGCTTCTGGGGAACGTCAAATTGTTTGAAAATGTTTCACTACTTCCCCTGGGATGGCAACAGGGGACTCCAGGCACTATAATAACTAAAGTGTGTTGTAGTTGTTATGATTCCTAGACTAACCATGCACATGTACCTAATATTGCCAAGAAAAAAAAGACTTCTCTTCCTAGCGGCTACTAATACTTTAATTCTGCTTCAACGTTAATTCTGTCCCACCCAAACAAAAACAAAAGAGACCATGAAAAAGAGACTGTGGCTGTGAAAAATACAAGGATAGCAATATTTCTTCCTTAGTAGCCTAAAGAAATATTTAACATTTCACTAAGAAGGAGTATTATATATTGGTATACTACACGTGGATTGCAGAATAGGAGACATATACTACACGTGGATTGTAGAATAGGAGACATATACTACACGTGGACTGTAGAATAGAAGACTCATTTCGGATGGTGTTGACCTTGTCCTAAATATCTGGTGAATGTACTTTGCAGAGTGGTACATAACGGTAGTTAGGTGGAAGCTATCCTTCCCTCCTACCTCTAATAAACAACATCATAAGTGCCTGCCCAGTTATGGAGCACTCTTGCCATATATTTATACTGCAGTTCGCACACTACATAATACTTAAAAATGGGCAACCATCATTTAAAAATTAACTGCCAGATTTAGCTATTCTCACTTATAGTAAGAGTAAATATATCTACATTTAGACCAATTTCTCTACCATCAGTTTAGAATCGAGGGCAGTTTTTCATTACCTAAAAGAATAGTATGTGATAATAATGCCACACAACATTTCATATGCATGGACATTAAATATATACTACATTAATATAAATATTTATCCGTCCACAATAGACTTCTTGTGTAAGAAAAAAAAAATGACCTCCTTATTTCATTAGCCATTACTGATATTAGAGAGAAGAAACATCTCCGTATATAAAGAATGGCATTATTAGTTCAGTGATTATGCTAACCGGGTGTGTTGTTTCTTTACATTTTCATCACACGAGTTATTGAATTCAAATATATTCATGAGACACATAAATTTGATAAATATTTTTGCATGATTTGTGAAAAGTGAAAGGCTGCATTTCTAAGAATAGGGTAAACGGGCTGACGTGTAACATACTGTCACTTCGTGGAAATTTTTCCAATGTGCCGAATGCTTTTTTTTTTTCCATTTTGTTTCTGTTCTGTTAATTGCTCCTTTCTTTTTATACATAATTATAATTAATGATGACCTTTAAAAGTTTTGGATTTCTGCTTTATAAGGGGATAGTTTCTCCCTTTCAAATAAGTTACATTTTGCATCATCTACAATTCCGTTCTTGGTAACATGAGATGTCAAACTGTACAAAGAGATGTCTCGTTATCTAAATATTTTCTTTTCATCTGTACTATGAACAGAACATCAGCTCTTTGTAAATCTAATCAAAATATTCCACATCTACTAGATCCTGCTGGCTGTATTACATTGGTCAAATTAAAGCAACCAACCATTTGACAAGTAAATATAAATACGAACATGAATTACAATTAATATCTCAGTGACCAGTCATTTTGCACTAGAAAATAAATGTTCATTAAGAATCTACTCAATTAAATAAAATACATTTTTTATTCTATTTTTATTTCAATTACTGTTTCTATTACATTTAGAATTTTATTGTACATTAACCTATATTGTTTTTATATATATATTTTAAAGCCTTTGGAGATATTCTCTCACTATGAAGATTTTTATACTATTTTAACTGGTATATCTGAGAGTTATGATTAAGGATTGGGCAGTAACATAAAGTCGGGGCAGGGTTAGAAAAGGAGGGCTTGCAGATACTGCAGAAGGGAGATCTGCAGCCTTTGCAAACTGCTTTTAGATATACCCCCAATAATAAAATAAATTGTATAATTAAATGCATGCATGTGTTCTATGGTGGTATATGTACTAAAAAGTGGGCCAAGCCTTTTCTCTTATTTATTGGCATTAATATAATGTTAACTGTCAGGATTACAGAATGATCACAGAGGACTGATAGGTAACGTATACCGGACCTTAGAATGGCCGGACTAACGTACCAAAGAATAGTCAGGAATAGCCGAGGTCAAGGAAAACAGAAAGAGACACAACGATAAGGAAAAGCCAGGAGTCAGGGATGCCAGAAAACAGGGAAGTCAAAAACAATTGCAAAGTCAAATAACCAGAATTCCCAGAAGCAATAACGCGCTCTTGGACAACCACAAGGGAAACCACGACAGGGCACTGAGCAGGATGAGAACTGGGCCTAAATACCCCTCCTCTAGATCTGATAGGCTGTAACCGGCTGCTCGGCACAACTTTTCCAGTGTGGACAGTAAATGTCATTAACCACATTTTTATAAGCGGATGAATATGTGACATTAACATATTCTGCAGCACCTTATGATGTTAATGTGGGGATATAACAGCAAACAACTAAAAGGTAATCTTTACTTGTCTTAACAAACAAGAGATCATTGAGGACCCAGCTCAAACCAGCTTGCAATCTAGTGCAGTACCCCAAGGTGTGGTATTGGCAGGTTTCACTTTACTGAATGTATTTGGTGAAAATACAGTTGATGCATTCCATTCAAACATACAATTAGTTTATGCAAATAATAATAAACAATTATGAATATTAATATTTACCAAGTGACAACAAATTCTACAGCGCAGTACAATAGGTGGACTAATTGGATGGACAGGAACATAAGTTGTTGAGGGCTCTGCTCAAACCAGCTTACATTCTAGGGGGAGAGGGGCAAAGTGACTCAAGAGCTAAGCAGGTTGCTAGAATAGCCTACAAAAAATGATTTGCTTTTTGGATGACACAGTTGCAGGAGAGGAAGCAGGGTGGGTTACCAAGGTGAGGAGAGGGAAAGCTATTAACAGTTTAATTGATTTGCTTTCCTAAAGAAGTGCGTTTTTAATTATATTTTGAAGGAATGGAGACTGGGTAAGAGTCTAACTGAGAATGGAATGGAGTTCTGTAGGAAAGACACAGCCCTAGAGAAGTCTTGATGGTGGGCGTCAAAGGTGCGAGCATGAACAGTGGATAGTCGCAGGTCTTCGGCAGAGTGTTGGGGCCTAGACGGGACATACTTGTGTACTAGTTAGGATAAGTAGGTAGGAGCAGAGTATTGTAGAGACTTGTAAGCAAGTACCGGAGTTTTAAAATAGATGACTATTACCCACTTCATTACACTGAGGGAGAAGAGACTTTGGAATACATGCTGATAAATCAGTCTAAATACTGATGCGTGTATTACATTTCATGCTGTATTGTATTTCATGCCGTTTGAGACATATATCTGGACAAATATACTTAATGTTTTGTCAGACATGTATTTTGAGAAAGACATTCCATCCTGTCACTTATCACTTTCAGACATTTGAAACTGTTTGATTGAAGTTCCTTTGGGATTTGGTGCTCAGACCGATTGCCTGGTATTTCTTTTAGGGTGAAGTCTAACCTCGTAAAACATGAGACAAGAATTGCCCCCAAAGCATTTCATTTTGTTTTTCCTACTCTATCATCCAGTCACAAGATGAATATCCTGAGCCATAGTTTTAAATTGTACATGTCATGACCCCACCTGTCAAACTGATAGCAAATAATATATACTGGATAAACATATACAGAGAGAAAGACAAAGGGAAAGCATATTTCATTAAAAGAGATTATTTTAGCAGATGATAACAGAATGGAAACCATCTCCTTAGAGGAAGTAAAAATAGAAAAACATGTTTAGACCCAATGGCTTCCATAAAAAGAAAAGAAAACACAGACGGCTATTTTAGAAGAAGATTGAGTAATTTTGCAAATAACTTCTGCATGTTGTATCCTTAGAGAGTCCACAGATAAAACCTCAAATAATTATGCTAATTGAAGACTTGTGAATGTGGTCAAAACCTGTTTATAAAATGCCACTATGAATATGGTATTATGTTGTTAATATTTGCTGTTTAAGAGGAACACATAAACTACATTATTAAACTTCTCTTACGTTGTTGTAGTTTGTAAAAAGTGAAATATAGCTAGCACATGACATATTTATACAAGGCATAAGAAAAATCAGATTCATGAACTTATAATGGTATAGTAAAAATCATACAATGCCAATTCATCTTGATAAATAAATATAAATCCTTTTTTTAATTTACTAATGAAATTCCAAAATATAATTCTTCTTCTTCTGAAATTCACTCTACTCTCCGGATAATAATTAATGGTTGCAATCATGGCCATTTATATATGGGAAGAAAATGTTGACAAACTGTTTTGATAAACATGGCTTAAAGGGCGGCAGCTGAATGTTCTTTGGCCAATGTGAATGTTCTTGCACTGCAGGGCTTTGCTCAGATGAGCTAATGGAAGTTCCTGCTTAGAACATTGCAGCTCTCCCTCGTTACTAGTTTGGGCAGGAAGCAGTGCCAAGGTAAGAAGTCAAGCCAAGCTATAGTTGCTACGATACTTTGAGTTTTCCTTCAAAGGGTCACTCTAGACCCCCAAAGCGTGTTGAAATGCTTTATGCGTAAAGTGTGTTTTTTTTTTTTCATTTTACATTTCAATAGAAATTAACCTTGTTACGCCCCCTGGCTGCAGATCAGACAAAACAATTGCTTCCTGGTTTGTACAGCTCAGTGGAGCTAAACTCAAGAAGCAGCCAATTGCCCAGAGCACCTGCCTTCCAAAGACTTCTCATTGAGCTGCCTTGGGAAGTCTGTGATAGGAAAGCTAGAGAAAGTCTGGGCAGGGCTACAAGGAAAGGGCTTACCAAAGGCTTCCGACAAGAAAATTGCAGGTTTTACAAACTAGTTTTATATATCCCGAGGGTTATATCTACAAAACAATGATTTTTATTTTTTTATTTTTGTGTTACATTTGGGCAGTGGCCATTAATGACGTTTTAAGATGGTGCCAGATTTTATTTTTCTCTATACAGTACAGAGATATTCTTACAATATAGATAACTAAACATGATATAGATATGCTCATACAATAAAACAAGCTGTGCAAAACACATAAAGATATCTATGAAATGCGTAGAGCTGGGCACAATACAGAGATATCCATACAACAAACAGAGCTGATAGAAATTAGATATATAATACACACAGCTAGGCTCAACACAAAGATACATATACAATACACAGAGCTGAGCAGACTACAGAGATACCAATACATCAGATAGAGCTGAGTAAAATACAGAGAAATAACACACAGAGCTGGGCACAATAAGGAAATACTCATAACTATCCCACAGAGCCAGGATCACTGTGATGGATTACACAGAGCTGCAATACAAAGATCCCCATACAGTGCATGTCTCTGTACAGTGCTTTAGCTCTCTCTCTCTCTCCCTCTCTCTTTATATCTTCCTAGCCCCCTCTTAGCTATTACTCTCGTGATCTCATCTTCAGTAGTGCTCCGGCTATGATAACGTTAGTGCTCTTCTAAATAATACTGCTGTTATGAAACATGTCAGCTATTACATTAGCACTCAGCACAATGTGTGCACAGGGTTAAACCATCAAGATACTGATAGACCCCAGCTATGTTAGCTACTCTTGATGCAATATTAGCTCTCAGCACACAGTGAACACAGGATTAAAGCAGCAGGATACTGATAGACTCCTTAGTACACATAGTGTGCACAGGGTTAACACAAACGGATACTGATGGCCTCCTTATTACATTATTACCTTTGCAGCTGGCAATATAATATTCTGCAGTGGTTATAGGGAGCTAGGATGTAGCCGACATGGTTAACATAATCAACACACTTAAAACAGAAGGAAATCAGAATCAAATTAGTCCTCAGAGTCACAGCCCCAGTCCTGCAGTTTGAAGATGCACAACTTTTCAACTAAACACAGCATGAGTGTCTCAGTTCTCAGCTGCAGAGTGACTGGGCAAGATGGTGGGTATGTGCAGTAGGAGTTATTAAAACTATTAGTGAAAGGCAGCACAGTGCTCTGTGTCTGTCGTTTCCTACTCCCCTTGTCACCTGTTTTTCCCTGGCAAACACTGTGGCTACTGGGGGAGAGAAAAAGACAATATCATTACACATGTACTTTGCAGGGTTGCCCACCCATGAGATCACCCCCTGCAGTAACAAGTAGTTGGGGGCCCGCACTATGCCACCGGACTACCAGGGAATGTGATCTCCCCCTCCCTGCATCTTACCTGTGGCTAGGGAGGGGGGGATCACATTTCCTGGTAGTCCGGTGGCAAAGTTCGGGCCCCCGACTACCTGTTACTGCAGGGGGCCCAACACATTCAACCTCCACTTCCCAGCTGCTCTTCTGCCTCTAACTCTCACGAGCCACGCGGTAACGTGGGAATGTGATCTCTGTGGCAACGCTCTGATGGCCGCGCAGCCCTTCAGATTTAGAGATAGAAGAGCAGCTGGAAAGTGAAGATAGAGTGGGCTGGGCCCCTTGCAGTAACAGGTAGCCGGGGGCCCGCAGTGCACATATATATAGCGATAATCACTCTATGGACCGCCGGGCCCATGACAACCGTCATTTTTGTCATGCCCTGAAGGCGGCCATGCCTGTAGAGAGTTTACAAACATTGTTATATATAAATCCAAAAAGCTACTTATACTATCTATGTGATTATTTACAGAACAAGTACCATATCCAACTATTCTGATGTATATTGCAGCATAAGGGGATGCCTTTGGTTTAACTGCATTTTAAGAATGCAGACTATTGGGCATTTATAAAAACCAAAGGCATTTCTCACCAACATGAAACAGAAAGGTCAACCCTGAGCTGTTTCAGGGGTTAAAACAACAACAATATAGCCCAGTCCTATGTCTTAATTCCCCCACAAATGTCTATACCAAGTCTACAGAGTCTTAAAATAAATAGTTAATGGGTGGACATAAAGAAATCCAAAGATATAAATTAGACTAGTACACAGTGAGAAAATTGTAGATTATACTAGCTTTAGTGTATCTATAATCTTAATTTTAATATAATGACAGGAGGCAAATATTTTGCTTAACTCTCTTTACTTAAGCTCCACAGCAGCACATTTAACATAGTAACAGAAAGAACCAATCAGAACAAGAAACAATCCATAAGACTCTGTTCTCTAAGCTCCTCTTCCTCTTTCTAGCTGCGACACAAACAGGAACCGGATGATCGATGAAGATGATAACTGAATAACCAAAGGAAACAAATCCAAGACCTGAGGATATGAATCCAAACTTGGCAACTGGAGGAAACTTTAAACTGAAACGAGAGAACAGAGTTGAAAAAAAAGATCAAATCGGATGAATTGAACTACAAAATGCATGTAGCCTGGAATGAAAACCAGTAAACAATGTCCATATATAGAAACGCTCTGTAAGTCAGTGGATAACAGTGTACAATAATGCACTGAAAAAATGTTGCTGGAAGTAAATTTAAGATGGTAAGAGTAAACATAGTACATAATAAATACTTACCTGAAATGACAAGAAACTGGGTCGGGAAACAAATCTGAGTGGGAAAATATTCGCCTCCAGTCATCAATAATATTAAGATTATAGATACACTAAAGCTAGTATGATCTACAATTTTATCACTGGACAGGAAGCTTCATATTTAGCTGTTTTAATGCTCAGACAATGATGCAAAGGATGTATGGGCTGTCGGCCGGAAATAAAAATGGCGAAAAATCTGTTCCCTTGACCAATTCGCAGAACAGTGGATGTTTTAAAGTTAAGCACCTGCCCTGAAGGCTCACGAGGCCGCACTACCTCTGACCGAATGGGCTTCAAAGGAGGAATCAATACCTGCCAAAGAAAGCAACCATCTGATCCACCATGCTAGAGTGGTAGAAGAGACAGGGGCATGAGGATGGACGTAAGAGATCAAAAGCTGTCCAGATCAGGAGGAATGTAGCGGTGAAGTAACTTCCGGATATCTGGAGAGAACAGACGCTACACAAAGTTTCGGAAAATCCGTTAAGTATGGATAAAAAAAGTGGACGAATCGGATTTTGTACGTCTGGAGATGAAGAAGGAAACCCTCTCCTGGGAAAAGGTATAACCATCGCAGTCGAAAGCTGTAATGTCAGAGACCCGATGAAATGAAACAAGGCATAATAGTAAGGTGAATTTCGGGGATATCTGTCGCAGAGAGAGTTGTGCATTTTCAGGACAATCTTAAAGAAAATGGAGGACAATATTCATGTCCCAGAGGTGAGAATATTTAGGAGCCAGAGGCTGAGCTAATTTGATGCCACAAAGGAGCCTGCAAATTAGGGGATCTGGTCCAATCGGGGCTTCCTGCAGGGAAACATGCGCCGCTGAAATGTCCAACACAATTAGTTAATGGATTAAAACGAACGTCCAAATTCAAATAAGTTAGAGTGAAAATTCAGCATTATGGGAACAGGGGCTGTGAGGAGATCGGAATTAAAAAAAAAAAAGTCCAGACTTAGACGTTGATTAATAAACAGTAGTACTGGTGGGAATAATATAGAGTGGGGGTTTAACTCTATAATGGTACTTTAAATAGGGGCTCACCCTCTGTTAGACCAAACCTAAAACAAAGTCATAATAAACATGCAGTATATAAATATTCCCTTTTTATTATTATTTTATTATTTATATAGCGCCAACAAACTCCATAGCGCTGTACAATGGGTGGACTACCAGACACATAATTGAGATCAGACCACTGGACGTACAGGAACAGAGGGGGTTGAGGGCCCTGCTCGATGAGCTTACATGCTAGAGGGAGTGAGGTATATTGACACAAAGGGTTAGAGTAGGGGAATTAAATAGTTTGTTAGAGAAGGGTTTATTACGTGCTTGGTAGGTCATTTTTGACAGTTGCAGGAAAGGAGTCATGGGGTGGGGGATGAGAAACATGCTGACAGTGTAATTGATACGCTTTAATGAAGAAGTGAGTTTTCAAAGATTTTTTGAAGGAGTGGAGGCTGGGTGAAAGTCTGATTGAGGAGGGAAGGGAGTTCCACAGAAGGTGCAGCCCTGGAGAAGTCTTGAAGCGAGCATCAGAGGTGGGGATCCGGGCAGAGCATAGGCGTAGGTCTTGGGCTGAGCACAGGGGTCTCGACGGGACATACTTGTGTATGAGGGAGGATAGGTATGTTGGAGCAGCATTATGTAGGGATTTGTAAGCAAGTGCCAGAATTATGAATAGGGCCCTATATCTAACTCGAAGCCAATGCAGGGACTGACAGAGCGTGGAGGTGTGGGAGGTGCGACCGGACAGGAAAATAAGCCTCACAGCCGTATTCATTATAGATTGCAGTGGTGCAAGCTGGGAACATGTAAGACCGGTGAGAAGGGGATTGCAATAGTCAAGGCGAGAGAGAACAACAGCATGAACCAGTACAATAGCCGCGTCCGGCGTTAGTTATGGGCGGATGTGCGCTATGTTCTTGAGTTGGAAGCGACAGGATTTGGCTATCAATTGGACATGAGGAGTAAAAAAGAGGTCAGAATCAAGAAGAATACCCTAGGCAGTGAGCCTGCAAGGTAGAGGTGATAGTAGCGCCATTGACTTGGATGGAGACAGACACAAGAGTAGCAGAAATAGCAGAAACACGAGCTAAGGTGGGTGAAGAGAGATCAGGGGAGGACAGGTAGATTTGTGTGTCATCTGCATATAAATGATATTGGAAGCCAAAGGAGCTGATGAGTTTACCAAGGGAGGCAGTATAGATAGAGAACAGTAGGGGGCCGAGGACAGAACCTTGGGGATGCCGACAGAGAGGGGTTGGGGAGAAGAGGCAGAGTCAGAGAAAGAAACACTGAAAGAGCGCTGGGAGAGGTAGGAGGAGCACCAGGACAGAGCAGTATCCCATAGACCAAAGTTACGGAGAATGTGAAGAAGCTGTTGATGATCAACAGTGTCAAAGACGGCAGAAAGATCAAGGAGGATTAGAATAGAGTATTGGCCGCGAGATTTAGCAGCAATCAAGTCGTTGGATACTTTGGTTACAGCAGTTTTGACAGAGTGACCAGCGCGGAATCCAGACTGAAGGGGGTCAAGCAGAGAGTTGGATTCGAGAAAGTCTGTCAATCTGGCGTACACAACTCTCTCGAGTATCTTGGAGGCAAATGGCAGTAGCGAGATAGGGTGGTAGTTGGATGGGGAGTTGGGATCAAGGTTGGGCTTTTTCAGAATCGGGGTTACGGTTGCATGTTTGAAGGGTGAAGGAAATGTGCCAGAGGAAAGGGAGAGATTGAAAATGTTAGCGAGAGGAAGAGCAAGAGAGGGAGACAAAGTGCGTATGAGAGGCGAGGGAGCAGGTGGCGGGGTGGGAGGACAGGCAGAGCAGAAACCTCTTGTGCTGTAGCAGGTGCAAATGAGCATAGGATGGCAGGGAGAGTGGGGTTGGGTGATGTATTGATAGGGGTAGGAGAGAGATTAGAGATCTCTTTCCTGATTGTAGAGATCTTCTTAGTGAAATGAGATGCAAAGTTTGTGGCAGACAAGGTGGTGGAAGGAGGGGGAGTCACAGGGTCGAAGAAGAGCATCAAAAGTGTGAAACAAGTGTTTGGGTTGATGGGACAGTATGCTTATGAGGGTGTTGAAGTAGTTTACTTTTGCAGAGGAAAGAGCCATGCTGTAGGAGCGCAGCATCAATTTATAGTGGACAAAGTCAGATGCAAAGTGAGACTTTCTCCAGCAGCGTTCAGCAGTTCTGGAACATTTATGAGCAGGGGCGTACCTAGAGCACTTGGCACCCGGGGCGGGTCCTATTTTTGGCACCCCCCTGGCCTTCCCCCCACCCCCCCTCAACTTTAAATATAAAAACAACCAAAAAATGTTTTTATGTATTTAGCACTAAGCAGTGTTTGTGTGTTTGAATGTATGCATGTTTTTGTATGGAGTATATGTGAGTGAATGTAGCGGTGTGTTTGTATGTAGTGTTGGCGTTTGATTGCAAGCATGCATTTGTGTGTTGTGTGGTATTTGAATGCAGGGGTATGGTTATATATAATGGTGGGGTTTGTATGTAGTGTTGACGTTGAAATGCATGAGTGTATTTGTGTGTAGTGTTGGCAAGGTTTTTAGATGTCTGCACATATACACATTCACACATGCAGATACATATACATATTTAAGGACACCAAATAAGGTGCTATCTGCTAAACAGCACCCTCATTTGGCATCTTTAAATATGGATATCTCACATAAGGGCAGCAATTCAGGGAATGATCTACTAAACAGCTAAAGGATTAAAAAAAACACCCTCGTCTTATTTTCAGTTGTTTAGTAGATAAATCCATTATTTGTTATCCTTATGTGGGATTGCAATATTTAAGGACAGGAAATAAGGGAGCTATCTACTAAACACACATGCAGAGATACACACAATCACACACATAATCACATATATACACAAATACAATCACTAACCCACACACATACAATCACAGACACACAATCACATACACACACAAACATTACATACATACACACATTTAATAATTAAGAGGTCCACCCAGCCTCCCTACCTTGCTCTAGAAGGGCTGGAGTGGATCCTCAGTCCCTGGTGGTCAGTGGTTGCTGCTGGGATCTCTGTGCTCTTTCTGCACAGGTCCATCGCACGCCCTGTAATGACGCCGAGGCCGCGATGACATCCTATCCTGGCTTCCGGCTCACTGCAGGGCGAAGACCGTCAGACACAGTCAGATGCACACAGTCCCACACACACTCACATAGTCACTCACATACAGTTACAGGCAGACAGTCAAACACGCAGGCAATCACACAGGCAGACAGTCACATATACACACACAGATTCACAGACAGTCACACACACAATCACAGGCAGACAGTCACACAACACAGTCACACACACAATCACAGGCAGACAGTCACACACACACACACACAGTCACAGACAGTCATTCACACACACACCCACAATCACAGGCAGACAGTCACACACAGACAATCACAGGCAGTCACACAAACACACACACAGTCACAGACAGTCACACATACACACAACACAATCACAGTCACACACACACACAATCAGAGGCAGACAGTCACACACACACACACACACACACACACACACACACACACAATCAGTCACACAGTCACACACAGTCAGAGACAGTCACTCACACACACACCCACAATCACAGGCAGACAGTCACACACACACACACACCCACAATCACAGGCAGACAGTCACACACACACACAGACACACACACAGGCAGGCAGTCTCACACACACATACACACAATCACACACACACAGTCACACAGACAATCACAAGCAGACACACACAGGCAATCACACACACAGTCACAGGCAGTCACACACACACACAGGCAGACAATCACACACACAGAGTCACACAGATAACCACAGGCAGTCACACACACAGGCAGACAATCACACACACAGAGTCAGGCAGACAATCACAGGCAGACAATCACACACACAGAGTCAGACAGACACTCACACACACAGTCACACAGACAATCACAGGCAGACAATCACAGGCAGTCACACACACAGGCAGACAATCACACACACAGAGTCAGGCAGACAATCACAGGCAGACAATCACACACACAGACAATCACAGGCAGACAATCACACACACAGAGTCAGGCAGACAATCACACACACAGTCACACAGACAATCACAGGCAGAGTATCACACACACAGAGTAACACAGACAATCACAGGCAGACAATCACACACATAGTCACACAGACAATCACAGGCAGAGTATCACACACACAGAGTCACACAGATAATCACAGGCAGACAATCACACACACAGTCACACAGACAATCACAGGCAGAGTATCACACACACAGTCACACAGACAATCACAGGCAGTCACACACACAGTCAAAGACAGTCACAATCACAGTTACACACAGCACACACTCTCTTACTTACAGTAAGCTTGGGCTGGAGAAGGAGTGGATCCAGTCCCTCCTGTGCTGTAGTTAGGGAAGCAGGGACTCCTTCCTGCTTCCCCTCTCTCTGTGTGCAGTAGTATGAGGCTGCATTTAGCCCCGCCCCCACATCCGGCATGACTCCGCCCCAAGGCCGACCTGGCTCCGCCCCCAAATCTCCGTGCAGGTTTCCTGCTCCTGCTGCCAGCCCCTGCGTGTGAGCTGTTTCGGCTGCCCGGCGCCCCTGCTCCTATGGCACCCGGTGCAGCCACACAGCTCACTGAATAGCAAGCCTGGCCAGCCCTGGTGGCACCCCCCTGCCTGATGGCACCCGGGGCGGACCGCCTCCCCCGCCCCCCCTTAGTACGCCACTGTTTATGAGAAAGTATATATGTGTAAACAGTGGAGGGGTGGGGATAGAGTCAAACAATTATCCCAAAGAGAAGCCTTTTGGATTCACAGGATGGGTATGCTGAAGCAAAGTGGGTTAAATATTGATATAGATCTAGCATGTTTTGTATAGTTGTTTTGATGTGCAACAGGATGGTGTAATGTGTACTGGATACTTTTTTATTTATATAGTTCTTATAATTTTGTTTTTATATATACAATTTAAAAAAAAAAAAATATATATATATATATATATATATATATATATATATAAAGCAAAGTGAAGATGGGAAGCACTCCAAGGACTTCTTTAAAATATAACCTTTATTCGATCCAAAATAAAACGGTCAACGTTTCAGCCCGATATACTCAGGCTTTCCTCAGGACACATCACACAACAAACAATAACCCAATATATAGCATAAAACATAACGCTTACTTACCCCCACCTGTGTTGCATCCGACTCTCAGGGCGACCGGAACGAGACTGCCGCGGGCTGATGAAGCGAGTCGCAAGCCACGTGGTGTCGCGCTCAATGACGCGACCCCGGAGTCGTTGCCATGGATACCTACATATACAAATCGTAAAAAACTTTAAAAACAACCCTCTAAATGAAATCGTAATGAAAGCTGCAACTATAATGTTGATAGGGATCCTGAACAGGCATATATATTCTCGGATGGCAAAGTTAAATCTTTAAACATACTCTGATTCAGAGTAACCACATTCTAATGCTCATCAATGAAGATAGTCATCGTAGTACTATGCGGGCATACATAACAATTAATGCAAAACAAGGTATCCAAATAGATTAAATATTACTTGTGTACACTGCATAGATAGTTAAATAATTCAAGGGGAAACTGTCAATGCTTTGTAATGGCTGCCATGATACTTCAGCAAGACCAAAAAACCGACTCCTACTCCCATAATTCCCATCCTGTCGAAAAGTTCTAATTAACTGCCTATTAATCATCCAACAGTTATCTTTTAACCAAAAATTGAACATAAACCGTGAATGCAGACTGCATATCAGTGGCAGACATTAGTCGTTACCATATCAAGGAAATGCCCTTATACTGCACAGTAAACATAGATGAATATAAATCCTGCTCAATAATCTACTCCAACGAAAATTAATTGTAACATGATCCAAATAAATAGATCACTCTATACATCTCTTGACCAATTTACACAATTTGGACAATATGGAGGATTAATCATTTGATATGGTCTCACAAGGAATATGGCTAGAGATGACTTGATAATACGGTTATATTGCCTTAATCCAATTAAAGGTCAAAATTTCATGAAGTCTATCCCCTAGACTGCAACCAAACTAGACCCATATTTGCAGTTCTATAGATTGAGCGCCTGACATGAAAATAGTAAATATACATAACCCACATTCCTAATTCCAAACAATAATGATTAAATACCATTAATACCAAGTCACTAAAGGTAAGTGATCGGCCTCTCCCCTGGGGTGGGCTCACAATCACCCCTCACTCGTGACCATCAATCCTTATATATAATACAAAATGGTACAGTGGAGATATTTAAACATGTATGCCTATCCCCCAGGGTGAGCATCACATGTTATCCACATATTATAGAAATGCCGATAAGCTATATTTCTCATTAAGGCCATTTGGATATACGGTTCTCAGAGTCCTTATCCAAAACAGTTCACGTTGGAGCAACATTTTTTTCCTGTCCCCTCCTCTCCGTGGAACTGGAACATGATCAATGGCCATCAATTTTAGAGTTGGTAACGTATGTCCCTGTTCCAAAAAATGTTTTGCCACAGGAAGGTCTGACTTCTGGTCCTATATGCCACTCTGATACTTGACCTGTGATTCCGAATACGTTCACGTAAGGGTAGGTCGGTTTTCCCAATGTACGTTAGCCCACACGGGCAGCTTAATTTGTACACTACAAAATCGGTGGTGCAAGTCAATCGATGCTTGATATTGTACTTTTTTCCAGTGTGTGGGTGGGTGAAGAATTTCCCGGGTAGCATGTGTCCACAAGTGACACATCCTAAACATCTGTAACAACCTGGGTTCATCACTTTTTCTTCTTGTAGATAACAATGCGTAGGATCCGTTCGGACCAATAGGTCCTTCAGGCTTTTGTTTCGCTTATAACACATCATTGGCGGGTGCCGAAACTGCTCCGGCAGTGTGACGTCATTTGTCAAAATTCTCCAATTCTTGTTAATAATTTCTTTAAATTGTAAGGAAGCCGTTGAATAGGTTGTTGGGAACACCAATCTCTCCATGGTTGATTTATCCGATGTAGGACAAATTTGTTGGCATTTATCCAATGCCTTCTGTAGTGTGTAATTGCTGTAACCACGTTGTCGGAACTTGTCCCACATATCACTCAATTGAGCTTCAGCCTTCACTTTGTTGGAGTTATTCCTCAAAACCCTAAGGAATTGCGAATACGGTAAAGATTCTCTCAATGCCTTGGGATGGAAACTACTAGCTTGTAAGAGCGTGTTCCTATCCGTAGGTTTTGAGTATAGTGTGTAAGCCAGCTTATTGCCTTCTTTGTAAACTCGTACATCCAAAAAGTCTACAGTCAACGGATCCACGGTCATTGTCAATTCCACATTAGGCGTACATGAGTTGATATTTCGCACCATAATCTCTGCAGTGCTGATGTCTCCCCTGATAATCATGAAAATATCATCGATATATCGTCCGTATATTATGATGTTGTCCCGAAAGGGTTCCAATATATATCGTGATTCAAAACAAAACATATAGCCATTGGCGTACATTGGAGCCATGGATGCTCCCATAGACGTGCCCGCTATTTGTCTATACCAACTTGATTCGAAACGAAAGTAATTTTGCGTGAGGACTAATTCCAAAATTTCCATCACGTAGTCAATGGAGGGTCCCTCGTATTTCGTTGAGTCCTGAAGTATTTGTCTCATAGCTTGTATCCCCCCATATGGGGTATAATGGTGTAGAGACTTTTAACATCACAGGTTACCAGAGCTGTAGGTTCTATTGGTAACTCCACAGAGGAAATGAGTTTAATGAAGTTAGGAGTATCCTTAATATACGTTGGTAAAATCTCTATTGATTCTTTAAACAGAAAATCCAGCCATCTTGCCAAAGGCTCAAGAATGCCCCCAACCGCCGAAACAATTGGCCTTCCCGGGGGTTTTTGGAGGTTCTTGTGGACCTTCGGGAGTGTATAGATCACTGGTGTTCTGGGATTGGACTGATGTAAAAATTCCCAGAGATCCCTGTCTATTAATTCATTCTCCAAGCCCCTCTGCAGAGCATTTTCAATCAACGTGTTAACTTGAATGGTAGGGTCTCCCTGTAGTTTCAAATAAGTGTTAGAATCAGATAGTTGGTCTAAAATTTCCAATCTGTAATTACTGTAGTCCTGGATGACGATCCCGCCACCCTTATCCGCCTGTCTGATGACAATATTCTTATCGACAGCCAAGGATTTAATAGTCTCCCTATCCTGTTTAGAACTGTTGGAATGGTATGGGTGTATAGTTCCCAAGTGGTCAGTGGTTTCCTTGTATACTGATCTCAAAAAGGTTTTTATAGTGGCTTGATTGGGCATAGGGTCAAAGGTGCTTTTTTTCTTGAATGGTACAGTTGGATTTTCCAATAGAGTTGGTTTATTCTTAAAGTAGTCCTTGAGTCGCATTGATCTTCCGAATTTATACAGTTCAACTTCCCAATCTAATGCATTCGGTCTGGCTGTGGGTACAAACGACAACCCTTTACTTAATAGTTTAATTTCTGCTGCCGTCAAAACCCTAGAGGATAAATTGAAAATCGGTATTATCTCCTCTGGCGTGGAGGTTTTCCTCTTGCCCCAGAAGGTTCTCCCCTTCTGTCCACGTCTAGTGATCGTCCGTCTTCTGAGGTTGTGATTCTGTTCCGATACCGTGTTTGTATGCCCAAGTGATCTTGAACTGTACTTTCTAAAAAAGGTTGCACTTGTGATGTTCTTGCAATTCTCTCCTCTCCAATCTCCCTATTGTGGTCAGATTCAGAGCTGGATTCCCCAGAAGTTTTGTCAATTGTGAATTGTTTAGGTTTCTGTATATATCTTTTCTTTCTCGCAAATCTGGGACGGTCACTAGTGCCGCTTAGCCACTTATAGACTCTATGCTCCTTATAATCAGCTGCCACTTTAACTTGTTTATCTCTCTTAAAGCGGATGAGGTCAGTTTTGTATATCTTCACACTATTTTCCAATTTCAATAGTGTTGGAGTAGCCTCAGGTGTGGCTAACAGAATAGCTTGTCGAGTTTCCAATTCCGTAATACGTCTTCTTATTTGGATGAGATCTTCCTTAACATCTTCTATGATGATTAACATTAAATCCAGTGAGCATTTATTTAACACAGAGGTCCACTTTTTACAGACACCTGGTTTTAATCTCCCAATGGTAGGTATATTGCTTACCCTAAAGCCCCTTGGGATCTGGAGATTCCGATGATATTCAGACAAAAATAGTCCATGCAGATCCAAATCGGTCTCTCTTTTTTTCAATCTAAGAAGCTCAAAATAAATGTCCCGTAAAGAAGTGGTGTTAGGAAGGTCAGATGTAGTTGTATCCCATCTGATCCTTTCTGCATCAGTTTCAGTGTATTGCCAAATCTCCGCCTGTTCAGCTCGTCCCCCAGCTAATGTAAAAAAATCATCCATGGACATACTAGATGTACGTAATATGCCTTTAAAAATTAGGGATAATGTTCCTTGCAATCTCAGTATTACAAAATTTGAAATTAAATACTCCAGACTCAGAAAACAACTAAGTCAATGGTGTTCGTTGGGGGTGCATAGAAATCCAGCTTCTGTTGTCAAGCTGCAAAAATCCAAATACCAAAAAATCCTGCACTCCACCCAAAACAAAATGGTATAATGCCCGGTGCTAAATCCAAACATAAAAATATAAAGCAAAGTGAAGATGGGAAGCACTCCAAGGACTTTAAAATATAACCTTTATTCGATCCAAAATAAAACGGTCAACGTTTCAGCCCGATATACTCAGGCTTTCCTCAGGACACATCACACAACAAACAATAACCCAATATATAGCATAAAACATAACGCTTACTTACCCCCACCTGTTTTGCATCCGACTCTCAGGGCGACCGGAACGAGACCGCCGCGGGCTGATGACGCGAGTCGCAAGCCACGTGGTGTCGCGCTCAATGACGCGACCCCGGAGTCGTTGCCATGGATACCTACATATACAAATCGTAAAAAACTTTAAAAACAACCCTCTAAATGAAATCGTAATGAAAGCTGCAACTATAATGTTGATAGGGATCCTGAACAGGCATATATATTCTCGGATGGCAAAGTTAAATCTTTAAACATACTCTGATTCAGAGTAACCACATTCTAATGCTCATCAATGAAGATAGTCATCGTAGTACTATGCGGGCATACATAACAATTAATGCAAAACAAGGTATCCAAATAGATTAAATATTACTTGTGTACACTGCATAGATTTTTGAAGGCATTGGATAAATGCCAACAAATTTGTCCTACATCGGATAAATCAACCATGGAGAGATTGGTGTTCCCAACAACCTATTCAACGGCTTCCTTACAATTTAAAGAAATTATTAACAAGAATTGGAGAATTTTGACAAATGACGTCACACTGCCGGAGCAGTTTCGGCACCCGCCAATGATGTGTTATAAGCGAAACAAAAGCCTGAAGGACCTATTGGTCCGAACGGATCCTACGCATTGTTATCTACAAGAAGAAAAAGTGATGAACCCAGGTTGTTACAGATGTTTAGGATGTGTCACTTGTGGACACATGCTACCCGGGAAATTCTTCACCCACCCACACACTGGAAAAAAGTACAATATCAAGCATCGATTGACTTGCACCACCGATTTTGTAGTGTACAAATTAAGCTGCCAGACGGCCGACGAAGATGGCTGTGTGAACGAGCTGCTCCTCGTGGCCCCAGCATATACCGCTTCAACTAAGCGCACCCCACACGCACTCACCTCAACATGGGGCGCACTAAAAGGCAGTCAGAGCCCCAGGGTACCCCGAGACCAACGGGATCCGGGGCAGAGCCCTCTATCCGCTCCTTCCTCGTCACTCCACGAGACTTTGCGTCCCAGCCAGAAATGGAGGCCGCAACTGAGACCGCGACTCCCGCCGGATTTTCCCCGGCTTCATCAGCCTCCCCAGAGACACAGGGCACGCTAGACGGGGACCTGCGCGCCCTCCTGCCCAATTTACTAACCAAGGCAGACCTGGACGCCCTCTCCGACCGCCTCAGCAGAGTCATAAGGGAGGAACTGGCCCAGGTAAGGGCAGATGTAGCCTCACTAGACACACGCCTTACTGTCACAGAGACTGAAACTGGCACCCTCCGGTCTGATGCAGACCTCGCCCGCACCTCCATTACCAACTGTGAATCCAGCTTGGCCCACCTGACCACCTGGGTAGATGATCTGGACAATAGGGGCCGCAGACTCAATCTAAGAGTGCGGGGGGTGAAGGAGGGGGGCCCGACAGAGAACCTGCCAGAGCTCCTACGCACAGTGTTTAGCCATGCCCTGGGGGGACAACAAATTCACAGACTGGGCCTGGTCAGAGCCCACCGCGCTCTGCGCGCACCTCCTGCGCCCGGCGAACAGCCACGGGACATTGTCTGCTGCCTTGACAACTTTGCCATGAAGGAAGATATACTGCGCGGCGCACGCCGCATGAACACAATCCGCATAGATAACCAGCATATTTCCATATACCAGGATCTCTCCTGCTACACCCTGCAGGCAAGAAAGGCTCTCAGACCAATCACCATGGCGCTTCAAGCAGCAGGTGTTCCCTACAGATGGGGATACCCCTTCTCGCTATCCGCACGCAGAGGATCAGACCTCCACGTCATAAGGTCCCCGACAGATGTCCCGGGATTCCAGCGCTCCCTTGGGCTCCCGCAGGTGCAGGTTCCGAACTGGCTGTCCCACCAATTCATACGCCAAGCTACAGGCCCTCCACCACCACCACCGAGCAGAGATCAAGGCAGGAACAGGCCCCAACGTGACCGCCCATGGCTCCCGGACCCAACAGGGCGCGAGGAATAAACACCGCAGCAGCCCTATCACGACAAGAGGTGACGAAGCACCAACGCGACCATCCATCACTCCATGAACTTGTGAGTACTTTCCATTGACTGGGGACATTGTCCAGACACACGCTACACCACAGGGGGGGAAATGGCATGCACCTTGGGAGGGGGGCACGTGGGGGACCGGGACACAGTCGCACATGGAAGCTAAACCTACACAGGGACACAAACGCCACTACGGGCGGAAAAAAGACTTCAGGCCTTCAGAAACAGTGAACATTGCAAGAGGCCTAG
Source organism: Pelobates fuscus (assembly GCF_036172605.1). Classification (NCBI taxonomy): domain Eukaryota; kingdom Metazoa; phylum Chordata; class Amphibia; order Anura; family Pelobatidae; genus Pelobates; species Pelobates fuscus. The sequence goes on from NC_086321.1 coordinate 30,675,898, forward strand.
AAAAACTGACCTCAAAGGCACCAAGGGCCATCCAGGACGCTTCACAAATATGAGACATAACTGCTATAATTTGGCGGGAAGAGGGGGGTGAAGGGGATGTTATTCACTGCACAGACACGCGACCCCAACAGACATACGACCCTAAGGGAGGGACGGGGGGGGGAGGGGGGAAAAAACAGGGGGAAAAAAAATTGGGGGGGGGAAGGAAAAAAAAAAAAGAGGGGCAAAATGACACGGCAATAAAGATAACGACACGTAAAGGGGGGGAGATGGGGGAGGAGAAAGAGGGGTAAAAAAAAAAAAAAGGGGGGGGAAATAATAATAAAGGAGAAAAAGAAAACAAAAAAACAATAAATAAAAAAAAAAGAAAAAAAAGGGGGGGGGAGAAAACAGGACAACACGGGGGAAAAAAGAGAGAAATGGGGGAAAAAAAGGGGGGGGAAGGGGACAAGGGAGAGAGGGAAGGAGAACACATAAGGCGTTCCCCACGCACGAAAGGGGGGAAGGTAAAGGGAGGGGAGGGGGGAGGGACGCACAGGTCGCTAAGGCGAGAGGGTGGGAACGTATAGACAGCTCTGACACATCGGGCGGGGGAAAAATAGGACGAATATGAAGACAGGGGATAGGATCAAAGGGAATACACAACCACAGACACCACAACGCGACCAGGCACCCCGGAGCAGACGTGAGGTGGAAAACACATGACTGGAACAGGCGCAGACACCTCCACCCTTAGGGTTTAATACACAGGCGTATGACCCGAATGTAACTAACAGCACTGCACGGTGAAGCTCACCAACGCGACACACGCACCGCTCCACCTATAGGACCACCAGACCCACGCCCACAGGCCCCCCCCCACGGAGACATGAACCCAATCCCGCAGCGACCCACGGAATACTCGCACTCACACCCACACCCCGCAACCCACACAATGGAATACGACCAAGGGAAGATCGGAGACATGGAACACACAAAACAGGCTGGACACAGATGACATGGCGCATAACATGCCCCACGACCCACACACATAGGGGTAGCTTACCCAGACAGATAAAAGGGCCTACACGAGCCACACCACCACACTATCAGTCAAACACTGGTCATTGCCTCGGACGGCTAGACAGACGGTTGTACCCTATACCCGACGCTATTCAAGGCCGACGGAGGCCATCCCCCCCGCCGACCAGAAACCGGTACGGGATACCCGAACCCCCCACAGGGTAAGGACTAGAAGCACTCCAACTTAGGCAGAGTGCCCCCTGTCCAGGAGTGGGCCCGGGCCTCAGCTCCACTGAGCCTTTGGTCCTCACTACCAGGACATTAGTCCACTTACCAGATCTAATACTAGGTCACATTAGGACCAACACCGACACGCCACAGTGCACACACACATACACACCCCTTTTATTTCTTCTTCTCCCTCACCCTCTTCTTTCACTTCCTCCCCCCCTTGCCTACCCCCTCACGCCCCGATCCCTCCCCACCCACCGCTGTGGGTGTCACAGATGGCCGCCCAAGGGACGCAAGCCCCGGGGACTGCCCGCTACATCAAGGAAAATCTGAACGTCATTTCGTACAACGTCCGAGGCCTCAACATACGGGAAAAACGCTCCCGACTCTTACGAGATCTGAAACGATACCACACATCCGTAGCGTTCATCCAAGAGACGCACTTCCAGGAGAACCGTACACCATCCCTAAGAGACCGCAACTACCCACAAGGACTCTTCAGCAACAACCCACTGCGCCGCACACTGGGCGTCGGTATCCTGTTCTCCAGGGGGACCCCATTCGTTGAATCAGACACACTTCGCTGCCCTCATGGCAGATACATCTTTGCGAAGGGGACCATACACGGCCAGACATACACCTTTGCGAATATTTATGCGCCAAATGCTAACCAATACAGATTTCTCCGAACTACGCTGACCACCCTGATGGGATTCACGGAGGGCACAATGATTATAGGCGGAGATTTCAACCTACCGCTCCATCACCAAGACACTTCGGCAAACTCCGCTCAACAGGCACCCAACAGGCACGCGCGAACGATACAGCTCCTACACCACCACCAACTCACGGATTGCTGGAGAGCACTGAACCCCACTGCAAGGGACTACACATTTTATTCCACGACTCACGCCACCTACACCAGGCTGGACTACTTCCTCCTGCCATACCACCATCTACCCCTCCTCATAGAAGCAGAAATTCTGCCCATGACATGGTCAGACCACAACCCCATTCGGATAGGACTCAAGTCACCCCTGTTTCGACCTCGCCAGGTCTCTTGGCGCCTCAATGAATCGATCCTTGCAGACCCAATCCTGGTCACAACGACAAAACAAACTATCCAAGACTACTTTCGCAACAACGAAACCGAAGACACGACGCCCCTGATGTGCTGGGAGGCACACAAAGCAGTACTCAGTGGACATTTTATTGCACACTGCTCGACACGGAAAAAGGCACACAACAAACAAATACAAGACCTCAACAAGGACATAGCGGACCTGGAATACCACCACAAACGGACAATGGACCCGTCCACATACCGCGATCTGATTCTCAAGCGAACCCAGCTCACCGAACACCTGAACCGAGCAATTCAACGCTCCTTCCAACAATTCCAACATCTGGTATATGAACACGGAAACAAATGCAGCAGACTCCTAGCAAACCTGCTGAAACAGCGCAGAAATCACCTATATATCCCCAAGATTAAAAACACTGACCAACAAATGTGCCATCTCCCGGACCAGATCGCAGCGGCGTTCACCCAATACTACGAAGACCTCTACAATCTACAAGGTGACGCACAGGCTAACAGGGAACCCCGCAAGACAGAGGCCATTCATGCATATCTTGAAGCAGCCGGACTGAAACAGTTATCTACCCCAAACCGGGATGACTTGGAGGCCCCTATAACAGTAGAAGAACTGGCGTACGCGATCAAAAAAGCAAAGACGGGGAAAGCACCAGGGCCAGACGGACTGCCGCTACAATACTATAAAACCTTCCTACCAGACCTCCTGCCGAAACTACATTCAGCTCTGAACTCAATTCTAGACGGCGCTACCCCCTCAGCCCCATTCACGGCAGCAAACATCACCCTCCTCCCGAAAGAGGGTAAAGACCTGACATCCTGCGCAAGCTACCGCCCGATATCGGTCCTGGATGTGGATGTCAAACTCTTGGCGAGCGTGCTGGCCAACCGATTGGCGCCACTACTCCCGGACCTGGTCCACCCAGACCAGACTGGGTTAATCCCCGGAAGAGAGGTCCGAGACAACACCATACGGGCACTGAACCTGATCTCCGTAGCAGCGCAATCTGACCAACAGACCCTGATCCTCTCCACGGATGCCGAAAAGGCTTTTGATAGGGTGGACTGGGAATTCCTCTTCGAAACCCTCCGGAGCCTGGGCATCGGCCCCAAATACATACAATGGGTAGAGGCGCTCTACAGTTCACCGACAGCTAGACTCCGCATCAACGGGGCCCTCACAGACCCGTTCTACATCCGCAATGGAACACGCCAAGGGTGCCCCTTATCCCCCCTGCTCTTTGCACTAACCCTGGAGCCATTCCTTAACAACATTAGAGGCAACGAGACGATCCGTGGACTCCGTATAGGCCGATCACACCACAAAGTCCTGGCATACGCGGATGACCTGCTCTTCATTGTACAACAACCGGCCACGACAATCCACACGATCATAACTGATTTCGAAAAATACGGCAAGGTCTCCAACTTACGCATCAACTACAGCAAATCAGAAATCTTAAACCTTAATGTTAGTCACACCCAAACGCAGACGCTCAGACACCGCTTTCCCTTCCGCTGGTGCACCACCAAGATGAGATACCTAGGGGTCTGGCTCACACCAGACCCAGCGGATCTCTACCAACACAATTACCTACCACTTCTCAAAACCGCGCAGGCCGAACTTCAGGCCTGGAATACCTACTACATGTCGTGGCTAGGCCGCATCAACGCGGTGAAGATGACCCTACTCCCTAAATTCCTCTTCATCTTCCAGACGATACCAATCGCAGCGCCGAAGAGCTTTTTCACGTCCATCCAAGCGGCAGTCCGTCACTTCATCTGGAAGGGCAGGGCCCCCCGAATAGCCCACTCCCAGTTAACACTCCCTAAAATCAAAGGGGGACTGGCTCTTCCCGACTTCAGGAAGTATTACACTGCGACCCACCTCACCCGAATCATCGGCTGGTCGACAGCACCAAGAGATAAGCTATGGGTTCGACTTGAAGCAGATAGCTCCGACTGCGACCTCCGAGCCCTACCGTGGATCACCCCAGAAGCGAGCCGACGCACCACGCACGCGAACCCATTTGTGAAAGCCACCCTCCGCATTTGGCACCAAAACGGCCCCAAATACTACCTCACAACACACCCGAGCCCTCTACTCCCACTCAGGAGAAACCCAGAGTTCCCGGCGGGAGACATGGGGCCCACCCTGAGACCGCGGACCGACACCACAATACCCCGAATGATGGACGTACTCACGCCCCCTTGCTCTATAAAACCACTTGCGGACCTGTTTCCGGACCAAAGGCATACCTTCCTCCACACTATAGCAAGGGAACAACTGCAGAGATATGCACGCTCGATCCCCCAACGACCGAGCCTCACGCGGGATTGTACAGAGTTTGAGTCCATGTGCCTGTTGGAGGCACCCCCCCTGAGAGCGATCTCCCAGATCTACACCACACTGACGACTGGACGATACCTACTGGCGCCACCGTGCATTAGGCGTTGGGAAGAAGACCTAGACGTAACGCTCACGGACGCAGACTGGGATAAGATCATAACACTCACCCAGAAGACCCCAGGGTCAGCGAGGCTCCAAGAAAATTCGTATAAAGTCTTCACGAGATGGTACATCACCCCAACGAATCTACATGCTAGAGACAGCACGAAACCAAACACATGCTGGCGATGCGGAAAGGAGCCGGGATCGTTCCTCCACCTATGGTGGGACTGCTCCCTCATCCGTCCGTTCTGGGAAGCGGTGGGCCGAGTACTTCACGAAACCACAGACGAAAACATCCCAGTGGCACCGGCATTTCTACTACACCATACCACAACACCCACACCGGCATACAAACGATCAGTGATACCGAGGCTCCTCAATGCAGCGAAAGCAACAGTCCCAATCTTCTGGAGACAACCATGCACCCCCTCACTCAAGCGCTGGGTGGAGGAGGTGGAAGACACCCGGAGATTCGAGGACCTGAAGGCAACGACTACAAACGCCAAAGAAAAATACCGTACAAGATGGTTCTACTGGCTAAGACACATCGCCTCGGATGACTTTGTGACGCTCTTGAATACATCTGAACACTGAGAGGAACACATGGGCAACAGGTGGGGGGTGGCCATCTGGGGCACCGGCGGAGTGGAGATCCCCAGAACAGAGATGGGAGACACACAGAGACCGGCTGACTAAGATACCCGCTTGCCGCCAAGCCGCCCCTCCCCCCCCCCCTTTTTTTTTTTTTCTCTTCTTCTTCTTCTTCCTCTCTCCTCCTCTTCCCCTCGTCCTCTTCCCCACCCTCCCGTCCTCCCCACACACATACCAGACTCACACCAAACACGACCACAACTCCTAGAGGGAGGCACACAGACATACAAACATAAATCAGATCCCAACTAACAACATAACCTACAATTTTAACCAAAGCACAACCCCATGCACTGCCTACGAGCATACCAAGACTCAGAACAGACGCTACGGACTGAGCCACACACACGCTCCCACTATCCCAAGCTATATAGAACGGTTGAAACCGCTAACACCGGAACAACAGTCAGCATAGACCGCCTAGACACAAGAAACGATATACTAACATACTGGCCGCACCTGCTGACTAGCCGGGTACAATTTCAAACCAGATACACAACGTGCGATACCTCTGGCAGGCGCCAAAACCACTGAAGGCGACATATAGGCCGGGACCACGTAGGGGACAAGCACACATAATCACAACAAACTAACCAACCCAAGATTACTACAAGTATCGTCTAGCACTAAGCCGCTCCGCTAGCTAGCTACCACAACGCACCCACCCAAACCAGCTAACATGAGGCGACTATCCAAACCAGAGGACAAAAAAAAAAAAAAAAAACATATACACAAACCAGTTAACACAAGACAACTGCGCAAACAAACTAACACAAAACAACTACGCAAACCAATTAAAACAGGACAACCACACAGACAAATATTACTTTGGGCTATACCCACCTAGTTAATGTATCTTGAAGTACGCACCTACTTAATTAAACTAAATACGCATGTTCAATATTCTTGTTTCAAAGTTACCGCCTCTGCGTAGGCGACCGTATGCTTTTACAATACTGCGTTTGAATTCCACAAACAGAATGTGATGACAATAAAACCGATTTAAAACAAAGCCACGTACCGTGAACGAAAATGTTAAGCTAAACTGTCCTCTGCGCAGGCAACCAAATGTCTACACTGTTTTAAACCAATGCTTAAGCCCCTGCGTGGGCAATCACTTGCTTCTCTATTTTAAAAGTCAGTTTGATACATGCATTTATATTGTGAAAACAATAAAAACATTTAAAACAAATTAAGCTGCCCGTGTGGGCTAACGTACATTGGGAAAACCGACCTACCCTTACGTGAACGTATTCGGAATCACAGGTCAAGTATCAGAGTGGCATATAGGACCAGAAGTCAGACCTTCCTGTGGCAAAACATTTTTTGGAACAGGGACATACGTTACCAACTCTAAAATTGATGGCCATTGATCATGTTCCAGTTCCACGGAGAGGAGGGGACAGGAAAAAAATGTTGCTCCAACGTGAACTGTTTTGGATAAGGACTCTGAGAACCGTATATCCAAACGGCCTTAATGAGAAATATAGCTTATCGGCATTTCTATAATATGTGGATAACATGTGATGCTCACCCTGGGGGATAGGCATACATGTTTAAATATCTCCACTGTACCATTTTGTATTATATATAAGGATTGATGGTCACGAGTGAGGGGTGATTGTGAGCCCACCCCGGGGGAGAGGCCGGTCACTTACCTTTAGTGACTTGGTATTAATGGTATTTAATCATTATTGTTTGGAATTAGGAATGTGGGTTATGTATATTTACCATTTTCATGTCAGGCGCTCAATCTATAGAACTGCAAATATGGGTCTAGTTTGGTTGCAGTCTAGGGGATAGACTTCATGAAATTTTGACCTTTAATTGGATTAAGGCAATATAACCGTATTATCAAGTCATCTCTAGCCATATTCCTTGTGAGACCATATCAAATGATTAATCCTCCATATTGTCCAAATTGTGTAAATTGGTCAAGAGATGTATAGAGTGATCTATTTATTTGGATCATGTTACAATTAATTTTCGTTGGAGTAGATTATTGAGCAGGATTTATATTCATCTATGTTTACTGTGCAGTATAAGGGCATTTCCTTGATATGGTAACGACTAATGTCTGCCACTGATATGCAGTCTGCATTCACGGTTTATGTTCAATTTTTGGTTAAAAGATAACTGTTGGATGATTAATAGGCAGTTAATTAGAACTTTTCGACAGGATGGGAATTATGGGAGTAGGAGTCAGTTTTTTGGTCTGGCTGCAGTATCATGGCAGCCATTACAAAGCATTGACAGTTTCCCCTTGAATTATTTAACTATCTATGCAGTGTACACAAGTAATATTTAATCTATTTGGATACCTTGTTTTGCATTAATTGTTATGTATGCCCGCATAGTACTACGATGACTATCTTCATTGATGAGCATTAGAATGTGGTTACTCTGAATCAGAGTATGTTTAAAGATTTAACTTTGCCATCCGAGAATATATATGCCTGTTCAGGATCCCTATCAACATTATAGTTGCAGCTTTCATTACGATTTCATTTAGAGGGTTGTTTTTAAAGTTTTTTACGATTTGTATATGTAGGTATCCATGGCAACGACTCCGGGGTCGCGTCATTGAGCGCGACACCACGTGGCTTGCGACTCGCGTCATCAGCCCGCGGCAGTCTCGTTCCGGTCGCCCTGAGAGTCGGATGCAACACAGGTGGGGGTAAGTAAGCGTTATGTTTTATGCTATATATTGGGTTATTGTTTGTTGTGTGATGTGTCCTGAGGAAAGCCTGAGTATATCGGGCTGAAACGTTGACCGTTTTATTTTGGATCGAATAAAGGTTATATTTTAAAGAAGTCCTTGGAGTGCTTCCCATCTTCACTTTGCTTTATATTTTTATGTTTGGATTTAGCACCGGGCATTATACCATTTTGTTTTGGGTGGAGTGCAGGATTTTTTGGTATTTATATATATATATATATATATATTTATTTCGGTTTTTTTTTTTTTTTATTGTTTTAATTTCATTTATTTTTATGCTCAATTTTGTTTTATTATAATTTTTATTTTCATTTTCTTTTTTTCTTTTTTCTTTTATACATTTTTTTTATATTCTTATTTGTATTCTCATTCTCATTTTTATTTTTGCTTATTTTTATTTATATATTTTGTATTTGCATATATTTTTTTAATATTTATATTCATTTATTATTATATTAATTTCCTTTCATTATTATTACTATTATTATATTTGTTTAATTTTATTTTTCCTTATTTTATCAATTTCTATGTTTATATAAAATATTGTTTAGAAATATAATTGCTTTAAAAAAGTACATGTTAATGTTCTATATAATCTTTGGGAATATATTAATTTCACAATCCATATATATACTTTTTGAAAGTATCTACTTATAAGATTAATGCACTTATCTAAGTCCTCAATCCACCTCCTGTTATATTTAGTATCATTTAGTACCACCCCTCGAAATTATATGTGAGTTGTAATTCAAGTTTCTTTGAGCATCCCTTTAGCAGCATTAGATTTGTGTTCCAACATGGAGTTGGAACACAGACACGTGGAAATGCGGAAGTGCGGGAGTGAGTGGTGGAATGCAACTCAAAATGGCAAAACTCTGATACGGAGAATTTAAAGACGATCAAAAACAGCTGAGAGTGTGGGAAAATTCCTTTTGGCTAGATATCACCCTATCAAAATTAAAAGAGAGACCAGCGCCCATTGAACCACCAATGACTGTCAGGGAATAACCCTATCTAAGGAATTTTGGGAGGCAGCTTGACACCTAAGGGTGTATTTTGTTTGCATTATTGTATTATTATTTTTGTCCCTAAAGAAGTCCACATTAAGTGGAAGAAACACATTGGGCTAAGTTTTTATACTTAATTTTGGAATATTGTTTTTAAAATGTATTTGTATGAAATAATTTTTTTACAGAACTGAATATTCTGATTCTCTGAATTTATTACAGACCAGATCTGCACCAGGAGGGACCTAAAGAAGGTGATAGCCCCCCAGCCTAAACCAAGGGAGCATAGCCGTGCGCAGCCTATTGCATTAGGGTGTGCACCCTAAAGCACAAACACACGGCGCATGTGTATATATGTAATATATATTTATATATATATATATATATATATATATACATACATACATACACACATATACACACACACACATACACTGCTGTGTATGTGTGTGCTGCTCGTGTGCTGTGTGAGGGTGGTGTGAGGCTCGTGTGCTGTGTGAGGGTGGTGTGAGGGTGCTGGTAGTGTGCTATGTGGGTGAGGGTGTTTGTGTGTGTGTGTTTGTTAGGGTCCTGTTACTGTGCTGTGTGAGGGTGCTGTGTGTGAGGGTGCTGTTTGTGTGATGTGTGCGTGTGATGGTGCCGTTTGTGTGATGTGTGTGGGTGTCGTGTATTTGTGAGGGTGCTGTTTGTGTGTGTTTGTGAGGGTGCTGTTAGTGTTCTTGTGTGAGGGTGTTGTGTGTTTGTGAGGGTGCGGTTAGTGTACTGTGTGTGTGAGCGTGCGGGCTGTATGTTTGGAGGGATTGTGGAGGTGGGGGCAGATTAGTAAATACCCCCCCTCCCTACCTTATATAGGGAGGGGGGATCCTTGCTGCCATGTGCCATCCCTGGTGGTCCAGTGGAGAGTGAACTCTAGCCTGCGGGGCTAGAGTTAACACTCGCGAGATCTGATTGTTGCAGTGGCAATGCTCAGATCTCGTGAGAGGAACCTGGCGGAGCTGCTGTCTAGAGCTCCCCGGGTCCTCTACTGCCTCCCTCCATGTTGCTGTGGGCTGGTGAGGTAGATCTTTGATCTCCCCGCCAGCCCATGGAGGCTTAGAGCAGAGCCGGCACTCAGATAGCGCCGACTCTGCGTGAGCCGACAGGGGAGATCCGGAGATCTCCGGTGAAGTCCTGGGGAATAAAGTGTGGGAACTCTTTTCCCACCTCCCAAAAAAAATAATATACACGTGTGTGTGTGTGTGTGTGTGTATGTATATATTTATATATATATATATATATATATATATATATATATGCGTGCACACACAGACTGACACATACACAGACACACATATATACGCGTGCACACACACATTCATAGACACCCACACACCTACACACACACACTCACAGACACACACACACACACACATTCAGACACACACACTCTCAGATACACACCTACATTCACAGACACACATACATACATTCACAGACACACTCACTCACAGACACACAGACACACACACATACATACATTCAAAGACACACTCACTCACAGACACACAGACACATACACACATTCACTCACAGACACATACACACAGACACACACACATTCACAGACACACTCACTCACAGACATATTCACACAGACACACACACACATACATACATTCACAGACACAATCACTCACAGATACATACACACAGACACATACATACATTCACAGGCACAATCACTCACAGACACATACATACAAATTAGTATTTTTTTATTAAAAAATGTCCACCCAGCCTCCCTACCTGGAGTGCTGGTGGACTTGTCCCTGGGGTCCAGTGGGTCGGTCAGGCGCCGGTCTCCACTCAGCCGCGGCGAGGGAGCTGTGTGCTCTCTGCTTCCTCTCACCGCGCGGGCTGTCTGCTGTAGCTGGGAGCCGGAAAATGACGTCATATTCCGGCTCCCAGCATCAGCAAACAGCGCGCGGCGAGAGGAAGCAGAGAGCACACAGCTCCCTCGCCGCGGCTGAGTGGAGATCGGCGCCTGACCGGGGGGTGGGGGTCCTTCATCACCTGCCCCCCCCCATGACAGGGGGAACATAGGGTGAGGAAGGGGGAGCTGAGTGCCTGCAGGAACAGCGTTCCTGCTCAAATAAAAGTGCAGGAACGCTGTTCCTGCAGGACTCAATACATAGGCGTGCCATGGGGATTAGGGTGTGCCCAGGCACACCCGGCACACCCCGTGCGCACGCCTATGCAAGGGAGGCACCCCAAGGTGCAATTTTCTCCAATACACTGTGAGTGCATTTGATAGAAGCACAGTTATATTGTATCCTACTGTAACACACTATGTTTTGTTCATATTTTTTCTTCTCAGATGTTAAGCGGATTCCCAAAATACCGTTTTTTGCATTTGTAAAGAGTGGCCTGGAGGGGGCTGCAGCAAATGGAAAACTGCTGCAGCCCAATCAGAGCCACCAATAGATAATAGGCGGATAGCGCCCAGCGGCACACTGTGAAGAGTTCCCTCTTCGTGTTCCAACCCACGGTGCTCAGTGAACAAGTGATTCCCCTGAAGAATTCCAACTCGCAGTGTGAAAGCTGCAAGTTGGGAAACAGAGCAACAAGCTGTGCTAGGCTAAACCTGCAAGGCGTGCAATGAAAATGGTTGCCAGAACCTGGTGCAAGTACGCAAGACTCCAAAATGAACACGAGGAAATAGCAGGGACCAACAGAGACATTCAGCCTTCCTGAGATCCCGAGCAAATTAATTAAGTAGTCAGAACACCACCAAAAAATAATTGGCAACCTACGAGAATAAATACTGAAGGGAAAGTTAGATTTAATAAAGAAAAATAGTGTGAAATATAGTCATAAGTAAATAAAGGCAATAGAAGCTTAAGTATAAGAACAACAGTAAATGACAGAATAAACTAAACTCATATAAATTAAAGATATATATAACAGTAATCCAAAATGTAGGAGACAGTGGCTTTCTGAACAGTGCTGGTGAGGAGCAGCAAATAAAGAGGAAGAGGAGTTAGAGAACAGAGTCTTATGGATTGTTTCTTGTTTCTGATTGGTTCTTTCTGTTACTATGTTAAATGTGCTGCTGTGGAGCTTAAGTAAAGAGAGTTAAGCAAAATATTTGCCTCCTGTCATTATTTTAAAATTAAGATTATAGATACACTAAAGCTAGTATAATCTACAATTTTCTAACTGTGTACTAGTCTAATTTATATCTTTTGATTTCTTTATGTCCACCCATTAACTATTTATTTTAAGACCCTGTAGACTTGGTATAGACATTTGTGGGGGAATTAAGGTTTGACCTTTCTGTTTCATGTTGGTGAGAAATGCCTTTGGTTTTTATAGAGACTTAAGCAAAATATGAAGCCTACTGTCATGTGATAAAATTTAGCTTGACAGAACCATTTTTTTCTATACATAAAAATATTCGGCTTGGCAGAATTTTGGTAATGAAAAACTGATTTAAGAAATTAATCAAAAGAACCAAATTGGCATGAAAATGGGACAATCACTATATACATATGTATGCAATATGTGTTATATTTATATAATAATAATAATAATATCATGTTTATATTTTGCTGAATACTGCTAGGAGCATTTTCCAGCAATTTGGTTCACATATCAACTGAGAAAAGTAACTAACAGAGGGAAAAACAGGACGAGAAGTAAAAATTTATATATTTTTTTACCAAATGTGATATATACAATTTTCCTACAACTTCTCATCTTTTTCCCTTTATTGCCCACTTCTCATTTGATTAGTGATTTTACCATAGCCATGAATGATCTTTTCTTAGTGCCACGAGCGATATTCAGAATCACGAAGGAAATAGAACACCATCGGTCAGAATCACGAAGGAGATAGAACACCATCGGTCATTGAATGTTTCAGTTGGTGTATGATTTTGCTACATTTCATCGTGGAGTTCACCCGATCGGTCCAAAATAAATTCAGACAAAATGAACCTCCAATATATCATTGATACAGCAACATATGTGAACAAACATATACAGAAAGGAAAAAAACATTTATACACAAAATATTACATTCGTATACATAGTTTTAATAGTAGACATAGCTATGTACCCCAAATAAATATTTATATAAATGCATACAATTATATATATGTGTATGTGTGTTTGTGTGGATGTGTACGTCTGGGTTAAATTAAGAGAACATTCTTCAGTTATTTTTGGAAGCAGTGTTTTCCTATTATCCACAAGACATTCAAAGCATTCAGTGTTTTGATTAACCTGTGAAGCCTGTGTTCTGTCTTCTGTGATGTATCTCTGTGCTAACAGCTCCACTGTTAGCTATTATGTACCTATTAGAACTGATTACCTCCTAAAATCCAAGAACCAGTTGGTTCCACTCACTTTGACACACTTGGTGCTTTGTTTAACCTTTCAACTGGTAGGGCAATGACACCACTGACAGAGATGAAGGATTTATTGAGCAAAACATGGGGTCTGTCATAATAAAACTTAAAGCAGTTAGTGTCACTTTCAACCACTACAAATATATATATATATTTTTACTTGAAATTGTATCCTTACGTATCTCGTAATTATACACTGTATTATTGCAAAGCAAAGGACAAGAATTGAGTATTGCTTGAGACCTGAGGAAGAGAGAAAACCTCTCGGAAGCTTGTCTTTTACGAATTATGTTATTTCAATGAAAAAGGTATCATTGCATACTGCAATACTCTAGGATTTTGGCATCTTGTATACTGGACTAATACAATCTATATATATTCCAATAATCCGATATATATATATGGCTGTCGGCTGGAGTGAGCTAGAACCGATGGTCAGGGTAGGCCTGTAAATTAAAAGGGCCTAGCTTGGGAATGAGATAATAGAGATAAAGGTAGATGAGGTTGGGGTTTGCTTAACAGGTCTGCAGTCTTGAGGTACTATCTGCAGTGTGATTTAAAGTTGAACCAACCCCTCCCACAAGTACGGGCCTAGGGCATTAACAGGTATATGCACACAAAACATACAAGATCCAGTGCACTCACTCATTAACTAAACAGCAATTTCAAAGCTCACAGATTATAAAAGTTTTTTAAAACATCAAACTTGGGCAAAAATAATGGGGGTTTAGTTACAGTATATGACCAAACATTGCATAAGCCTGCCTCAATGTCAATGTACCCCCATCTTTGGCAGGTTCTAATCTAGCAATTTAATGCCTGCTCTTATGAGATTAATTCACTTACTTGGGGAATCCATCTTCCTGGGACTCTCTGCAGGTCAAGGTTAAATAGTGCCCTGGAATGAGGCACCTGTGACAGGGAGTTGGCCTGGACCCCCAAATATATATATATATATATTCATATAGATAGTGATCAGCACTCATGGTCTTGTAGCAGTTAAAAGTTCAAACTTTATTGAAAATTAATTTGTAAAATTTTTACTTTATATATTATTGAAGTTGAAATATTAGTTCTTTGATTCCATGAGTCCAGTGATGCAAAAAATTTTATTATCTGGTCATATGGCAGTTCCGCTGTTACGAATTTTGTTACAGAAAAGAGATTCTTTAAAATTAATCAAATGATCAAAAGTCAATATAAATGGACCAATAAATGTACTGCAAAATATATACACAAAAATATGGTCAGCACACCTTATTGTAAAAAAAAATGATATCCCTGTATTGGCAATACAGCAATGTTTTTTTCGACTGTGTGTCTTTATCAAGCAATTGCTTGACAGACGGTAACTTCCTCCCAACGTACTCCGCGCAGGAGGGAGGAGGCAGAGTGGAGGCAGTGAGGAGGAAGAGCCAGCTGCCAGACCGACCCCAACAGTCTCAGTCACCCTTCTGCAACCAAAAGGTAAAAAACAAGAGGGTGGCTAAAAAATGACCTGCATGTGTGTGTCAGTATGTAAATTTGTGTGTCAGTATGTATGTGTCAATGTGTGGGTCTGTGTGTGTGTCTGTGTGTCAGTGTGTGTGTTTGCGTGTCCTTTTGTTTCAGTGTGTATTTGTGTGTCAGTGTGTGTAACTGTGTGGGTATCTGTGTTTCAGTGTGTGTATCTGTGTATTTCCATGTGTTTCAGTGTGTGTGTATCTGTGTATTTCCATGTGTTTCAGTGTGTGTGTCTCTGTATCTGTGTGTGTATTAGTGTGTTTGGAAGTGTATACACTACACACAAATGCACGCTTGCATTCAAACACCAACATTTACACACACATACTCAGTACAAAAACATACTTACATTCAAACACACATTCATATACACAATTTACACACAATGCATCCACAACACACACACACGCGCGCACGCGCACACACACACACACACACACTCACACACACACACACTATCCACTCTACACACACTGCATCCTTGTGGGTGGACTTGAAGGAGGGTCCTGTAGGCATACTTGGAGGCAGACTCTCTATCTGTGATGCTGTAATAAAGAAATATAATAGAAAGCAGTTGCTTCTCACTTTGTCTCCAATAGGCAGGCAAGCCAACTCGTATTAAAACGCCCTTTAAACGGAGCAGATTGCTGGATGCCATTGGAGAATAAAAAAGTCCAGATTTCATAACTCACACCCTAAGAATGTATTACCTCACTTACCTTTAGATAATCAGTTTTAAAAATCAGAGTGAATGCATATACTTTATCAGAGCTACCAAAACATCTAATTTAAACATCTTTCCAATTTAAATGCATAATGCTTCAATTTCGCAATTTGTGTTCTGTTATCGAGTAGTTTGAACTTTAGATAATTTTATCTTATATCTTTCATTATTTTAACTAACCAGATACATTTGAAATATTCTATTCTATGTCCCTGACCTGGAAGGGCGAATTGTAAAATATATATTAAATCAAAAAACGCATTGATGCCTAGGAAATTCGATGGACACCTGACATTTGAAATCCGTCACATTGTTACTACTTCCCATAGGAGATCAAGGACACACTCCCTGGAGGAATAGAAACTTAGAAACATAGAATGTGACGGCAGATAAGGACCATTCGGCCCATCTAGTCTGCCCAATTTTCTAAATACTTTCATTAGACCCTGGCCTTATCTTATAGTTAGGATAGCCTTATGCTTATCCCACACATGCTTGAACTCCTTTACTGTGGAATATATACAGAAGGTACAATGCTCGCACCGTAGCTGCTTTGATAGGGCGCAGCAGAACTGTATATTGAAGGGTTCTCCTGTTTCTGTCATATCACTCAATTCTGGGGATAAGAACTTTGCCGGTGTCTATGTCAAACATTGACTGACAGGTGGAGGAGCAATTTTAATTGCAAATAAAATCTATATTTTGTGCTTGTTATTTTGTTAGTACAATCCATATTTGAAAATGTGTGCTCTTTAAACGAGCATACATTGTGTGTATCACTTTAAAAGAAAACTGTCACTTCCCAGAATTTTTATATTTTGTTTACCACCTATATTTAAGAAATATGTGTTTGTCAAGTGTGAAAAATATAGATTTAAATGTAGAAATCCACAGCTCTTTATCCTGCAACAACTTGCTTCCAGCTTCCTGTCATTCATTGTTATAAGCTTAGTCTGTTGCACTTGTCAGTCAGCATAGAGATAGCATACAGAGGAGAAATTAAACAATGTATCTATTTCTCCTCCTCATTTGCATTGTGTGCCCTGGCTGTGCCTGGACCAAAGTGGATTGAGGTGTAATTTGCTAAATCTTTAATATAAAATGAAAAGAAAACATTATATTGCATTTACAAAGTTCAACACAAGTTGTATGTGTTTCCAATATCCTATTCATAGTATAATTCTAGAGTATTGATTGTTCCCCTTTAATCCCTTAGAGACCAACATTCTGGAATAAAAGGGAATCATGACATGTCACACATGTCTTGTGTCCTTAAGGGGTTAATGTATTATCTAATAAAACAAAATCAGAATAATGGTAAACAAATCATTCCATATTGTACAGATATAATGATAATTTATTGAAATCCCATTGAATACATATTAGTATCTAGGTGCATGTACAAATAGGGCAAGAGACAGCACTTGTAATGTTGTCACTAGTGATGTCGCGAACATAAAATTTTCGGTTCGCGAACGCGAACTTCCGCAAACGTTCGCGAACCGGCGAACCGGGTGAACCGCCATAGACTTCAATGGGCAGGCGAATTTTAAAACCCACAGGGACTCTTTCTGGCCACAATAGTGATGGAAAAGTTGTTTCAAGGGGACTAACACCTAGACTGTGGCATGCCGGAGGGGGATCCATGTCAAAACTCCCATGGAAAATTTCACAGTTGATGCAGAGTCTGGTTTTAATCCATAAAGGGCATAAATTACCTAACATTCCTAAATCACAATGGATATGGATTGACACCTGACATATGACATATTAACACCTTGACATATGGATTGACACCTGTCCTCAGAGACCCTGATACACACTGACACAGAGCAGAATAGGGACTGTTCCCCCTATATAGGGTCACTTGGCAGATATGGATTGACACCTGTCCTCAGGGACCCTGATACACACTGACACAGAGCAGAATAGGGACTGTTCCCCCTACATAGGGTCACTTGGCAGATATGGATTGACACCTGTCCTCAGAGACCCTGATACACACTGACACAGAGCAGAATAGGGACTGTTCCCCCTACATAGGGTCACTTGGCAGATATGGATTGACACCTATCATAAGGATCCCTGAAACACACTGACACAGAGCATAATATGGACTGTTCCCCCTACATAGGGTCACTTGGCAGATATGGATTTACACATGTCCTCAGAGACCCTGATACACACTGACACAGAGCAGAATAGGGACTGTTCCCCCTACACAGGGTCACTTGGCAGATATGGATTGAAAACTGTCCTCAGGGACCCTGATACACACTGACACAGAGCAGAATAGGGACTGTTCCTCCTACATAGGGTCACTTGGCAGATATGGATTGACACCTGTCCTCAGATACCCTGATACACACTGACACAGAGCAGAATAGGGACTGTTCCCCCTACATAGGGTCACATGGCAGATATGGATTGACACCTGTCCTCAGAGACCCTGATACACAGTGACACAGAGCAGAATAGGGACTGTTCCCCCTACATAGGGTCACTTGGCAGATATGGATTGACTCCTGTCCTCAGGGATCCTGATACACACTTACACGGAGCAGAATAGGGACTGTTCCTCCTACATAGGGTCACTTGGCAAATATGGATTGACACCTGTCCTCAGAGACCCTGATACACACTGAAACAGAGCAGAATAGGGACTGCTCCCACTACATAGGGTCAGTTGGCAGATATGGATTGACACCTGTCCTCAGAGACCCTGATACACACTGACACAGAGCAGAATAGGGACTGTTCCCCCTACATAGGGTCACTTGGCAGATATGGATTGACACCTGTCCTCAGAGACCCTGATACACAGTGACACAGAGCAGAAAAGGGACTGTTCCCCCTACATAGGGTCACTTGGCAGATATGGATTGACTCCTGTCCTCAGGGACCCTGATACACACTGACACAGAGCAGAATAGGGACTGTTCCTCCTACATAGGGTCACTTGGAAAATATGGATTGACACCTGTCCTCAGAGACCCTGATACACACTGACACAGAGCAGAATAGGGACTGTTCCTCCTACATAGGGTCACTTGGCAGATATGGATTGACACCTGTCCTCAGGGACCCTGATACACACTAACACAGAGCAGAATAGGGACTGTTCCCCCTACATAGGGTCACCCGGCACATATGGATTGACACCTGTCCTCAGGGACCCTGATACACACTGACACAGAGCAGAATAGGGACTCTTCCCCCTACATAGGGTCACTTGGCAGATATGGATTGACACCTGTCCTCAGAGACCCTGATACACAGTGACACAGAGCAGAATAGGGACTGTTCCCCCTACATAGGGTCACTTGGCAGATATGGATTGACTCCTGTCCTCAGGGACCCTGATACACACTGACACAGAGCAGAATAGGGACTGTTCCTCCTACATAGGATCACTTGGCAAATATGGATTGACACCTGTCCTCAGAGACCCTGATACACACTGACACAGAGCAGAATAGGGACTGTTCCTCCTACATAGGGTCACTTGGCAGATATGGATTGACACCTATCATTAGGATCCCTGAAACACACTGACACAGAGCAGAATAGGGACTGTTCCCCCTACATAGGGTCACTTGGCAGATATGGATTGACACCTGTCCTCAGAGACCCTGATACACACTGACACAGAGCAGAATAGGGACTGTTCCCCCTACATAGGGTCACTTGGCAGATATGGATTGACAACTGTCCTCAGGGACCCTGATACACACTGACACAGAGCAGAATAGGGACTGTTCCTCCTATATAGGGTCACTTGGCAGATATGGATTGACACCTGTCCTCAGAGACCCTGATACACACTGACACAGAGCAGAATAGGGACTGTTCCCCCTACATAGGGTTACTTGGCAGATATGGATTGACACCTGTCCTCAGAGACCCTGATACACAGTGACACAGAGCAGAAAAGGGACTGTTCCCCCTACATAGGGTCACTTGGCAGATATGGATTGACTCCTGTCCTCAGGGACCCTGATACACACTGACACAGAGCAGAATAGGGACTGTTCCTCCTACATAGGATCACTTGGCAAATATGGATTGACACCTGTCCTCAGAGACCCTGATACACACTGACACAGAGCAGAATAGGGACTGTTCCTCCTACATAGGGTCACTTGGCAGATATGGATTGACACCTGTCCTCAGGGACCCTGATACACACTAACACAGAGCAGAATAGGGACTGTTCCCCCTACATAGGGTCACCTGGCAGATATGGATTGACACCTGTCCTCAGGGACCCTGATACACACTGACACAGAGCAGAATAGGGACTGTTCCCCCTACATAGGGTCACTTGGCAGATATGGATTGACACCTGTCCTCAGGGACCCTGATACACATTGACACAGAGCAGAATAAGGACTGTTCCTCCTACATAGGGTCACTTGGCAGATATGGATTGACACCTGTCCTCAGAGACCCTGATACACACGGAAACAGAGCAGAATAGGGACTGCTCCCACTACATAGGGTCAGTTGGCAGATATGGATTGACACCTGTCCTCAGATACCCTGATACACACTGACACAGAGCTGAATAGGGACTGTTCCCCCTACATAGGGTCACTTGGCAGATATGGATTGACACCTGTCCTCAGGGACCCTGACACACACTGACACAGAGCAGAATAGGGACTGTTCCCCATACATAGGGTCACTTGGCAGATATGAATTGACACCTGTCCTCAGGGACCCTGATACACACTGACACAGAGCAGAATAGGGACTGTTCCTCCTACATAGGGTCACTTGGCAGATATGGATTGACACCTGTCCCCAGAGACCCTGATAAACACTGACACAGAGCAGAATAGGGACTGTTCCCCCCACATAGGGTTACTTGGCAGATATGGATTGACACCTGTCCTCAGGGACCCTGATACACACTGACACAGAGCAGAATAGGGACTGTTCCCCCTACATAGGGTCACTTGGCAAATATGGATTGACACCTGTCCTCAGAGACCCTGATACACACTGACACAGAGCAGAATAGGGACTGTTCCTCCTACATAGGGTCACTTGGCAGATATGGATTGACACCTATCATTAGGATCCCTGAAACACACTGACACAGAGCAGAATAGGGACTGTTCCCCCTACATAGGGTCACTTGGCAGATATGGATTGACACCTGTCCTCAGAGACCCTGATACACACTGACACAGAGCAGAATAGGGACTGTTCCCCCTACATAGGGTCACTTGGCAGATATGGATTGACAACTGTCCTCAGGGACCCTGATACACACTGACACAGAGCAGAATAGGGACTGTTCCTCCTATATAGGGTCACTTGGCAGATATGGATTGACACCTGTCCTCAGAGACCCTGATACACACTGACACAGAGCAGAATAGGGACTGTTCCCCCTACATAGGGTCACTTGGCAGATATGGATTGACACCTGTCCTCAGAGACCCTGATACACAGTGACACAGAGCAGAAAAGGGACTGTTCCCCCTACATAGGGTCACTTGGCAGATATGGATTGACTCCTGTCCTCAGGGACCCTGATACACACTGACACAGAGCAGAATAGGGACTGTTCCTCCTACATAGGATCACTTGGCAAATATGGATTGACACCTGTCCTCAGAGACCCTGATACACACTAACACAGAGCAGAATAGGGACTGTTCCTCCTACATAGGGTCACTTGGCAGATATGGATTGACACCTGTCCTCAGGGACCCTGATACACACTAACACAGAGCAGAATAGGGACTGTTCCCCCTACATAGGGTCACCTGGCAGATATGGATTGACACCTGTCCTCAGGGACCCTGATACACACTGACACAGAGCAGAATAGGGACTGTTCCCCCTACATAGGGTCACTTGGCAGATATGGATTGACACCTGTCCTCAGGGACCCTGATACACATTGACACAGAGCAGAATAAGGACTGTTCCTCCTACATAGGGTCACTTGGCAGATATGGATTGACACCTATCATTAGGATCCCTGAAACACACTGACACAGAGCAGAATAGGGACTGTTCCCCCTACATAGGGTCACTTGGCAGATATGGATTGACACCTGTCCTCAGAGACCCTGATACACACTGACACAGAGCAGAATAGGGACTGTTCCCCCTACATAGGGTCACTTGGCAGATATGGATTGACAACTGTCCTCAGGGACCCTGATACACACTGACACAGAGCAGAATAGGGACTGTTCCCCCTACATAGGGTCACTTGGCAGATATGGATTGACACCTGTCCTCAGGGACCCTGATACACACTGACACAGAGCAGAATAGGGACTGTTCCCCCTATATAGGGTCACTTGGCAGATATGGATTGACACCTGTCCTCAGGGACCCTGATACACATTGACACAGAGCAGAATAGGCACTGTTCCTCCTACATAGGGTCACTTGGCAGATATGGATTGACACCTGTCCTCGGAGACCCTGATACACACTGACACAGAGCAGAGTAGGGACTGCTCCCCCTACATAGGGTCACTTGGCAGATATGGATTGACACCTGTCCTCGGAGACCCTGATACACACTGACACAGAGCAGAGTAGGGACTGCTCCCCCTACATAGGGTCTCTTGGCAGATATGGATTGACACCTGTCCTCAGAGACCCTGATACACACTGACACAGAGCTGAATAGGGACTGTTCCCCCTACATAGGGTCACTTGGCAGATATGGATTGACACCTGTCCTCAGGGACCCTGATACACACTGACACAGAGCAGAATAGGGACTGTTCCCCCTACATAGGGTCACTTGGCAGATATGGATTGACACCTGTCCTCAGAGACCCTGATACACACTGACACAGAGCAGAATAGGGACTGTTCCCCCTACATAGGGTCACTTGGCAGATATGAATTGACACCTGTCCTCAGGGACCCTGATACACACTGACACATAGCAGAATAGGGACTGTTCCTCCTACATAGGGTCACTTGGCAGATATGGATTGACACCTGTTCTCAGAGACCCTGATACACACTGAAACAGAGCAGAATAGGGACTGTTCCCCCTACATAGGGTCACTTGGCAGATATGGATTGACACCTGTCCTCAGAGACCCTGATACACACTGACACAGAGCAGAATAGGGACTGTTCCCCCTACATAGGATCACTTGGCAGATATGTAGTGACACCGGTCCTGAGAGACCCTGATACACACTGACACAGAACATAATAGGGACTGTTCCCCTACATAGGGTCACTTGGCAGATATGGATTGACACCTGTCCTCAGAGACCCTGATACACACTGACACAGAGCAGAATAGGGACTGTTCCCCCTACATAGGATCACTTGGCAGATATGTAGTGACACCGGTCCTGAGAGACCCTGATACACACTGACACAGAACATAATAGGGACTGTTCCCCTACATAGGGTCACTTGGCAGATATGGATTGACACCTGTCCTCAGAGACCCTGATACACACTGACACAGAGCAGAATAGGGAATATTCACTAAATGCCAAACATTGTTATACAGGGGAATATTCAGTAAATAAGGATAAGGGGGGACCTACTGTCCTCCCCCCGGCCCCCACCCCTGCGCGGTGGTTGGGGGCCATATATCACAATGGGGGGGGACCTACTGTCCTCTCGCCCGCCCCCACCCATGAGCGATGGGTGGGGGCCATAAAAATAATGAGGGGGGGGAACCTACTGTATGATGTCGTATCGATCAGGTAGTGTAAGGTTTACGCCCGCTTCACAGTGACAGACCAAACTCCCCGTTTAACGCACCGCAAACAACCGCAAACAGTCCATTTGCACAACCACAAACTCCCCATTTGCACAAGGTTGGATACCAAGCTAGCCATGTCCGTTCCTTGTCCTCACTGAGGTCTCTTCCTCCACCCAGCCACGTACAACACCAAGGGTCCCCGAAAGGTGACAACAAGCCCCCTGGGACGCCTGCTGTGTTTAGTCTTCCACCTCCTCAAAGCCACCTTCCTCCTCTTCTTCAGACTCCTCTCTCTGCGTTGCCTCTCTCTGTGTTATTATAATTTGTGCCGAGTAGTACTATTCTTATCAGTTTAATCCCTGTTACGAGTAGAGGACTATTTCCTTATTTCGCCAAACCCCTTTAAAGATGTAAAAAGCGGTATGAGTGGAAGAAACAAGGAAATGTGGTCAGGTGGTGGTGCCAGCCCCACTGAGGACTTGTACCCAGGTATGCTAATAAACTGAAAAAAAGAAAAAAATCTCCCAAGAAGGAGATCTAAAACTGGCATAGGAAAAGGTTAGACAACTATAATAAAGTGATACCTACAAATCCTAGTGAGCATAGGTGTATAATAGAGGAAGAAAGGGAAAGCAGAGTAATGCTTCCTAATACCGTGGTTAGTACCCTTTGTTAAAGTAAATTGCGTAATGGACAAATGTCTTTATTGTATCATTTATAAATAACAAAATGATACTATACTCATTCCCCTATAGTGGCTAATTGTGTAATAATGGTAATACTATGACCTATTATATAATATTGCCAGGGGCAAGGAAATTCCCTCTAAATAGATGGGTATAGGCAGAGAGTATGGAGACCGGAGTGATGCTGTCATAAAAAGTGTCAATAAGGTGATATAAAGTTAAATGTATCACAGACACACAGACACCCTTTCTCTTAGCTAGTTTCCAGAAATGCTGGATAGGTATAAGGGCTATAAAGACTCAGAGAGGTCTAAGAAGAATCCTCTAAACTAGCCCTAATCTCCTTAAACACCTTCAAGGGTGTTCTAAGCTAAAGCTCAATCTAAACGTTTAGATGACTGCCTGATTTCCCATCACAGATGCTGGCTAGGAATTACACTGTGCAAGACAAAGAGTGGGTCAAATTGCCCATAGTGCAGTAAAGTGTCCCTAGTGAAGTGAAAAAGAGAATAATGAGCTGGCGCCCAAGAGAATAACGAACTGGCACCCTATCAGGGGACGTGTATATGGCATCGATTTTAGGATTTTAGGTCCTCCTACTTCAAATTTGGGGCACTGCGCGTGCAATCTAATGTGCCACCATATAGGAGTGGTGTGTTAAGTAGTACTATTCCTATCAGTTTAATCCCTGTTATGTGCCTTTTTTTGTTTGTTTGGTTTTTGAAGCCACAGTGCAGCGCCAGAGGCCCTAAAAATTAGGCATGTACACATGCCTGAAAAATTAGGTATTGTTGCAGGCGCTGCTGTAGCAGCGGCGTGAAAAATTGATGTTTGTTTCCCAGGCAGAAAGTGCCCTAAAACATTGCGGCTTGAACCCTAGTTGGTGACGGATAAGTCACGCAAGTCAACTGGCATTCAGAGCTAAAATACAGCAGCGTGAGGACCAATTTTAGCCCATGGCAGCTCATCTCATCAGGCCTTTATTAGTTGAATGTATCGCCCACTGTCAGTCCCTTCGGGATCCATCCCTCATTCATCTTAATAAAGGTGAGGTAATCTAGACTTTTTTGACCTAGTCGACTTCTCTTCTAAGTGACAATACCTCCTGCTGCACTGAAGGTCCTTTCTGACAGGACACTTGAAGCGGGGCAGGCCAGATGTTCTATCACAAATTGGAATAGCTCAGGCCACAGGTCAAGCCTGCACACCCAGTAGTCAAGGGGTTCATCGCTCCTCAGAGTGTCGATATCTGCAGTTAAGGCGAGGTAGTCTGCTACCTGTCGGTCGAGTTGTTCTCTGAGGGTGGATCCCGAAGGGCTGTGGCGATGCGTAGGACTTAAAAAGCTCTGCATGTCCTCCATCAACAACACGTCTTTAAAGCGCCCTGTCCTTGCCGGCGTGGTCGTGGGAGGAGGAGGATTACTTTCCCCTCTTCCCCAGTTAGATTCCCGTTGTGCTGTGACATCACCCTTATACGCTGTGTAAAGCATACTTTTTAATTTATTTTGCAAATGCTGCATCCTTTCCGACTTGTTGTAATTTGGTAACATTTCAGCCACTTTCTGCTTATACCGGGGGTCTAGTAGCGTGGACACCCAGTACAGATCGTTCTCCTTCAGCCTTTTTATACGAGGGTCCCTCAACAGGCACGACAGCATGAAATACCCCATTTGCACAAGGTTGGATGCCGAGCTACTCATTTCCTGTTCCTCCTCCTCAGTGATCTCAATGAAGATATGTTCTTCTCCCCAGCCACGTACAACACCATGGGTACCAGATAGGTGACAATGAGCACCAGGGCATGCCTGTTGTGGTTGGTCTTCCTCCTCCTCCTCAAAGCCACATTCCTCCTCTGACTCCTCTTCCTCGCAATCCTCTTCCTGCGTTGCTGCAGGTCCAGCAAGCGATGCTGATAAGGCTGTTTCTGGTGGTGATGGTGACCACAACTCTTCCTCTTCATGCTCATCTATGGCCTGATCCAGCA
Organism: Pelobates fuscus; assembly: GCF_036172605.1. Taxonomy (NCBI): domain Eukaryota; kingdom Metazoa; phylum Chordata; class Amphibia; order Anura; family Pelobatidae; genus Pelobates; species Pelobates fuscus. Next base: position 30,702,058 of record NC_086321.1, read on the forward strand.
TTCTTCGCAGGGCACGCTCCAGGAAGAAAACAAATGGTATGATGTCGCTGATGGTGCCTTCGGTGCGACTAACTAGGTTTGTCACCTCCTCAAAAGGACGCATGAGCCTACAGGCATTGCGCATGAGCATCCAGTAACATGGCAAAAAAAATCCCAGCTCCCCAGAGGCTGTCCTAGCACCCCGGTCATACAAATATTCATTAACGGCTTCTTCTTGTTGGAGCAGGCGGTCGAAAATTAGGAGTGTTGAATTCCAACATATAGGGCTGTCGCAAATCAAGCGCCTCACTGGCATGTTGTTTCGCCGCTGGATATCTGCAAAGTGCGCCATGGCCATGTAGGAACGCCTGAAATGGCCACACACCTTCCTGGCCTGCTTCAGGACGTCCTGTAAGCCTGTGTACTTTTGCACAAGCGTTGTACGATCAGATTACACACATGTGCCATGCACGTCACATGTGTCAACTTGCCCAACTTCAATGCCGCCAACAAATTTGTTACGTTGTCACAAACCACTTTGCCGATATCCAGTTGCTGCGGAGTTAGCACTTTTCCACCTGTGCATTCAGGGTGGACAGGAGTGCTTGTCCAGTGTGACTCTCTGCTTTCAAGCAAGTCAAACCCAAGACGGCGTGACATTGCCGTATCTGGGATGTGGAATAGTACCTGGGGAGCTGGGGGGTGCTGTTGATGTGGAGCAAGACGCAGCAGCAAAAGAGGACTCAGCCGAGGAGGTTATGGAAGAGGATGGAGTAGGAGGAGTAGAGGAGATGGCAGCAGGCCTGCCTTCAAGTCGTGGCGGTGTCACCAACGCGCATTCCATGCTTGGCAGCCGTCAGCAGGTTTACCCAATGCGCAGTGTAGGTGATATACTTGCCCTGACCATGCTTTGCAGACCAGGTATCAGTGGTCAGATGGACCCTTGCCACAACACTGTGTGCCAGACATGCCATTACTTCCTTTTGCACAATCGAGTACAGGTTGGGGATTGCCTTTTGTGAAAATAAATTTCGTCCGGGTACCTTCCACTGCGGTGTCCCAATAGCCACACATTTTTTGAACGCCTCAGACTCCACCAGCTTGTATTGTAAAAGCTGGCGGGCTAATAGTGACATTGGCTTCTTACGCTCAAACATGTCCTTGACAGACACCTGACTGTGGGCAGATGAGCGGGAACTGCTCAAGGCAAGAGACGGAGTGGCGGATGGTTGAGAGGGGGCAAGGAGGACAGCAGTGGTTGACGTGGCTGAAGATGCTGGACCAGGAAGAGGATGGTGGCTTTGAGTTTGTGTGCTGCTTGTACTCATGTGTTGATCCCATAGGCGTTTGTGATGTGCGTGGTGGGTGTTGGACTTCCCACGACTCAGTTTCTTTTGGCACAGATTGCAAATGGCATCGCTGTTGTCAGAGGCAGACACACAAAAAAAATTCCACACTGCTTAGCTCTGCAATGACGGCATTCTGGTGGTGGACACAGCATGCGTTGATTGGCGTGCTGTCGGGCTGACCCCGGGTGCCGATGCATGCTGTCTGACTGTGCCACTAGCTCCTTGCGACGACCTCCTCCTGCCTCCAACTCGTCTCCTCCTCCTCTCTGTCTCCCCATCTGAACTTTCGCCCTGTTCTTCTTCTTGCCGAGCGGGCACCCACGTGACATCCATGGACGCATTGTCATCATCAACCGCTTCACTTGTATCTGACAACTCAGCAAAGGAAGCAGCAGCGGGTACAACATCATCATCATCACACCGTACGTTCATGTGTGTAATGCTGCCTGACTGAGACATATCCCTGTTATCTACATCCTCTGGCAATAATGGTTGCGTATCACTCATTTCTTCGAACGGATGTGTAAATAACTCCTCTGACAGATAAAGTGAAGCGGCTGTGGTGCTAGTGGTGGTGGCGGCAGGCGGGTGAGTGGTATCTTGAGAGGTGCCCGAAGCTATGCTGGAGGAGGATGGTGCGTCAAGGTTCCGAGCGGAAGCTGTAGAAGATTGGGTGTCCTTTGTTAGCCAGTCAACTATGTCCTCAGAACTTTTCAAGTTCAGGGTACGTGGCCTCTGAAAATTGGGCATTATTCTAGGGCAAAAGGGAATCACAGCACCACGACCACGACTGCCCCTGCCGGGTGGCCTGCCTCTGCCTGTCATTTTTTTTGGATTAGTGGTACTATGCGTGCAAGCTACTGTGAGACCAGATATGAGTGGCACTGTGCATTGGCAGAGGTTGGCAGAGTACACGCTGTAGGCCTGACACACCCGATTGAAGAGAACTAACTGCTATTCAATCTATAACAGTGAAAACTGTTTTTTGTCAATCTTTCTTTTATTGAGGCATAAAATTGCAAGGATACAGAATGAAGAGAGGGAGATGATACAGTAAATACATGTAGGGGTCATAACAGCTCAATATATATCACCTCAGATAGTCTTCTGCCTCTTTTTTTTATATATTAAATAGATGGATCAATGGCTCACACGTGACTGCATAACAATAATATAGAACAATAGAAACAATACAAATTTTTGTGTAACTAGTAGATACGTAAGGAGGATTAGCCAGGCAACAGGTAGTAAGTAGTTAAGCATTAATCCGAGTTGCTGCACTTTTTATAATTAAGTAGAAATGTTTCCGGGTCTTAGACCTATGTGCAGAGTGACAGAGAATTACATGTTTAGGTTTAGGACTAAAGATAAACTGTAAAACATTTAGACCACTGGGCCCAAGGACACAACAATAGATCGAACAAGCTGGCACCGCCACAGCCACTGGTGCAGGCAGACACCCTGATGCATAGAATAACCGTGCACATTTTTAGTATTATACAGAGTAGGTGACAGGTTGAGAGACGAACAGGCTTATATATTTTACCTTACTGATAGCTTAATGGTATGCTTGCTTGCTCAATGACAGGTCAGATTAGCCTATGCGAGAGTAGACGGGTTTTAAGCAGTATATAGGCATGCAGCAAACCTTCTACAGGAGTGATATCAAATGGTGCTCAGTGGGAAGTACTTTTGAGGATTGTGCATTAGATGATAACATTGACATTTCTGTGTATGGTTATAGCGGGTTGGACTTAGCATGCTAGGTATAACTCCCAGGCGCACAATAGCATAATATACGTTAGATTATGGTAGTCGGCTCTACTGGCATATCCCGCTAGTAATTGCAGAGCTAGCCTACCCTAACCATCATTGGCATACAAGTCAACCTTTTATTAGTACTGCAGTTAGGCTTAAATATTTAGGCATATATGTGTAGGACTAGGTAAGCTAGGATCTGTACTAGTCTACAGTAGTGAATAAAAATCCAGAATCAAAAACAATACATATTAGCCAGATAAATCACTGTAGCCCTATTAACCCATTCGCTACTGGCATTGCAGTTTAGGGCAATCCCTTCAACGTTTAGACTTGTAGGATAAGGTAATGAAAGATAAGAACTCAAGTCCAAGTTAGTGCTGTGCTAGGATATAAATGGCACATTAGCATACGGTGTCTGTGTAATCCAACTAGGCAACAGTCTGGATAGGAATGGGGGCCAGACCTGCAGTTTGAGTCCAGTTTCAGCCGACGCCAGTGCGTGGGAGCCCGCTGAGGCAGGTATGGGGCATCGTGAGACAGGCGCAGAGCTTGGCATCCCTTCAGCCCCAGGCTCTAAGGAGAGCTCGCATCTCATTGCTACGGAGTCGGTTGCTCACGTTGGAGTCCGGATCCTTCCTCTGGTGGGGATAGCTTGAGCTCCAGGTGTTTCTACGCCGCCTGCGGCATCTGGGCTTCAGCTGCTGTGGATGATGCTGGGAGATTGCCTCCCTGTGTGCTCCCTGCCCGGGTGGGCCTTTGAATGCAGGTACTCTTTGAGGCTTGATAGTTGAGCCCAGAGGGGGCCCGCTCTTCCCCTGCCTCTCTACGCTCCGCTCACCTCTCCAGTCCCGGGTTGATTCTGCCACGGTGCGAGCCTCCAGTTTGGCCCAGAAGCGCTCGAAGGCTGCGTCTATACGCTGAGCTAGGGAGTCTATTGTGTTCCCACTTGTGCTGGGCCTGTTCAGCCGCCATCTTGCAAGCTACTGTGAGACCAGATATGAGTGGCACTGTGCATTGGCAGAGGTTGGCAGAGTACACGCTGTAGGCCTGACACACCCGATTGAAGAGAACTAACTGCTATTCAATCTATAACAGTGAAAACTGTTTTTTGTCAATCTTTCTTTTATTGAGGCATAAAATTGCAAGGATGAGCACGTGTGCTGTGGCCTGTGCCACAAGGGTGCTGTGGCCTGTGCTTGTGTCTTATTACCGGATTACTGTGTGCTCAGGTCTGCGTGATGGGCCCGGGAGCTCTAGCTGAGCACGTCCAGGCAGCATGGCAGTCAAGCTCTGCCCCCGAAAACAGTTTTTTGGTTTTAAATGCACGCTTTTGTGACACCAGATATGAGTGGCAATGTGCACTGGCAGAGGTTGGCAGAGTATACGCTGTAGGCCTGACACCTGCTTGAAGACAACTAACTGCTATTCAATCTATAACAGTGAAAAAAAAATTTTGGTTTTAAATGCACGCTATTGTGACACCAGATATGAGTGGCAATGTGCACTGGCAGAGGTTGGCAGAGTACACGCTGTAGGCCTGACACACCCACTTGAAGACAACTAACTGCTATTCAATCTATAACAGTGAAAAAAGTTTTTGGGTTTTAAATGCACGCTATTGTGACGCAAGATATGAGTGGCAATGTGCACTGGCAGAAGTTGGCAGAGTACACGCTGTAGGCCTGACACCCACTTGCAGACAACTAACTGCTATTCAATCTATAACAGTGAAAAAAGTGTTTTGGTTTTAAATGCACGCTATTGTGACACCAGATATGAGTGGCAATGTGCACTGGCAGAGGTTGGCAGAGTACACGCTGTTGGCCTGACACACAGACGCTTGCAGACAACTAACTGCTATTCAATCTATTACAGTGAAAAAAAGTTTTGGGGTTTTTAAATGCACGCTATTGTGACACCAGATATGAGTGGCACTGTGCACTGGCAGAGGTTGGCAGAGTACACGCTGTTGGCCTGACACACAGACGCTTGCAGACAACTAACTGCTATTCAATCTATAACAGTGAAAAAAAATTTTTTTGTTTTTAAATGCACGCTATTGTGACACCAGATATGAGTGGCACTGTGCACTGGCAGAAGTTGGCAGAGTACACGCTGTAGGCCTGACACACAGACGCTTGCAGACAACTAACTGCTATTCAATCTATTACAGTGACATTTTTTTGTTTGTTTTTAAATGCAAGCTATTGTGACACCAGATATGAGTGGTGGCACTGGGCAAGTGGGCACAGTATCCACTGTGAGCCTGACACAGAAGCTGGCAGACAGGCAACTGCAATTAGATTACACAGGAAAAAAAGCAGACTGATGTTCTAGCCCTAAAAAGGGCTTTTTGGGGTGCTGTCCTTACAGCAGAGATCAGATGAGACCTTCAGGACTGTAGTGGACACTGAATACACTAGCCTAGCTATCCATTTCCCTATCAAATGAGCAGCAGCTACACTTTCCCTCCTCTATCTAAGAATGCAGCTTCAGAATGAATCTAAAATGGATTCGTCTATGATGACGAATAGGGGGCGGATCAAACCGCGCATGTGTTCGCCCGCCGTGGCGAACGCGAACACGCTATGTTTGCCGGGAACTATTCGCCAGCGAACAGTTCGGTACATCACTAGTTGTCACACCAACACACGTCCTGACCTGATCAATCTGGGAAATGTAATCGTACATGTGAAAACATAATTTTGTCACCAGCTTTCCTCTGAATAATTTTATTTCATTGATCAGTAGGTTGCGGGAGGGCAGGAGACATAGTAAGGCCAAAAATGAAAACAAGGTCTGTCCATATTTAAAGGAGAATACATATAAATGGAAATGAAAAGAAATTAAAAAAGCTGAAATTAAGCAATTGAATGGAAGGAAAATGATGTAAAAGACTCTTTTTAAATGACAGAATATTAAGTTGGGGACAGTAGGGTCACAGATCAGTTGGAACAATGTAAAATTAAAAAAAATACTTTTCTTATACCTTGTGGGAAATACTGACAGGTGATCAGTGTGTTTGACTTGGCGTTGATTTTCAGAGTCATGAGAAATTTTTTAAAATGTGGACTGGGAATATTTCAACCTCTGTTGAGTCTAATGAAATAAAGCAAATCATTGGATAAATAGAAACCTGCCTTACAATAGCCTTAAAAACTAGACTAGTCTAATCCTTAGCATGGGGTGGGGGAAAGCAGTTGAATAATGGTAGGAGGGTGTCTTAGGAACATTTGAGGCATAGAACTAATTTAAACTTAATATGCACATTATGAAACACTTTTTTTTTTGCTAGTTTATGGATAACATTTTTCAAGAGTGCATAAAATACATTTGTAGAGATATTTTTTTTTTGGCTGTGACTTCAAAAAACAGTGCTCAAACACACTGTATACACTAATTAAATGCTTACACCACATGAAATGTCAAGAGATATCCCAATAAACTTCCAAGTAAGTGTGTCTCTCACCCTGTTCTTGCTGCTCCATAAACTGGATTAGCAATTGTACATACAGTCCCCATTGCCCAAAGGCATTCTAACCTGTGAAAAGCCTAGCTGAGGCACAGTCTATTGTTCATTGACAAGTTGTCAATTTACTTTTAGGCTAAGCAACTCATAAACATGATAAGTAAAGAAGATACAACACAATTTGTTTCACACTTACTGACTTTACTGCAAAATGCCTTATTTTCCGTAGACGTGTGAAAAGTCCTATCAGGAGAGTGCCTGTGCATTGAACTCTAAAGCGACGCGGGAATATCCACTTCTCTTTCTTCTGTATGCTCACAGTATGATGAAATATTAGGTTTCATTTCTATACCATTGATATCTCAACGGAACCTTTTACTTATATATTATATTGTTTTGGGGGAAAGAGCACTTACATTTTTTGCTTAAAAATGAAATGCCCCATTTTTTACTAACTCATTCTCAAAGAGTGGATGATAGGTTCCGATACTGCAGTCACTCTAAGGTAAGAGTGATGTTAATATTTGATAGTAGGGGATTCTTTGTTCATAAGATGCAAATAATCCACATTGCACTTTTTTTCATACCATATATTTGCTATTTTGTTGTTTTTTTGCTGAGCATCATATCCCTCTGTTTCGCTCCCCGTCTATATCGTCACCTTCTCTATATTTATCTTCAATTAATAATTGAGAGGCAAGCTACGACATGCATGCATTGCTCTAAATTTGCCATAGACATGTGTATAGGCTTCTGTAGTTGAATGTCAAATCCCAACTCCTTTTCCACCATATCCTACCAAAGCAAGGTCCCTATCAGAAGCATGGCTCTAAAGAAGCTGTTAGGGTTTAAAGGTAGAAAGAAGTACCACATAGTTATTTACTAAACTGAGAATTCAAAGTGAATATTACATTTAAAACCAAAGTAATCAAGCTGGAGGCATAGCTGACTTGCCCGATTATTTAAATTCTGCTATTTTGGCCCTTAGCTTGAAATTCACATTGAATCACATAGTTACATAAGCTGAAAAGAGACACACGGTTAAGTTCAGCCTTTCTCACATTCGTCTTTGCTGTTTATCCACAAGAAGGCAAAAAAACAAAACAAAACAAAAAAACAAAACAGAGTTTGAAGCTCTTTCAAATTTCTCAAAAATCTAGGAAAAACATTCCTTCTTGACCCTAGAATGGCAGTCAGATCTCTTGTCGGATAAATAAACTTTTACCCCACAAATTAAAAATTATATTTATGAATCTCATAATGACTCTAATAAAACTACCTCTTCAGGCAGAGAATTCCACATCCTTATTGTTTTTACTGTAAAAAAAAAAACCTTTCCTGGATATATCCATGGCAGCATTATGATAGGGTTAGCTCCGCCCACTTGGCTGTTTAGGACAGGAAATAAAGGTATAAATACTCCTCCTACCAGACTGGATCTCCAGTCTTTTTTCCTGTCCTCTTGGCTGTGGACATGGTTTCAGGTAAGTTGCATTACCTTTTTTGGACTTGGATTTGGACTTGGATTTGGACTTGCATTTGGACTTGGATTTGGACCTGGATTTAGACTTGGACTTGGTTTACCTCTTCTTACTCAGGAGGGTTTAGCTGTACTCTTTGGAAAGTACATAAGGATTCTCCTGATCAGACCACTGGGTATCGGTAAAACCTATCCGATGTAAGCTATAGTGGTAAATATATGCTCATGTTTCTTGTCCGAAATAAGGTCGGTTTTGTTCTGTACATTGATTCTGTACATTGATTCCCCAAATTCCATTCATATTTTTAATCACAAATAATGTCAATGACTCTGATGGGCTTAAAGTTATTTGACCTATGCTGCTGGCTAGACTTGAAGGTTTAATTGCCACTGCAGGCCTGGAAGGTCTGTGGCACGTTTACCAGGAGTGAATTTTTACTTGCTTGATCTAAATATTCTATTTCTAGTGACAAGTGGAAATGTTGAACATGGGCTAGGTTAATTATTTTAATTGTAGCCTTTTTTAGTAAAACCTTCACAGTGGTGGAATCCTGTTTCACTATGTATAATCTGTAGCAAATCATAATGGCCGATATGTTTTAGCTCTGGGCCTCTGAGTTCAATCTTGTGAGTTCTGTTCCGTATTACCTTTTCCAATGGAATGTTATTGGTTTTGTTCCTCCTGCTACTGCTCACATACCTACAGAGGAGTCGAAGGTGGACTACAATGGATCCTGAAGATAGTTCTACTGTCTCTGGTAAGTCTTATATAATTTACTAATAAGAAGTTCATCTTATATCTATTCAAAATCTGCTATTATTTATAACAAAGGAATATTTAATGCAACAGGATATTTTCCAGTGCTGCTTGGTTTAAGTTGTCATAATGTTTTACAATTTAATATCTGGTATTATCCTGCCTGGTTATCCTATGTTGTGGCACATACCGTGCTAATCTCTATATTCCAGGTTTAGGAGATCCAACGTTACCATATTTTGGATTTAATGTCCAGAGAATTTTCACATTATGTTTTGGATAGATGCAGTATCTGTTCAGACGATGTGTCTGTTTTTGCACTTATTATTTATCTACCTATTTTCATCATGTTTGATTAACTTTTTTTAATTGCGTTTTTTCAACCACTGTTTGCCGGTTACCTGATAACTGCTGGTAACCGTATCTTGGTTTAATGGTTTTTGGAACAATCCAAGTATGAAGAGTATCCTGATATTTGCAATGCTTTGATACCTTGAACTTAGCGTCATAATAAGGTATGTCTCACGCAATTTCATTTAACTCCGTTCTTATTGAATTTTCTGTTCTCAGATGTCACTATAAAATCTTCTGCCTATTGCGATACTACATTACTGAATTGTTCCTGTATTTCTGTTTTCCTATAGCTTCCAGTCAGTGTCTCTCTCCTTGAGAGAATGTTCTATTTAATATTTTTTTTAGGAGGTTATGTTACAGTCTCTGATCTCTGAGAAACTGGAAGAATTAGCAGCTTCCCTGATGCTGTAGTTGTTCTCAGACTTGAAATTATTCCTGTTAAACCTGGCCTATTCCCTCACGCTTGGGTTCTGCCTCAGTTCCTCTGCTATTTTATATCTAATACCTTTTCCTCCCGTTTTGCAATTAACAGGATGCCAATGCTTAGTTGGGTTAGAGGTCTGATTCCCTGTTCCTCCTATCGAAAACTAACTCGGGTACCTCTGCAGTTGTCTTTGACTGGGGGGGGAAGTGTTTTTTCTTACTGTACATGATAATCTAAGATGAATTCCGTAGCCTGGTTTATTTCTCCTACTCATTTATTGGTATATCTTTCAGATCTGTATAATTCGATGCTGTTGTCCAGGAATGGACAGGTGTTAGATTCCTGGATATTGTAAGTTGCTGATTTCATTATGATTTGGCAATCTAGAAATGGGTGGTTATAGTCATGTGACATCTATGGTCACATGACTAGCCAGATGACTATAACAGTTTTTATGTTCTCTATTCAGATTTCCAAGAAAGTGGCCTTATTTGACATTTTGGGAAGTTTCCCAGAAACTCTGCAGTCCAGGGTTTGCTTGTTCTTAACAGATTTTACAAATATTGGTGGGTGCTTGTTTATTTCCCTCCCATCAGATGTTGAGCTTGGGTATTACCCTATCGTAATACTGCCATGGATATATCCAGGAATAGAGAAAACTTCACCATACTTACCGTAATGTTCTTTTCCTGGATATATCCATGGCAGCATTGCATCCCTCCCTTCTGTATAAATTAATTTTTTAGGAGCTTGTAACAAGACTGGAGATCCGGTCTGGTAGGAGGAGTATTTATACCTTTATTTCCTGTCCTAAACAGCCAAGTGGGCAGAGCTAACCCTATCGTAATGCTGCCATGGATATATCCAGGAAAATAAAATTACGGTAAGTATGGTGAAATTTTCTCTATTCCTTTACCTTTGATGCTTAGTCTAAATGTGTGACCTTGTGTCCTACGTATAGTCCTGTTTATGAATAGATTTTCAGACAATGGTTAGTATTGGCACTGGTTTTATTTTTTATAATGCCATAATATCCTGAAGTGCTGTTTTTTTAAACTTAACAGATATAAATTTGGTTAACCTTTCTTATTAATTAAGTGTTCCATTACTTTGATTCAATTTGTAGCCCACCTCTGCACTTTTTCTAGTGTCATTATATCCTTCTTTAGAACAGGTGCCCAGCTCAGCATAGTCAAGATGTGGTTTTAATGGGCAGAATTATATTTTCATCCTGAGAATGAATGCACATTTTTATACATGACAATACCTTACCTGGCATAAATGATCATGGCTATATTTTGCCATATCTGTTGTCCTTTGCTGATGGAACAAGATGTCCATTTATTAGACTTATGCACTAAATTAAGTTGCAAATTTCAGGAGAAAATATATGAATTTGAAAAGAAAAATCTATTTTGTTCCAGATTAGTTATAGTGGCCTGCAATTTAATTCACAAAACCATATTAACTGTGAGTAATCAGATTAATCAGTGCTTAGGATACTATTCAATTAGAGGTCCTGCCACTCTCTGTCTTTTATTGCACAGAACCACCGGCTTCCAGTGAGCACACCACTTGGATTTTTTACAGTGTGGGAGTCTTCCCTCTGAAGTGGAGCATTGCAAACCCAGAGCCGGGGTGATAGGGCTCTGGTAAATGTGAGTTTTTTCCCCCCACATTCTCTATTTATATATTATATGGCCCAGAAAGTCTGCACTGTTCTCTGTGCTTTTGTATTTTGCAGATCTTTGCCATCAGGTTAGCGCGCTTTTTTGGTAAACATTGTGTTAATGGAACAAGTGCCCAGTGTTTTTTTTTTTTTAAATGTGGTGGCTAACTAGTGGTATCTTGCACTTCCAGTGAGAATATAACCAGGATTAGCAAGTCAGATGAGAATTTTAGCCATTGGGTAGAGTCTGTTTAGGCTAATTATAGATATTTATCTGCATTCTAATTCTGTATTCTACAATTTGAACAACTGATAACTATTGGGAACAAAATCTAGGTTTTGTTTCTGAATGCCCCTAGATGACCCCAAATATTTTTTGCTATGTGAGGCTGTGGCCCTTCGGAGTTTCTGAATAACCTTTGCTTATGCTGTAATTTTAACTAATTTAGTGCCCTCTTCGTGAATCTGATGTGCCTATTTACTAACAAATGTAGTAAAAAACATAATATGATTAACCCCTTAACACCGCAGCCAAATGTACAAGTTGTGAACGAAACAAAATGTAAACAAAACCTGGCATTTGCGCTATATGTCTGTCAAACCGTAATTCACCTCTTTCATATTAAATGCACCCCCCCTTATTATATATCATTTTATTCAGGGGAAACAGGGCTTTCATTTAATATCAAATATTTAGCTATGAAACATAATTTAATATGAAAAACATGGGAGAAAATAAGATTTTTTTTGATTTTTTTAGTTCTACATGACATTTTAACTGTCAATGTCATAATACGGTTTGCTTTTACTGCAATAAAATACACATATTTGTATTCAGCAAAGTCTCACGTGTAAAACAGTACCCCCTATGTACAGGTTTTATGGTGTTTTGGGAAGTTACAGGGTCAAATATAGCGTGTTACATTTGAAATTGAAATTTGTCAGATTGGTTACGTTGCCTTTGAGACTGTATAGTAGCCCAGGAAATAAATTTACACCCATAATGGCATACCATTTGCAATAGTAGACGACCCAAGGTATTGCAAATGGGGTATGTCCAGTCTTTTTTAGTAGCCATTTGGTCACAAACACTGGCCAAAGTTAGCGTTAGTATTTGTTTGTGTGTGAAAAATGCAAAAAACGCCAATTTTGGCCAGTGTTTGTGACTAAGTGGCTACTAAAAAAGACTGGACATACCCCATTTGCAATACCTTGGGTTGTCTACTATTGCAAATAGTATGTCATCATAGGGGTAATCTTCATTATTGGGCTACCATAGGGTCATAAAGGCAACGTAAGCAATCTGGCGAATTTTAATGTGAAAAAAATGAAACACAAGCCTTATATTTGACGCTGTAATTTTTGAAAACACCATAAAACCTGTACATGAGGGGTACTGTTGTACTCGGGAGACTTCGCTGAACACAAATATTTGTGTTTCAAAACAGTAAAAAGTATTGCAGCAGTAATATCGTCCGTGTAAGTGCTGTTTGAGCGTGAAAAATGCAAAAAACTTCACTTTTACTGGCGATATCATCGTTGTAATACATTTTACTGTTTTGAAACACTAATATTTGTGTTCAGCGAAGTCTCCCGAGTAAAACAGTACCCCCCATGTACAGGTTTTATGGTGTCTTGGAAAGTTATAGGGTTAAATATAGTGCTAGCAAATTAAATTCCTTATACTTTCGGCATGGGTTGTCAGGCAGGTCCCGCTAATTGTAATTAATTAGGATACCTAATTATGTAAAATTATTACATAAATATATGTGTAGAATTAATATATGTATATATATACATATGTGTATATATACGTATATATATATATATATTTTTTTTAAATATTTTTATTTATATATAGGTATATATATAGTGATATATACGTATATATTTATGTATATAGATATATATATTATTTCGTTCTACGTGTATTTTGATATAAATATATATATATTAATATCACAATACAGTTAGAACGAAATAAAACACATCTATATATTTTTTAATATTTTATTTTTAATTATTTTTTTTATTTTATTTTTTTACGTATTTACATATTTATTTTTTTTATATTATTTATAAATATATATATAACAATAATTATATATATATTTAATCAGTATCAGTCTACGTGTAATTTGATATTAATATATATATATATAATTATATATATATTAATATTAAAATACACCTAGACGGTGTATGTGTATGTGTGTATATGTGTATATATATACTTAGATCATATATATATATAATATATATATATGATCTAAGTATATATATATTTTTTTTTTACACTTTTAACTTAATTTTATTTTATTTTCAGCCAGCAGGGGGACCAACTGTCATTACAGTTGGTCCCCCTGCTGGCAATGCCTGAGCCAGCTATACCGGCCATGTGATTGTGAGGTCCTCGCAAGGACCTCACTCTCACATGACCGGGAGGGACCGGAGGAGGCAGATCTGCCTCGGGGGGCTCCCTGGGAGTCCCCCCAACCGCGATCGCCGGCGTGGGACCACCGGCGACCGGGTAAGTTAAAAAAAAACGGCGGGCGTATATTTACGTCCTGCGGCGTTTAGAGCCGCTTTTAAAAGGACGTAAATATACGTCCGCCGGACTTAAGGGGTTAACACAAATTTTACTGGTAGTGATGTCCCGAACGGTTCGTTGGCGAATAGTTCCTGGCAAAAATAGCTGTTCGCGTTCGCCACGGATGGCGAACATATGCGATGTTCGGTCCGCCCCCTATTAGTCATCATTGAGTAAACTTTGACCCTGTATCTCACAGTCAGAAGACACATTCCAGCCAATCAGCAGCAGACCCTCCTTCCCAGACCCTCCCACCTCCTAGACAGCATACAATTTAGATTAATTCTGAAGCTACATTCATTTTTTTTGTATATTTTTTTTATACATTATACATTATCCCCCCATAGCAAGTAACCTATGTTTATTATACATTATCCTCCCCATAGCCAGTAACCTGTGTTTATTATACATTATCCCCCCATAGCCAGTAACCTATGTTTATTATACATTATCCTCCCCATAGCCAGTAACCTGTGTTTATTATACATTATCCCCCCCATAGCCAGTAACCTGTGTTTATAATACATTATCCTCCCTGATAATGCAACACTTACAACAATCAAGTAACATACATTCATATAAAATGTAAGTTACTCAGCCAGTCAGTGTAATGACAGGAATGAATAAGTAGATAACTCCCTAATTCCCACGGTATTTGGGAGCTATCTACTAAAAGGCTACTTACTAATACTAAGTAAAGATTACTAATACTAAGTAAAGATTACTTAGTATTAGTAAATTATGCCCCTACTCGCTATACCGCGAGTAGGGGCATGTCTATTAAACAGTGAGCAGCCACAGGCTACTTAAATCACCAATCAGAGAGTTATGAGTTAAATTACACAGCGTGGGAAAATTCCAAAGAACTTTCCCACACTGTATAAAATGACACAGAGCACTCTGATTGGTGGATTTCAAACCAACCAATCAGAGTGCTGTGACAGGTAAATGGAGAGACATACCTGTCAGTCTCTTCATTTACCTGTCAGAGCACTCTGATTGGATGGCTTAAACCCACCAATCAGAGTGCTCTGAACCTAATTGCAGGGCGGGGCAAGGCTTTATAAGCCTTCCCCCGCCCTGCAGAGCTCAGTCTGCACGGAGCCCTCGCCAGGTGAAGATGGATTTTTTTATTTTTTTATTTTTTTATTGCGTCGGTTATTATGGATAATTATTTGGCCTTTTTTGGGGCTGAAAAAAGAAGATTTTAGAAGAAAGAAAACATTGAATGGTACGTTTATTTGTATTTATTTTTACAGGTATTTAGTTAACGGTCCCCCCTCATTATTTTTAGGGTGAGGGGGGTAGGTAGGAGGTTTCATTTAGGGCCCCCACCCGAAATTCTCGTTCGCCGTTCGCAAACGGAAACTTTTATGTTCGCGACATCACTATTTACTAACTGTTTTCTGTTAAAAATGCAACATTATGATAGTTTTAAGCAATGACTGTAGTACTCCAAATTCCATGCAGCGTGGTAAATTATAAGTATGTTGGGAAAACAATACTGCAAAGTTTATCATCCTTTAGCCCCTTAAGGACCAAACTTCTGGAATAAAAGGGAATTGTGACATGTCATAATTCCCTTTTATTCCAGAAGTTTGGTCCTTAAGGGGTTAAGGGTTTAAAGGATCACGATAGGGTCAGGAACACAAACATGTATTCCTGACCCTATAGTGTTAAAACCACCATATAACCCCCCTGGGCCCCTCATGCCTCCATAAAGATAGTAAAACCTTACTTGTATTCAAGCCTGAAGCTGTAACTCTGCATGCTGTTTGCCTAAAAAAAAAACAAGCAGTCTGCTGACATCATCAGAAGTGGTGGCCTGATCCAATCACAATGCTTATCCATAGGATTGACTGAGACTGACAAAGAGGCAGATCAGGGGCATAGCCAGCACAATTCAAAAACAGCCCTGACCAATTAGCATCTCCTCAAAGAGATGAATTGAATCAATGTATATCTACGAGGAAAGTTCAGTGTCTGCATGCAGAGGGAGGAGATAGTGAATGTTTGGATGCATTTTAGGCAGCCATGACCCAGGAAGGATCTCTAACAGCTATCTGAGGAGTGGTCGGTGAAGTTATCACTAGGCTGTAATGTAAACACTGCATTTTAACAGTGCTTACAGCAAAAAAAACAGTCTTTACAGCAAAAAGCCTGAAGGTAATGATTCTACTCACCAGAACAAATTCAATAAGCTGTAGTTGTTCTGGTGACCATAGTGTCCCTTTAACCCTCTGTATACCATCGCTCATGAGTCACATGGATCTTTACATTGGAAAGTTTTGAGGATCTGTATTAATTACTTCTGTAATATGGTGGGAAAATCATGACATAAGTTCCATTATAGTTATTCAAAAATACATTGTCCAACCTAACAAATGTTCTCTTTTGACACCTAATGCTTGTCTTAATACTATATACTTTACCTTGTAGCAAATAAAAGTTATTGTACCTATAAAGCACCATGTACTATTATATTATATTATAATATAGTATTTTATTTTATTGTATTCACCTGCTTTTCACATTTGTCTAGAAGCCCAATCAATAAATTGTTACTTGATGTCTCACAAAAGACCTTGCTAAAATCTAATTTGCCTTAAGCCCCTCCTTTATGAACTACTATGCGCTCCTGCATATCAATGATGTAAAAGCTTAAGCAAATACAATACTAATAGATAATTGTGGGTCACCTTGTCAAAATAAACGTTATGCCTTCTGTGGCTACTTTGGTATATTAAAATAATTAGCAGTTAACTTTGACCTTGTTTATATGATGCCATTGAAGAAACTGATATTATGAGGGTTGACTGCTGAAAACGAATTAATTTACTTCTAAAGCTCATTTAAAGCGTGCAGTAAAAAATAGATTCCACTGTGTCTAATACAATCTTGGACAACTGTATCCATTGGCGTAGGCTGATTCATTTGGAAACCACAAACGCAGGCTAGTAAGATTTTTATGCGTGCCCATGTCCCTCTGTGCCCTGAGTTTTAATGTTTCACAAAGTCAAGAAAAGTTCATCCTGTGATCAAGGTCTTTGGAGTTTTGCCAAGAATATGTCAAAGCACAAGAATTGTGTTAAATATACAAAGACTCGTACTTTAATTTCTGTCCCGGTACTTGCCTATTCACATGGATTCTGAACGTTATTGGTTCTGATTTGCTTCATAGCTGCGTGTCTGCTGTCATAAATCACATGATAGATGGATGGTTTCTGTGACAGAACTAACAGGCCGGTATTTTCTATTAGTTTCCTTTTTTGTCACTTGTGTAGGGACAATGCAAGCCTTGAATTACAATATCTAATTATCGTACGAATCAAGGGTTTGAAAACCTACACTTTCTTAACCCCTTAAGGACACATGACATGTGTGACATGTCATGATTCCCTTTTATTCCAGAAGTTTGGTCCTTAAAGGGTTAAACTGTGTCTACAAGTGCTTTTAATTTAAATAATGATATAAAATTACACATGTTTCATACCGGGGATATCAGTGTTATAGATTGTCTACTTGTCTTCGTTATGGGCTATTCAAGTGTGTTCCTTATGATGTTTTCATTTGAAAAGTCTTTCTGGATACATCTGGACAATGTGTTGGTCCCTAACTAGCCTGATGGGACTACAAACATACCGCATGGCCATTTAAAGGGACACTGTAGGCACCCAGACCACTTCAGCCCATTGAAGTGGTCTGGGTGCTAACTCCCATCACCCTTTACCCTGAGCATGCAATTATTGCAGTTTTTATAATTAAACTCCCATCACCCTTTACCCTGAGCATGCAATTATTGCAGTTTTTATAAACTGCAATAGTTAACTCCTCCTCTAGTGTCTGTCTACCAGACAGCCAATAGAGGGACTTCCGGGTGCTTAGACGACTTTTTATCATCTAAACGATACTGGATGTCCTCACGCTATGCATGAGGACTTCCAGCATCGCCTAAATCACCATAGGAAAGCACTGAATAATGCTTCCCTATGGGAAGATCCTAATGCGACCGCGGCCATTGGTGCACATGGGCTTTAGGTCTCCCCCAGCGGCAGGCGACCATTCACTGTGGCTATCAAGTTGTAACATTTAATTTATACAATGTGCTATCAATAAGGTAAATGATACACTTACCTTGCACTTTGATTCTGGCTCTTACACTGCATTATGTGCAAATCTGGAAGCTCTCATGGATCTGGACTGCCCGTACGGGTGGGACCAGTCTGATATGCTTCAGATATGTTCTCTCTGTAATGGCACAAGTTGAGCTAATACCAGCTTGAGATCTGAGCTTGAGCCTACCGAAGGTCAAGCTAATTGAGCTGTTGTCCATTCTCACCTCTCTTGTTACTTATTTTTCTCTCCTCATGAATTTCAACTACAATTATTTTATCATGTCTAGCACATGTGGGGTGATCAGATCCACCATGTTTTTCATGGGACACATATCACATATTGATGGGCAGCACAAGAAAAGGGCTGCCCTGTAGTATGTAGAATGCAGAAGAAGGTGTATTAGATTAGGCAATTAGGCAATGAAGTAGGCTATAATGCAGAATATGAGAAACGTATATGTGTCCCTGTAAACATGGTGGATCTGGTCACCCTGAGCATGTGCAACCATTGAAATTGGAATATTTATGTTTTAGCCTTCTTTACCCATGGCAAAGAGGTATTAGTTATGCCACCGGCAATGTTCTAATCTCCCATGGAGGCCAACAGTCTGTGATCCTAGATGCCCATGCACACAAATCTGTACTCCTGGATGCAAGCACACAAACAGATTCAAACGTCTGGTGACACAGACAGATATGTACTCTCAGACATGCACAGATGCTTCGTCCAAGAAACATACACACACACACACACGTATTCCTACTCCTGGACACAAACATGGATCTGTATTCTCAGACGTGTGCAGATACTACCTCCCAGAAACACAGACTTACAGATGTATCCTAAAAAGCATGCACACAAATATACCCTGCCCGATGCAACTTATTCACATATTTCACACTGCTATGGGATTTTCTTTTTCTTTCCCAAAATGCAAATAAATGTATTTTGTAAATTTATCTTCAACTGAATGTGATGTGAGAGAATGTGGCTGAAAAATAGACAAATCCTATAATTCATATAGCAAGTGTATCAGTGAATTACGGATTTTTTAAAGTCCCACACTGGATGGTTCTAAATAAGATGACCTAATCTCATCCATTTTTGCTGTTTTTGTAATATGGGAGTTGCTCCATCTGGGCAAAAATCTTTGTTTAACAAATAACCCTGCAAGTAAGCTATATTCTCATTTTGGATACATTTACTCTAAATTCTAAATTCACTTTAAATTCATGCGAAGTGAATACATGCAAGAAACCAGTAACATTTGTGATACAATACCGTATCCCACACTGGCATCTACATGACTGCAATGATTTGCAAAGTTATGAATTGAACGCCTTCTTAATTTTTTTAAGTAAAATACATGCCAAATGATGAAACAGGCCCTTCTTATTTCGAGGGATGCCTGTAGCTCTAACTTGAGGAAATAGCTAGACAAGATATTTGATATGATTTCATGGCCTACTGAAAACCATTTATGTAACCAAAACCACAAATTAAAGAATCTTTGTTCAAAACAAAGCATCTCTTTTTATTTAGGCGTATTTCTAAACACGTTAAAACCATATTTTAGTTTTTTGCTGTAAAGCTTTGGTACGTAATCATTGGCATGAAAAACGTTAATTTTGTGTTATTGCGGAATGCAAGACACTTACCATACTTCTTAGAGTGCCTTATGGCTGCTCTAATAATGGACACTTAAACAATTGTATATTGGAAAGATGTAATTAAAACCTGTTGCATATGTTTTACACTTATTAAAAACAGTGATATGGCAGAGTGACTCTTTTCCTATTTCCAAATAATGTGTGAAATCACATTGCTCAGTGAAAATTATTTTTTGTTGTTAAGGAGTTTCATTAGATAAAATAAAATAACAAAATGAAAGCCAGGAGCCCATCAAGTGAAAATCTCTCCAGGTCCTTCTTTAGAATGATTTAGAAAAGCGAGGAGGCCCATTTAATACATTTGGAGAAAAAAGTTCTGATTTACGTAACCCGATAAAAAAAAAAAAATATGATTCAAGTTGTCAGGATAGATGATGTTAGTAAACTGTGTATCGGTAATAAACTCAGGATCATTGCTTCGAAAACAAAAATATATTTTTGTTTGTGAATTTGAGTTTTCTTTTATGTACACCATTTTCTTCTTAAATTCCAGTTGAACATATTCACTGTTTTTAGAACTATACTTCATATTCAAGCACTGGCCTGTTCTTTCATTATCAGTTCTAACAATAAGTTCTACAGATTTCTCTCCAACCATCCACTGCTGTAAAGTTACCGTTTGGGTGAAATAGTGCACATGTGATATTATTCACCACAAGATGCTTATTCTGTTAGCGTCAGACGAAGAGGCAGGCCTTGGAAAACTTTTTAACCATTTACATAGCTCTGCGTAATATAATATTAAAGAGTAGTGATGTCCCGAACAGTTCGCCAGGAACCGTTCGCCGGCGAACATAGCGCGATGTTCGGTCCGCCCCCTATTCGTCATCATTGAGTAAACTTTGACCCTGTACCTCACAGTCAGCAGACACATCCCAGCCAATCAGCAGCAGACCCTCCCTCCCAGACCTTCCCACCTCCATGACGAATAGGGGGCAGACCGAACATTGCACGTGTTCGCGACCGCGAATACGCTATGTTCGCCGTCGAACGGTTCCCGGCGAACTGTTCGGGACATCACTATTAAAGAACCAATAAAGTGTTTACTATGAAAGCCCATAGAGGCCATATATTTTTTATATTTTTTTGACCTGTGTCGGGGAAAACAACTTGTTTTCTCAATATAGGAACTTGGTTTAAAAAAAAAACCACAAGTTGTTTACGCGACATAAGTCAGAAAAATATTTAAAATGCATGGCCTCTCTGGACTCCCGTAGTTTACCCCAAATGTAACATTATTGTCTTGTAAATCATTATTTTCCAAAGAAAACAAACCTAATTTGAATATTATTTTTATCAACATCGTTCAAATCTTTAGTTAAGTAAAATAAAATGCCATTAGCGTTTCAATTTTTTCTTCTTTTATGATTAAATTTTTAACTGGTAATTGTAATTAAATTATTTTTGAGAAGATAAAATATTTATATGGATTTGTTTTTAGTTATCTGCCTGTTGTTTAATTTATAATAATATTCTGATGGATATTGTGTAGACTATTTGGCATCTTCTTTGTGGATGGGGGAATGCACATATCATACCTGCAGTGAAGAGGTGTAAAACTGCAATGTTAGACTGGCTGGTTGTAAGGTAATCTATGCTATCCTAAACTGTATAAAGAGAGAAGGAGGTGAGTAAAGAGCCTAGGTGACCTTCCAGATAGTTCAGTTGTCTAAAAAACAAAAAAACACTGTTCTAGGCCACTACTCCATTCTAATTCTTCTCGATCTCTCTGCTGTCATTGACACCGTTGATCATGCTCTCCTTCTTCAATCTCTTTAATCAATCGGTCTCTGTGACTCTGTCCTCTCGGGGTTTATCTCTTATCTCAATGCTCATTTAGTGTCTCCTTTTCTAATGATACCTCCTCCTTTCGCCCTGTCTCGGTTGGAGAACCCCAAGCCTCTATCCTTGGTCCCCTTCTATTTTCTCTTTATACTGCCTCTCTTGGCAAACTTATTACATCATTTGGATTCCACTACCACCTGTACGATGGTGACACCCAGATATATCTCTTCTCCCCGGACCTCACCCCTGCTGTCCTGCAACGTGTCACTGCTTGCCTTTCTTCCATTTCTTCCATTCCTCCCGCTTTCTAAAACTCTTTCTAACCGCTTGCTAAAACTCAATCTCTCTAAAACTGAGCTCCTTGTCTTTCCTCCTCCTAATACTGAAGTTTTTGTATTTCCTGGAGCAATGATAGACTTCAAATGCTCATCATCTACAAACTTATACCTGGGAACATTGCATTGCACTTGCATTTAAGACTTTATAACATCTGACGGTTATTCTTATTTTTAAAAAAAAATATTTACCAAATATCATCTTTATCAGAATACAAGTGAAGTTTAACAACAAAAGCGCACCATAGAAGGCCACATATACATTAAACAGTAAGTCATAAAGTAAATAACAGAAAAAGGGAAAAAAACACCAATGCAGAGTCACTCTCCTCCTTTATTCCATTGAGGCAATCAGTCTTCGTGTGTAGGGCAGCAGCTCCTCACTTCTAACCTTTTCGGGGATACCCCCCCAGGTAACTTTTTTCTTTGTTTTTTACTGTATGTATTGTGGCGGATGTGTACTATGGTCATTGCTGCTGCCCAGGAGTGATGGGAGTTTGAGCGCAGGACTTTTTTTGTATATTAATGTTTCTGTTTACCTACTTTTGTATTGCATTTTGTGTATACCTGCTGGGAAACATTTCATATTGAAGATAAGGAGCATCCTCAGGGTGCCTTACAAATTCTGGGATGGATTCTTTTAGGAGAGTAAGCAGGCCTGGACTGGCCATCGGGCACACTGGGCAAATGCCCAGTGGGCCGCGGTGGCCATGGGCCAAGGCCGGCAGGGGAGGTTACAGGACATCCCCTGCCGGTCTATGCAGGGCCGGCCCTGCTGTTGTCCATGGTGGATGGTTGTCCGTGGTGAGATCAAAGATCTCCTTCACGGGCCCACTTCCACAGACATGCGGCTGGGAAGAGAGAGGAGGACCCGGCGGAGCTCTATCTTGCAGCTCCGCCGGGTACCTCTTGCGAGATCCGGAGCATTGCCATGGCAACGCCCCGATCTCGCGAGAGTTAACTCTAGGCCACAGGCTAGAGTTCACTCACCACTAGGACCACCAGGGATGATGTGAGAGTCCCATTCCCCCCCCCTCCCAGGTACCACCGCGCCGGTCCCCCCCCTCCCAGGCTAAAGGTAAGAAGGGAGGGAGGGGGGATATAATGCATGCTTGTATTTTTTTTTTACCCCTCCAACACACAATCCTTTCTAACACTCACACACAGCACTCTCACACAAATCACACTCAGCACCCTCACACACATCACACACAGCAGCCTCACACACAGCAAAATAGCTATTCAGCAAGCAGCGTAAATCCCTACTCTGCCATGAGAAGTCAGCCCTCCGACTTTTTGAGAGATTTGATAGCACTATGGCACATGTACTGACCCATGTATACAAAAAAATCATACTGCCCTTATATTACATTTGTTGTTTGCATTGTGCTTGTCAAAAATAAATCTATAGAATTTAGAATAAATTATTCAGCTTTTCAAACTGTGTGAACAGAATAATTTAGAAGAAGAGATACTTTCCATAAAGCTATGAAAAGGTGAAAAGGCTTTTTCTTTGGATTTAAGGAGGGTTTGTAGGATTTAAAAAAAATAAAAAAAAAATGTTATCTTTAGTTCTGCTTCACAGTCGTATTCACAAGATTAAAGAATATGTTATCTACCTTGAATTTAAATATACATCATCTTAAGTATTAAACCTCTTGCCTCCCAGCAGCGTGTGTACACAGATCAACTTCCAATGTAATGCAGAAGCAGTGGCAGAACTACCGAGGTCGCAGCTGGGTGGCCCATGCTGTTAGGGCCACCCGATGGAATGGAATTTCCAGGGGGCCCGGTCAGCGCTGCAGCTCTTCAACAGAGCGACTAGGTCCCCTTTGATGACATCAGAGCGCAGGGAGGAAGTGACTGCCCGGTCACTTCCTCCCTTCAATCACAGAACCCGTGCGGAGGGGAGAGAGGAGGGAGTCAGACTGGGAACTCTCCCATCAGCCGAGCCACTGGACCCCAGGGAAAGTCACCCTCCTGCACCTACAAGGTAGGAAACAGGAGGGTGACATTTTGCATGTGTCTCTCTGTGTGTATGTCTGTTTGTATGTGTCTGTGTGTATGTGTCTCTGTGTATATGTGTGTGTCAGTATGTATGTGTGTCTGTGTCTCTGTGTGTATGTGTCTCTGTGTGTGTGTGTGTTTGTATGTAAGTCTGTATGTAAGTCTGTATGTACGTGTGTTTGTATGTCTGTATGTGTCTGTATGTATGTGTGTCTACACGTGTGTGTCTGTATGCATGCATGTATGTATGTATGTATGTGTGTGTCTGTATGTATGTATGTATGTGTGTCTCCATGTGCATGTGTATTTATGTGTGTCTGTTATGTATGGGTCTCTGTGTGTGTGTGTGTGTGTGTGTGTCTGTATGTATGTGTATGTCTGTGTGTTTGTATGTGTGTGTGTGTACGTGTGTTTCTACGTGTATGTGTGTGTCTGTGTGTGTCTATGTGGGTGTCTGCATGTGTATCTGTTTGTCTGCATATGTTGGGGCAGGGACATGTGGGGGGACAGGGATGTGTGGGGGATGAGGATGTACGGGGTGGGGGGTAGACGTATTGGGGATGGGGGCCCCAGGGCAATTTTTGCACCAGGGCCCTGTGGTTTCTAGTTACGCCTCTGTGCAGAAGCATTAGATTTGTGTACTGTTTTTTTTCATCTCTTTCTCTTGCGAAAATGGTGATGGAATACTGGAATGGAATATAAGTATTTTTAAGAGAGGAGGTTATCATTTAAGTACAGCATTTTTTTGTAACTTTTACTATATGTATATTGCAGATTGCCCAGTGCATGTTTTGGGGTAAGTGGGGTCACACAAAACTGGGTTTCTAATTTTTATTTTATTTTTTTGAAAAAAGGAGCATCAGGACTGTCCAGGCCTCCCACCAATCCTGATTTAGGTGGGGCAGCAGTGATTTTAGGTTCCTGTATAACATCCTGATCTAATTTAATTTTCTTTGTGTTCCAAAGAACCTGATAAACAGGGTTCGATTTATCCACAATATGGAAGAAATGACAGCTCAACTATATGATGCCCTCAAAGATCACAGCAAGGAGATCCTTCCTTGCATCACGGTACATCCCTGACTTTTCTCTTTTTTATTATGTTCTGTTTAACTTATTTACCAAATACTCTGGATGGTGTTGCTCTTTAATGTTATAATACCTTTTGACCTTTTGCATGAGTTTCATATTTACAGGGTATTCACTGAACAATGGATTTCGTCTGGTCGAATAAAATCTGATAACAATTTCGGAAATTCCTACTTGAAAGTAGTACATTTTTATATTTACTATAGCCAAAGTTGGTTGGAATATGGACGATACAACCGTATTTGCATTAGCTGTCTGGAATAAAGTCCGCTTTTTGCATCTGAACCCTATAAAAAGTACAGCATTCGGAAAATTGACTGGTTCATACAAAATCCGGATACTAATGCATCTGGTAGGATGCTTCAAATCTGGGCTTAGAATTGAAGCCTTTAAAACCATCCTTTTACTATCCAACTGCATTCATTCTGTCTGAAATATGGATCCAATTGAGGCTCACTTAGAATTTTGTATGCAAAATGGGCGTTGTTAAATAGCGATAACAATGTTCGGATTTTGCAATGCGAATGACCCTGTGCGCAGGTGGGCTTAGTGAATAACCCTGTTAGCTCAAATAAATAGATGGGAGTCGACGGTACACAGCGTACTCCAGGCTCTGTTCTCCTGGTGTCACAAGCTCTCCATGAGACCTTGTCTTGGTCTGCACTATTTAAGCAAGCAATCACTCAGGCTGCACTATTTAAGCAAGCAATCACTCACAGGTGCGGTAGGGTTTGTTGGAGCTTCCTGTCTTCCAACTGCTTCTATCATTTTTAAAAAAGTCTATTCATTCTAAACTCAAGATCCTAGTGTACATTTCTGGGACCAGGAAAGCATGCGGCCTTTGCCATATTGGGTATTTCTCTGTCGAGTGTGTCAGCTTGGATGGCTGTTCCCTGCATGTCCGCTTGCTCCAGGTAGCCTCTTAGTGGTAGTGGTAGACCGTGATCACCCCCACCAGTCTAACGTGGGAGGAATTGGGCTCTGTTTGGACAGGAGCAGCTTCCGTGCACCTCTGGGCCAGGAGTTTGTCTGCCTCTCTCCCCCAGGAAGCACTAGGCCGCATTAGCCACAGAGAGGTAAGTAAGCCTCCAACAGGTTGCTGATCATTGTCAGATCGGTCAAAGTTACTGGATTATCCCCTTCATGTGGTGAGTGGGCTAACTGAAGGCTGCTAGAGCGTGATAGTGAGGGAGCTGACTCAAGATGTTTCTTTCCTCCATGACGGTCCCCATTCTCCCATCGTTTGGCTTTTAACTTGTGTGAGTGTATTCTAGTTTGATGATTTCATCTTTTTAAACATTTGCACCTACATTTTATTGTCCTGTTTCCTTATTAAAATGTATCTAAAAAAATGTATTTGCCGTACCATTTAAAAATATGTTGACACTTTTGTTCAACTATTTAATCCACATATTTTATTTTTTTGTATTTCATTGGTGTCTTGGTTGTAACTTTTTTTGTGTGCACTGTGGTACTGTGTTTTTCTTGTTTCTATAGGTTGTTCACTATAGTGTCTATAATGAATTCCAGTGACTGACTTAAAGTCCTTACCAATCGTTTCCCTCATGTTTTCCCCCTTTCCACACATTGGCTTTCTGCAATAAAAAGGGACACTCCGGCACCATAAAAACTTAATTGCAATGATACTGGTATGGTGTAAGGATGTTCCAGGTACAATCTTAACTTAAGAAGTTAAACAGTTAACAAATTATTTGACCCCAAACTCTGAAAGACTGTGATCGGTCGATCTGCCCTTCTACATCCTGTGAAGGTCTAAGGCTGGAATTACATTTGTTTTTATGAGATCTGTCTATCTCCTAACTTAATTAGATTGCTCAGCAAATATTTCCTCTCTTGGATCTTTCTGTGGCAAAGATTTCCTTCATTTCTGATTGAATTAAAGTAACTGGCTTCATACCTGTTGATCTCATCCCTCACCCCGTTGTTCTTATACTTCACCTCCTCTAGACTGTAAACTCACTTGAACAGGGTCCTCATTAACCTCTTGTCTCTGTTATCACCTGCATTGTTTTATCTCTTATTTGCTGTTTTATATATTTTGTAAGACTGAAAAACACTGCTTCATAAATGACGATAACAATAATTTAGTGGCATGTAATATTCATGTTCTAACAGTTTACATTTTTTCTCTGTTTCCAATATCTTTTCATTCATGTTTTTCACATATACCACTTAATTGATACAATCTGTTAGAACTTACTATACAAGTTAGACTTTTTTTAGATTGTTAAAATATTCTACGCAACTTTGCAGTTAAGTGCCAAACACTTTCCGTTCAATGTTTTCAGCTACCTATTATTTGAATATTTGTTTTCTTTGTTGTCTACCTGTCTTTCCTTTTTATTTTCTTCTTCTTCTTCAAATATCTGTTCATTGAAGCTTTGTCTAATGTCATTGACCATGATTAATAGCTTTGTATACAGCATGGCTTATTTATTGGCAATTTGTTACCGTTGCAATTAGAAAACAATAAAGGCACAGAACACTTATTGCAATTTGCTTACTCCAAAGAGGTGCTGAAATGCCATCCTCTATATTGATTCAAGAAAGGCAATCCTAAAAATAACATTGCAGTTAAATATTACTAATTTCTAAAATACCATGTTTTACAAGTTAAAAACCAGATTACAGAAAATGTTAAAAAAAAAATACAAATATTGTTAAAAGAGTCAGTGGTACTTGGAAAAGCCTCTTATTATTTAAAACAAACCAAAAATCTAAATTATGCATTAAGACAATACAAAAACAAAATTAAAACTGGCCACAAACTATATAAATAGTTCTTATCATTTTGGAAAGGCAGGAAAGATAAGCACTATCATAAATGTACCTTATTTAATTGACGTGATACTAGAGTTACAAAAATGTGCACACCAAACACATTAAAACATAATGCTGTTAAGTATTTCAGCATGTGGTTAAACTGGGATGTCCCATTTGGTCTTCATATTAAGAAACTATTATCCAAAGATTACCTTTAATTAATCCCTCTGTTTAGTTAGAAATCTTATTTAAATCCCCAGTTAAGAAAATGGATTGTGTGAAAAATGCTAATTCTAGTCATCGATTGGTTTAATTAATTATATTGCTTTTTCTCGGGTGTAATTACACTACTCGTCATTGTGATGTATCAAAACATCTAAATTGGCTAATGCTCAGATCCAAACCTACTGCTTACCTTTATTGCTCAGTCAATAAAAGCTTTTTCATAGTTTGAACACTATGTTAACATCAGTTCCCCATCTTGTAGAAACTTCAGATCAACTTCCAGAATTGTTTTATATCTAATATTTTATAAATAAATGCAGGACAAGTTATTTTATTTTATACGAAGAGTGTAAATGGTATAATGTTCCAGAGTTAATTTTATATATAAAAATAATACGTCTTCCACCAAATTATTAAAGAAATACAGTCAAATGTCCAAGTCAATAATAATAAATTAAACAAATAAGAAAAGGCTGCCATACAATAGTATACCGAACCACTGGGGGATTTCCTGGTAGGCTGAGCAGGTCATGGACCAAGCGTGGGCAACCTTAGGCATTCCAGATGTTGTGGATTGCATCTCTCATAATACCCTTACAGCCACAATGCTGGCAATGCATCATGGGATATGTAGTCCACCACATCTGGGGTACCTAAATTTGCACTTGGAGTCTGTTGGCGCAATATAAATGGCGATAATAATAATAATAGTAATATCTGGGCAAACGCTTCACACAAGGTCATCAAAAATATTACTAATCTACATCTTAGTTTGGGAAATTTGCATGTGGATTATTTCGTGAAACCACTGTGATATTTAGAAAGGTGCTTTTAGTTTAAAATGTCATATTGTTACCTGACTATTCAATTTTGCTTTATAATGTACAATTATAATTATTTATTTAGGGCCAACATATTCCGCAGCTCTGTACGATAGGTAAACAGGACAAACGTTAAATTGTAACAAAACACGTACGACAACTGGGAAAAGTAGGTGAAGAGGGCCCTGCCCAAACAAGCTTATGATCTAAAGTACCAATTCAAATATATATAACATTACACAGCACTGCACTGGGAGTGCCTTATTGGAGATGAGTGCACTGTCAGACAGACTCATTTAAACCACATATATAGGAAGCACCTGGTCAGTGGTCAGTTTTTTGTGGATCTGCACAGTGTCAAGGAGTTGAATAATGGATTAACTGAGATTATAAAGGTTGACAGGTTGGGAAAATAGTAAAGACAAGTATCCACTATGTTTACTGCTGTTTGTTTGTCATTGAAACATGGGGATATACAATCAGAAGAACAGATTCTTCTATCAGCTTGTTAAGAAAGGGCTCTCTAGTTAACATTCTCTAAGTACACATTAAGGAAAGGAGATAATTCAATTTATCTCACATTTCCTTGACCTCAAACACACATTTGTAGTTAAAGTGTAGGATTAAGGGTTGTTATACATAGGGAAAAAGTGTTTATTTTTTCTTTATGTCGATCACTTCATGATGGAATGAGAAGAAAACTTTAAAACATAATTTAAAAGTTAACTTTACATCTACAGTTTTAAAAGAATGATCTATTATATTTTCTATTTCCATCCATCCACTGAGAACACAATCTAAAATATCCCTTTCATCTTCCAATACCAGAGCCTTTACTTTCCATAATTTGAACCTATAGCAATGTGAGTAACAGTGTTTTATTTTTTCTTACTACAATTCAGTGACTTGTGGTGAGACCTAAACCCAATTTCAAATTTCAACTATTTTAGCCTTAATTATAACCAGTTCTTATTCCATCATATTTTTACGTTACCTAGTAATCTAGATTGAAAACAAAATCATCAATACCATCAAGTAAACAATTTATCAACCATCCAACTAGTTGTTCAGTGATTAGTAAACCAGTATCAATTGAGCTGCTCTGCTAGATTTTTGTAGATATGCATAAGGGAAATGAAGGACAATATTTACTTACGTGGCCTAGGGAGTGTTAGCTCTAGGGATTTTGAGCAGTGGGTGGAGCTTAGGCAAACTTTATTTTTGGTTGCTAAGCTAATTTACCCAGAATTTATCAGACAAACAGAATCCCTCTAGTGGCCAAACTGCAGATAACACAGAGAGAGGAAAACAAAATGGATGCACCCAAGTATCAAACAAAAGACCATAAATATAAATAAAAGTATTTCTTTATATTTGGGGGGAGAATAATCACTATGATACAAGGGGCATAAGGCAAAAAAAAAACCACTCCCTTGAAAGGGCTACTTTAAAAACGGTTTTATATTTATGTTTATCTCTTATACTAGAATGTAGTCTTTTATACACTAGAGAAACAATAAGTTAATGTTGACCAATTTGCATATCCCAGCGATCCCACCCACAAGGACCGCTCAGAATAAAAGGCACGTGTTATTTTTAAACGGTAACAAAAGGCCGGTAAATGACTTCACAGCAATATATTTATCTAAATCAGAAAAACTGTCTTCTTAATTTATGTATACTGATATCAACCATCTCTAATGCTATGCTATTTTTACCGCATACTTAAGCTCTCAGCCTCACTAGCACAACAACCCAAAAATTTTTATTTTCGCTACATAATTGTATATGCATTTTGTTTTTTTTTAAAAAGCTGTTAAAAAATAACCACTTTTCAGTGAAACATTACTTGCTTCGTACAACTGACCCTCATTTTCCGAATGGTTGTCATTTAAGTTTAATTTTTAAAAATGCAAATAGGCAATTTCTTGGCAATTATAAGCACATTGTTTAATTAGATTTGTTTATACACTTTAACTTGGCCACTGCAGAATCGTAGGATGTAACGTTGAACTATTGCTTCCTTATAGTCTTTGCATTTCTATCAAAGAATAAAAAAAATGTAAAAAAAAATCTCCTAAATGTATTTGCGTCCACACACCTGCTTGTTAGACTAATAGGCTTTCGAAGCCTAATCTTGTTATGTCCATCTTACCGTGTTGCACATCGAACTTGAGAGCAAGCTGGGGATTTGTTCTATATGTAGCATAAAGGAATGAAGTTTGGTGTATATTTAACACCTTAAGGACCAATGAAAATATTTACTGTCACCGCAAACCTGGGGACACTATGTCTGTTTGGAATATACTGCTTGTTTAGCATCAGCTGCTTCATGTAACTTTCTTTTGTTTAATCAGTGGAATATATTTTGGAGAAGGATGGAGACCAGTTTATAACAGCACAGACTGTTTGTGGTCCTTAATGGGCTAACAATAGCTTTTAATCAGGGCAGGTTATAAGAGTGTATTCTAAGGATCTAAACGCGGCAAGAAAACACTGATAAAGATGGGAGTTATTTATTAGCCCCAATATCATTGGTTTACCCTAACTGTAACTGTTTGATAATTTATTTCACTTGTTATAGTACAATTTTCAGTAAACAATAGTTCACGGTTAATTTACTGAAAATAACTCAATAAAACAATTCTAATTATTCTCACATTTATGGCATGTGATGAGCTATTACATAATATCAAAACTCCAATTTTTCCAGCATTTCAAAACTTTCTCTTAAAAATATTTACTAAAAAAAAAAAAACTACAGAGTAGTATAGAACATTTTTAGCCTATACTTTTCAAAACATATTTTAAAATAGATATCAAAGAGCACTACCAAAAAAGAAATTCTACACTTGTATATTCCGCTTTTATTAAACATTCAAATAAAAGTGTTAATAATATGTTATTATCAGCATTACTATTATCATTATCTATTATTATTACAATACTACCAACACACATTTAAGCTGTCACAAAGATACATTATTATTATTTCATTATATTTAAAATGTTCACGCATTTACTGTAAGTTATAATTACAACTAATAGTTTATAGTTGTGCAACTTATTTTCTTTACGGTTTACTTTACAGATTTAACGTATTAATTTTACTGTTATAGTAAGATTCATGGGTTTAGTGGTCGTGGAGGTAGAAGAGATGAGTGGTGGGTGGTGAATAAATTAAGCTCAAAGGATAAACTAAGCCACAAGAGGTTTAACTGGACAGACAAAATTTATTTTTCAAGTGAATAGAACGCAGAGTGCAAACTGAGAACTGTGGCATGTTTAAAGGGCTCTTTAACCTGTCTGTACAAATTGCATAAATCACAGTCATAAAGTCTTTCATACCAAGACTGGAGAGCTCTGACCAGATTTTGACCTTTCATTCTAGGCCCCAACTGACCCTAGCCAAGAAGTTCATGCAGTCAATAGCAGGTCACGAAGGGCAGTTTTTGAGCCTGTTTAATTCCAGTTTGATTGCAAGGTCAAATAAATGCATAACAGGTACATTGCCAGGTCGGTAAAACACAAACCAATTTGGAGAAACATCTGGCACCATCTACCACCAGCTTTTCTCATTAAAGTTGAAAGCTGAACAGAACGCAGCATTTTATTTAAGATCATAAGGGAAATAAGGCAACCTCTACTATTTCTCTGTGGAATATTTTTTTTCACCTAGATCATACAAATAACATTTAAAAAAGCACAAAATCTTAAATCACAAAGCCTTTAAGTTGTTCTTTAACCCTGTAAGGGCCAGTTAGTTTATCGACAACTGGTTCTATAACTATTGATTTTAGTTTACAAACCCATTTTCCCTTTGATCATTTTTAATATCATTCACGCTAAGACACATGTGGGTTTAATCAAAGGAAAGAAGATCAGAAACGATACATATGTTTAGTACCTTTCACAAACGTTAAAGATAAAGTAAGCAGTTTATTGATTAAATAACATCAGAGTTGGCTTATTAATTAGTCAAATTAGGTAGTCGCTTAAATCGTCACCTCTGGGACCTTGTGGCTGCCTAGCTCACCTTAGGGCAGACTAATCTGTTGGGCCCTTGATCTGTGATCGAGAGATCGACACAGAGAGGGGGCCGACGGCTTTCCCAGTGTGTCACTGAGTGCCGGGCCCCTCCACTCAATCTGTTTGCCCAGAGAGGGAAAAAGAGCCCAGTGCCTCCAATCTGCAGTTCCACTGGGTGCAGAGTTGCAGACCATAAAGTAACTGTCAGCAAGCTACGGCCAATCAGAGCATTGCCATGGGTTATCACTTTATGTGCCAGAGCTCAGGAGACAATTACCACATGGTCTGCAAGTCTGCACCAATCGTAGATGCAGACCAGATTGCTAGCTCATTGGGCTACCAGGGAGGAAGACTGGACCACCAGGGAAGATTGCTACAGGAAAACCGGTATCTATGTGGTGTGGCTAGTCACTGAAACACAACTTCCCCACACACAGTCACCCACCCACACACACACACACACACAGTCACCCACAAACATACTCTAACTGTCACACACTGTCACTCCCACCCGCTACACACACACTGTCACCCCCACACACATGCTGTCACCCTCTTCCCCCTGCCACACTCACTTTATATTCTCCAATCCTGTCCCACACATCCCTCCCACATATACCACATTCAACCTGTGACATATATATTGCTATATAAATACTACTACTAATAATAATAATAAATCCTGTCACACTGACCTCCCCTCTTCCTGTCCACTCCCTTCTCCAACCATGCCACACTTACCCCCCAACCCTGTCACATTTACCAAACCACTATGCCACACTCACTCTAGCAAATGAATGCCTCTAATACCGTCACACCTACATACCTCACTCTGCAACACTCACTCTGTGACATTAACCCCCATTAATCCTGTCACACTTTCCTCCCCTTGCCATGTCATATTTCCTTCTCTAACCATGTCACACTCACCCACAATCCTGTCACACATTTACCCTCCCAAACCCTGTCTCATTCACTGCCCTTGCGCTGTCACAGTTACGCCTTTACTCACCGTGTCACAGCCTGAATACAGTCATCATACACACACAGTCATGCAACATAGCTTTGCTAGAAACACAATGCACAAAGGCCACATATAGCCCTCCATACGCACAACACACTGCAAGCAGCTACCACACACTTTAACAGTTTTAGAAACAAACATGCTCATAGAGACATACATTCACACACAAGGGTACCCATTGCCAAACACACTCTTAGACACATGCTCAGAAATACACAGAGCCAGATGCACATTGTGACTGCATGTCTGTATTTGTCAATGTGTACATCTCTGTACATCAGTGTGTTTGTGTGTGTATGCATGTGCATGTATCAGAATGTGTTTTGTGTGAGTGTAATATTGTGTATAAATGTGCAGGTATTAGGGTATTTGTGTCTATGGCTGCAATGTGAACGTGGTAAGGTATGGTCAATGCATATGTAAAGAGACAACATATATAATATCTTCAATAACCCCATCACACTGGTACTAATGTATACACGACTGCCAGGCTATGCAATCATGTCCTGCAGTTGTGTATAAATAACAAGCATAATTGAAAAATAATTTGGTTTATTGCAAATTATGCCATAACTACAATCAGACAGCTCACCACACAGCGGCAGAAGGAGCCGCGACACTGCAAGCCTCTGAATGAGAAATACAGAGACTAACTCCCTGTATCCAGCACTGCAAGCCCACACTTCAATATCACGACATGGTACACAGTGCAAACCCTATTTCCCCCCCACTATGGGTGTTAGCTGGAGCCCTTATGTTTGAGTTTCGCCTAAGACCTTGAAAAGTCTTGAGCCGCTACTGAATAGCATTATCAATGGTTTTAAAGTGAGTGTTTTTATATAAGCATAGTTTAAACATCAGTACATCTCCCTTTAGTTGTAGATCTATGTACAGTATCTCTTTAAAAACTTCACTGATTGTTCTAGCTTTCTGATGTGTATGTTAAGTTACAGTTAACTATGCTGGGTACTTTTCTTTACTATATTTTTTGTTAGAAAAACAAACAAGCAATCATACAACTGCCTTCCTAAAACAAAAACAAATAAATCATAATTATTTTTGCTTTATAAATCTGCCTTTTCCACTCCCTCTATCATGTTGTTCCAAAAGTACTGTAGTACATGATGTCATGAGTTAGTGCTGACAATTGAACTGCAACTCCCAGAAACCCTTACTGTGTCCATAAACCACAGCATGGAAATGCTACAGAAGGTATAATAAAGATGAATCACTTCCTGGTTTGGTTAGAGCCTGACATTTTCCCAAAATTTTAAGGATATGAGATATGAGTATCTATTATTTTACCTAGTTACATAGTTACATAGCTTATATAGCTGAAAAGAGACTTGCGTCCATCAAGTTCAGCCTTCCTCACATCTGTTTTTGCTGTTGATCCAAAAGAAGGCAAAAAAACCTTGTCTGAAGCGCTTCCAATTTTGCAACAGACTAGGAAAAAATTCCTTCTTGACCCCCAAAATATCAGTCAGATGTCTCCTTGGATCAAGCAGCTATTACCCCACTAATTAGAAATTATATCCCTGTATGTTATGTTTTTGCAAGTATTTATCCAATTGCAGTTTAAACATCTGTATAGACTCTGACAAAACCACCTCTTCAGGCAGAGAATTCCATATCCTTATTGCTCTTACTGTAAAAAAATGTTTTCTTTGCCTTAGATGAAATCTCCTTTCTTCCAGCCTAAATGTGTGACCTTGTGACCTATGTATAGCCCTGTTTATGAATAGATTTCCAGATAAAGGTTTGTACTGGCCTGAATATATTTGTATAATGTTATCATATGCCCTCTCAGGCGCCGTTTTTCCAAACTAAACAGATTAAAATTTTTTAACCTTTCTTCGTAACTAAAATGCTCCATTCCTTTTATCAATTTTGTAGCTCGTCCCTGCACTTTTTCTAGTGCCATGATATCTTCCTTTAGAACATGTGCCCAAAATTGCACAGCATATTCAAGGTGTGGTCTTACCAGCGATTTATAAAGAGGCAAAATTATATTTTCATACCGAGAATTCATGCCCCTATTTATACATGACAAAACCTTACTGGCCTTAGCAACTGCAGATTGACATTGCATATTGCTGTTTAATTTGTTGTCTATAACAATTCCCAAATCCTTCTCATGTGTGGTTATCCCTAATTCACTACCATTTTGGGTGTAAATTGCTTGTGCATTCTTAACCCGAAGTGCATAACTTTGCATTTCTCTACGTTAAATTTCATCTGCCATTTTAGTGCCCAGTCCCCCAATCTATCCAAATCCATTTGCAGCAAAGCAATATCCTGCTCACATTTTATTACTTTACAAAGTTTTGTATCATCTGCAAACACTGATACATGGCTTTCAATGCCTATTTCAAGATCATTTATAAATATGTTAAATAAAAGCAGTCCCAAAACAGAACCCTGAGGGACACCACTTACCACTTTTGTCCAGCCTGAAAATTTTCCATTAATGACAACTCGTTGTACTCTATCCTTAAGCCAATGTTCTACCCAACAACAATAATATTCATCTAGACCAATTTCTTTTAGTTTGAAGACTAACCTTTTGTGAGGAACCGTATCAAATGCCTTGGCAAAATCCAAGTAGATCACATCCACTGTAACACCCTGATCTATACTTCTACTTACTTCTTCGTGCAATTGCAATTAGGTTAGTTTGACATGACCTATATTTCATAAAACCATGCTGATTATTGCTAATAACAAAGTTCTTCCCAATGAATTCCTGAATATTATCCCTTAATAGCCGTTCAAATATTTTCCCAGTCACAGAAGTTAAGCTCACACGTCTATAATTTCCAGGCAAGGATTTTGAACCCTTTTTAAATATAGGAACAACATCTGCCTTCCTCCAATCCTCCAGTATTTTGTTTTTATATTTTTACATTTTTTACAATTGCATATTTTAATGCATTTTCTATGTAATTAAAAAAAAAGAAGAAGAATGGGTTAAATTCAGGCTGGAGTATGCCTTTAATCTATCTTTGCACAAATGGAATCTCTATTGTTTATTTGTTGAACATTTTAGTTGTCACTAAAAGGACTTTTAAACTAACCAGAGGTAGGAACTGTTTCCAGTGAGCTTCATGTTGCAGAGTTCAAATGGGTCAATCACAAGATTTATGAGAACCAGTGCCAATACGTAATTGTGAAAGCGAGCGAGGAGAAAGTTGACATTTGTGCACACAACATCAAAAGCCCTACAGAACCTCAGTTAAAGGAACATTCTAATTATAAAAAAAATATATATATATATATATATATATATATATATATATATATATATTCAAAGAAAAAATCAGAGCACTCCAAAAGGACTTCTTATTCAGTGTTTACTGTGACAAAGGTTACATCAAATCATCAAATCGACGTTTCGACCCCTTAGGGTCTTTTTCAAGATCAAATAATGTGTGTGAAAACAAAGTTTAAATAGCAAAACATTAATGAGCAACTCACCAATCTCGTGTGTGCGGCTACTCGAACCCGGAAGTGTTACACCCCTTCACGTGGCTCATACGACGTCCGTGCGTGTATACGTCATGGTTGCTAAGAGATGGAGTATCAACTCCGTGAAAATGACCGTGCGGTTGCTAAGCGATGGAGTGTAAACTCAGTGGGTGAACAGTGAGTATACCGGAAAGCCCGTGCATCGAAACATATAGTGCAGGACAAATTACGAGATCCCACAAGGAGATCATAACGTGTTGTATAAAAACAAATCTGTCTCCTCCTCTGGGACTGGGTGGTACATGGTCAATAGCCATAAATTACCTTTGACCTGATTGGATAATATTGTATAACATACATCTTTTTATTTTCGTAATATCCTAATGTTTACATTTTTGTCATCGATTACGATCAGCCTTACTGGTATGTTATTGAGGCTCTTTGCCGTATATCGTTCTTTCTATATATACATTTTTGGTTTTTTTATGTCCACGTTCTCACACACACATTTAGATCACTTTGTCACAGGTGGATTGTTTTTTCGGCATCTGGCTGGACTTGACATCTTTTAACATACCAGAAATCCTCCGTTTGAATATGTGCTCATATTCATTTGTTTTTATACAACACGTTATGATCTCCTTGTGGGATCTCGTAATTTGTCCTGCACTATATGTTTCGATGCACGGGCTTTCCGGTATACTCACTGTTCACCCACTGAGTTTACACTCCATCGCTTAGCAACCGCACGGTCATTTTCACAGAGTTGATACTCCATCTCTTAGCAACCATGACGTATACACGCACGGACGTCGTATGAGTCACGTGAAG
The DNA here is from genome assembly GCF_036172605.1 of Pelobates fuscus. Lineage (NCBI taxonomy): Eukaryota > Metazoa > Chordata > Amphibia > Anura > Pelobatidae > Pelobates > Pelobates fuscus. Next base: position 30,740,074 of record NC_086321.1, read on the forward strand.
GGGTGTAACACTTCCGGGTTCGAGTAGCCGCACACACGAGATTGGTGAGTTGCTCATTAATGTTTTGCTATTTAAACTTTGCTTTCACACACATTATTTGATCTTGAAAAAGACCCTAAGGGGTCGAAACGTCGATTTGATGATTTGATGTAACCTTTGTCACAGTAAACACTGAATAAGAAGTCCTTTTGGAGTGCTCTGATTTTTTCTTTGAATATATACCTTGGACGCCGGTAGCACCAAAGGCAGGAATTTTCTATAGTCATTTAAGGGTGAGTGCCCAATTCATATTTTTTCTATATATATATATATATATATATATATATATATATATATATATATAAATATATATATATATATATCAGAATACTAGACTCACTTTTTTTTTTAAATGAAAACTTTAAAAACACCATTACATTTACCTACAGTCCAATCCTCCCTCATTAAGCCCTTAAGGACCAAACTTCTGGAATAAAAGGGAATCATAGAAACATAGAAACATAGAAACATAGAATGTGACGGCAGATAAGAACCATTCGGCCCATCTAGTCTGCCCAGTTTTCTAAATACTTTCATTAGTCCCTGGCCTTATCTTATAGTTAGGATAGCCTTATGCCTATCCCACGCATGCTTAAACTCCTTTACTGTGTTAACCTCTACCACTTCAGCTGGAAGGCTATTCCATGCATCCACTACCCTCTCAGTAAAGTAATACTTCCTGATATTATTTTTAAACCTTTGTCCCTCTAATTTAAGACTATGTCCTCTTGTTGTGGTAGTTTTTCTTCGTTTAAATATAGTCTCCTCCTTTACTGTGTTGATTCCCTTTATGTATTTAAATGTTTCTATCATATCCCCCCTGTCTCGTCTTTCCTCCAAGCTATACATGTTAAGATCCTTTAACCTTTCCTGGTAAGTTTTATTCTGCAATCCATGAACCAGTTTAGTAGCCCTTCTCTGAACTCTCTCTAAGGTATCAATATCCTTCTGAAGATAGGGTCTCCAGTACTGTATACAGTACTCCAAGTGAGGTCTCACCAGTGTTCTGTACAATGGCATGAGCACTTCCCTCTTTCTACTGCTAATACCTTCCCTCTTTCTACTGCTAATACCTCTCCCTATACAACCAAGCATTCTGCTAACATTTCCTGCTGCTCTATTACATTGTCTGTAATCATGACATGTCACACATATCATGTGTCCTTAAGGGGTTAAAGTCATCATGTTCGCTGACTTTTGTCCAATCACATGCTTCTCATACAGACGCATTGTGGACATATGGTGCATACGGGACAATCGTTTCACTCTGCCCAACCAATTCTGCTCTCTGGAAGAGAAGCATTGCAGAGGGAAGCATTGTATGCACACACAGCGTCTGACGCCAGCATACTGATGTTGAACATAAAGTAGGCTCAATTATTAAATCAATATTTGTACAAAGTCCCTGGTAGCTGTCCGAATGACGCCCACTAGGGGCATGGGAACTGGAAAATGTAAAAAAAAATAACAAGTGTTTTTTATTTGCCAGGCTGCAGGTGAAGCATCTATGTCCAAAATCACATGAAGACAAAATACAATGTTAATTTCTTCATGCAAATTTCAATTTAGTTTTAGTCCCAGTCTTTTAAATAAGAAGCATTTTTAGTTTTAGTCGTATTTTTGCCATCTGAATTGTTTTAGATTGATTCTAGCTTTAGTCAACTAAAATCTAAAGGGTTTAATCAAAGCCTCTATCTGTCTATTTTGCCTCTTCCCCAGTCTCTCTGTGTGTCTTTGTATCCCGCCAACCCCCATGTTTTCATTGCCTCAGCCCCCTATGTGTCTAATTTCTTCTTTTGTCTCCCACATGTGTCTTACCCACCAGTGTTAATTTTGGCGACAAATTTTAATTTCATTTTGGTCATAGTCTTTTGACTAGAAAGTAATTTCAGTTTTAGTCGTATTTAAGTCATCTGAATTGTTTCAGTTTTAGTCTGGTTTTAGTCGACTAATCCAGAAAAATTTTAGTCAACTAAAATCTGACTAAAACGGTATGTCGACAAAATGAACACTGATGAAATGATTTTGGTCATTTGCCTGTCCCTTTATTTATTCCCCATAGCTTGAAAAAGTGGCAGAGAAATTGATAGCTTGCAGAGATACCAAAAGACATCAATAAACTGAGATGGATGGAAACAAGGGGAGGGTCATAGCACAAAGCCAGAGTGAAAGGACAGCAAATGTAGGTTAAAACAACACAGGCCCAATTATTTATATAAACAACTAGGTGAAACATTTGTCAGGTCTTTCAGTTCAGTTCACCCACTGTGTAGACAAAGCATTGAGGATATCTAAGGTGTCAGGCTGTAATTGCAATCTAAACACACGGCTCTGACTGTACTGAACGTTATAGCACGAGGAAATTGCACAGTGTCGTTTGTTACAAGATCAGTTTTAACGGGTAACTTCTATGCCAAATAAAACATTGTGCTATATTTTACACTGTATCAATTAGTCCCGGTAAATATCTTTATTTTAGAAATATACAATTTAACGATACTTACTGGTATCTGGGCATTATGCTCAACTGCAGACATTCTTTTTACATTCCGTTTACATTCTATAAAAGGATGAATGAAGTAATTGAAAAATGAGAAAAGATTGGAAATTAATTTACATTTTTAAGTATGTTTGAAAAGCAATTTACACAAAATTGCTCTTTAAATATAAATGTAAATGTTATTTAAATAAAAAAATAGTTGGGCGTGGAGAAGTGAATATGAGCGAATAGTTGCGTTGTTCAATTAAGTGTGGAATGTTGTGAATTCAAAGGAAATGCCAAACTTTAGGTCACAATATGCAATATGACAATAGATCTGACTTGGAGATAAATATATGTGACTTTTTTACTTTGAATATTTCAACCCAAAATGTGAAATTCACTTTAAACTCACTTTGAATTGCTGCAAAGTCACCTTTTAGTGAAAAATCCTGTTAGATTTGAGGCTATGGAAGTCCTTTTTACCAAAACTGTCCTTAAGCAAAAAAAAATTGAATACACAATATCGTGGACATTGTTTTCAGCGCTCTCTAATAAAGCTGCAGATCTGACCACAAATCATTTTCTTAATTAGCAGCTATTAATAATTGCAGTTATTTGTAAATGTATTTCTTGTTTTAATTTAACTGTTGGAAATGAGAAACCATTAACTATAGTGTACACATGTGAGTTAAAGGTTTACTTTGAGAGTCCCATTGCATTACATTTGTAGAGAGATTGCATTGGCAGGCACCGGAAAGGAACTATGGAGTGAAATGTATCCAGGTAATAAGCCTCGGGGAACACTTTTAAAACTAAATAAGGATACGTGGTCTAGTGAATTTTCATGAGAAAGTTACAAGTCAAAGTTTCCCTTCTTAAGATTTCCATAACATTTAACTCTTAACAAGCTTTTAAACTCATAAGTTATTCAAGAAGGTATAACATTTGGAAACCACAATGAATGCTTGGTAATGCCTATAATTAACCATTTCCTTTTCCACTGTTGTTTACACAAAAACAATAAAAAAAGATTGACAAAAAAAAATAATTGGAAAACCAAACATAATATACCATGTGCTTAGGCATGAAGACGAAGTTGTATCATAATAAGCCACAAGGATGAAGAACTCTTAGAGGACAATATATTATATATTATTATTATTAATATTATTATTTTATTATTTATATAGCGCCAACAAATTCCGTAGCGCTGTACAATGGGTGGACTAACAGACACATAATTGAGATCAGACCACTGGACGTACAGGAACAGAGGGGGTTGAGGGCCCTGCTCGATGAGCTTACATGCTAGAGGGAGTGGGGTATAGTGACACAAAGGGTTAGAGTAGGGGAATTAAATCGTTTGTTAGAGAAGGGTTTATTGAGTGCTTGGTAGGCCATTTTTGACAGTTGCAGGAAAGGAGTCATGGGGTGGGGGATGAGAAGCCTGCTGACAGTTTAATTGATACGCTTTAATGAAGAAGTGAGTTTTCAAAGATTTTTGGAAGGAGTGGAGGCTGGGTGAAAGTCTGATTGAGGAGGGAAGGGAGTTCCACAGAATAGGTGCAGCCCTAGAGAAGTCTTGAAGGCGAGCGTCAGAGGTGGGGATCCGGGCAGAGGATAGGCATAGGTCTTGGGATGAGCCAGGGGTCTCGATGGGACATACTTGTGTATGAGGGAGGATAGGTATGTTGGAGCAGCATTATGTAGGTATTTGTAAGCAAGCGCCAGAATTTTGAATTGGGCCATATATCTAACTTGAAGCCAATGCAGGGACTGACAGAGCGTGGAGGCGTGGGAGGTGCGACCGGACAGGAAAATAAGCATCGCAGCCGCATTCATTATAGATTGCAGCGGTGCAAGCTGGGAACATGTAAGACCGGTGAGAAGGGGATTGCAGTAGTCGAGGCGAGAGAGAACAACAGCATGAATCAGTATCTTAGCCGCGTCCGGCGTTAGATATGTTCTTGAGTTGGAAGTGACAGGACCTGACTATCGATTGGACATGGGGAGTAAAAGAGTGGTCAGAATCGAAAAGGACCCCTAGGCAGTGAGCTTGCGAGGTAGAGGTGATAGTAGCGCCGTTGACTTGGATGGAGACAGACACAGGAGTAGCAGCACTTGAGGGAGGAAAAACTAGAAGTTCTGTTTTGAACAGGTTGAGTTTAAGGAAGTGAGCAGCCATCCAGTTGGAAATAGCAGAGAGGCAGTCAGAAACGTGAGTCAAGGTGGGCAGAGAGATCAGGGGAGGACAGGTAGATTTGCGTGTCATCTGCATATAAATGATATTGGAAACCAAAGGAGCTGATGAGTTTACCAAGGGAGGCAGTATAGATAGAGAACAATAGGGGGCCGAGGACAGAACCTTGGGAGATGCTGACAGAGAGGGGTTGGGGAGAAGAGGCAGAACCAGAGAAAGAAACACTGAAAGAGCGCTGAGAGAGGTAGGAGGAGCACCAGGAGAGAGCATTATCCTATAGACCAAAGTTACGAAGAATGTGAAGAAGCTGTTGATGATCAACAGTGTCAAATGCGGCAGAAAGATCAAGGAGGATTAGGATAGAGTATTGGCCGTGAGATTTAGCAGCAATTAAATCGTTGGATACTTTGGTCACAGCAGTTTCGAAAGAGTGACCAGCGCGGAATCCAGACTGAAGGTGGTCAAGCAGAGAGTTAGATTCGAGAAAGTCTGTCCATCTGGTGTACACAACTCTCTCGAGGATCTTGGAGGCAAATGGCAGTAGCGAGATAGGGCGGTAGTTGGATGGGGAGTTGGGATCAAGGTTGGGCTTTTTCAGAATTGGGGTTACGGTTGCATGTTTGAAGGGTGAGGGAAATGTGCCAGAGGAAAGGGAGAGATTGAAAATGCTAGCGAGAGGAAGAGCAAGAGAGGGAGACAAAGTGCGGATGAGATGCGAGGGAATAGGATCGAGGGAGCAGGTGGTGGGGCGGGAGGACAGGAGCAGAGCAGAAACCTCTTGTGTTGTAGCAGTTACAAATGTGCATAGGATGGCAGGGGGAGTGGGGTTGGGTGATGTAATGATAGGGGTAGGAGAGAGATTAGAGATTTCTTTCCTGATTGTAGAGATCTTCTCAGTGAAATGAGATGCAAAGTTTGTGGCGGACAAGGTGGTGGAAGGAGGGGGAGTCACAGGGCGAAGAAGAGCATCAAGAGTGTGAAACAGGTGTTTGGGTTGATGGGACAGTGTGCTTATGAGGGTTTTGAAGTAGTTTAGTTTTGCAGAGGAAAGAGCCATGCTGTAAGAGCGCAGCATAAATTTATAGTGGACAAAGTCAGATGCAAAGTGAGACTTTCTCCAGCAGCGTACAGCAGTTCTGGAACATTTTTGGAGGTAACGGGTCAGCTTAGTGTGCCATATATAACCCACTCTCTACCAAGATGTGTGAAATAAAAAAAAAAAACGGAATCCAAGTATTATGGGTGTCATAAAAAGTAATCTTTTAAAATATGTTTCAGTTCAGCATGCATAGATAGCACATTATGTCATGGAAACATAGGAAATGTTTGGTTTCACTGAAACTTTTTTTTTTTTTACCAATTAATAAATTCATTGTGTATATATTTTGTAGTACACTGGGGGATTTCCATGACATTTGGTTTACAACTTAAGTGAAAAAAGTTACCAATAGTGGTTAATAATACATTATTATTATTATTGCCATTTATATAGCGCAAACAGATTCCGTAGTGCTTTACAATATTATGAGAGGGGGGATGTAACTATAAATAGGACAATTACAAGAAAACTTACAGGAACAATAGGTTGAAGAGGACCCTGCTCAAACGAGCTTACAGTCTATAGGAGGTGGGGTATAAGACACGTTAGGACAGGAAATATAAATCAAACCGGGTGGGAGTGAAGCGGAGCTGGAGGAGAGAGTAAAGCACTGCCCTACAGGAGAGAGCAAGAGACAGGTATGTAAGGTAGAGGTTACTCTGGGAGGCCATAAGCTTTTCTAAAGAGATGGGTTTTAAGGCACTTCTTAAAGGATTGAAGACTAGGGAAGAGTCTGATGGGGGTAGGCAGGCTATTCCATAGGAAAGGAGCCGCCTGCAAGAAGTCCTGCAAGCGCGAGTTGGCCGTACGGGTGCGAGTAGCGGTCAGGAGGTCGTCATGGGCTGAGCGGAGGGAACGTGGAGGGGCATACCTATGGATCTGTGAAGAGATATAAGAGGGGCTAGAATTGTTCAGTGCTTTATAGGTATGGGTTGGCACTTTGCTTTGACTCCTATAGGATACAGGGAGCCAATGTAAGGACTGGCAGAGGGGTGAGATGTGAGAGGACAGACTAGAGAGGAAAATCAGTCTGGCGGCGGCATTCATCACAGACTGTAGCGGGGTAATACGGCTTTTGGGGAGACCAATCAGGAGAGGGTTACAATAATCCATGAGGGAAATTACTAGAGCATGGACAAGCTCTTTGGTAGCATCTTGTGTAAGAAAGGGGCGGATGCGGGCTAAGTTGGAATCTACAGGATTTGGCAACACACTGGATGCGAGGCTCAAAGGTGAGGCCAGAGTCAAGTATGATCTCTTTTTCTCTCTCTCTCTCTTTCTCTTTTTTTTTTTTTTGGTGCCAGATGAGGAATGTCGAATCCTGATCCTAACGAACATTGCGCTAGTTGTTTGTTTGATTATACGTTAGTACGTCACTTTGGAGATATGGAGATTTCGGATGTATTGCAATTTGTCCAAGAGGAAGCTATTTCATTTTTGAATATTAAAATCATGGCAACTGCCACTCGGAAGTGTAAGTCCCACTAGTCTCTGCCAGACTAAAGAAGATATGTAAAGCTCAGTGTTGTCTGTGCACTAAATTCCTCTACCTAAAACATACATTGCAATTTACTAACAGTAACCATTAACCCTATATTAATTTAACGCTAACCTGTAACCTCCACATTAACCAGTTCTACATGATTAGGAGGCACTACACTGAATTAATCCCTGTTTGTTATGGACAATAATTGCACATATGACGTCACTATTCATGAAGTATTTTTTCTATAAAACCAAAATAAGTATGCTATGTGTAGGCACTCATAATATAACCAACTGTGACTCTCCTATGACTGATCCCTCTCACATCAGTCAAAGTAAGCACAATTACCCCAAAAAAGTGGGATGTGCTCATATACAAATACCTACACTCAGGGCTAGACTGGGGGAAAAAAATTTGCCCCGGCATTTTTTAATCACAGTGGCCAAGTAAGAAAGGGACTGGGCCAGAGGGGGTGGGGGTGTCTTGTTATCAACAATCAAAAAGTGCACATGTTGGTTCAATGCTCTTCCAGGGCAGACCATGCAAATAGCTCTTGCATGAGAAAAAGACCCCCCTGCGTTTATTCTGCGCAGTGCAAGTAAATTTGCTTGTGACTTGTCTCTGGGGTCTCCATAAGTGAGAAACCAGATACAAAAAGCCAAGGAAAGTCTATTATGCATTATATTGGAGGCTGCTTGAAGAGTGAGTTAATTGTAGTGTGGTGTTTTGTGTAAATAGGTTTAACAGCTTTAGTTATATTGTGTAATATGTGTGACTAGGAGCTGTAGTGTATGTAGGTGTTCCAGAGAGTGTGTTTGCATACAGGGAATCTAGTGTGTGCGTAGAGGATCCAGAGTGTTTTTTTCAGGCGTTCCGTGTGTGTGTGAGGGGTGTAATGTGTGTATGTGAGGAGAACAGTGTGTGTGAGGGGTGCAATTTGTGTACGTGATGGGTGCAGTGGGTATGTGAGGGAGAAATGTTGGTGTGAGTGGTACAGTGTGTGTGTGGGGTGCAGAATGCGTGTGTGAGGAGTGCAATGTGTGTGTGAGAAATGCAAAGTGTATGAGGGTTTCAGTGTGTGTGAGGGTGTAGTGTATATATGAAAGAAGCAATATGTGTGTGTGAAGAGTGCAATGTGCGCGCAAGGAGTATAAGACCTACATTGTGTGTGTGTGTGTGTGTGAGGAGGGTGAAACGGAAGCAAATAATTCTCCCCCCATCATTATTTAAATAATATTAATAATAAACTTTATATCCCCCAACTCCCTTCTTCTTACCTTTGCCCAGGGAGGGGGGACATTGCAAGCCGGGTGGTTCAGTGATATTGAGTGAACTCTAGCCTGCAGCTCCTCTGGCTAGAGTTCATTCCAGCGAGATTCACTGTCGGAGTATGCCATGGTAACCGAGGCAACACTCCGAGCTCGCGAGAGGAAGAATCCAGCAGACCTGCAGGCTAGAGATCGCATGTTCTTTTTTTTTTTTCTCCCCTTTACCCTGCTTCAGTGAAATGCCTGTTGGCCATGGGCTGATATGGACTAATTAATATGGTGTCCACATCCCCTGGTGCGTAACTCAGCCCAGATCTGTTTTGCACCAATCTTGCTTCCACCAGTCGAGATGAGCGTGGTTGCACCTAGCCTAAATATATGTCATCAAGTCGTTTATCATTGGCTGCTATAAAAATCTTATTGGCATACCTAATGAGGCAGATTGTGATTACACAATAGTGGTATAACTGGTTTCTACAGACGATAGAACCTCATCATCACTTTGTCAAATCGTTTACTTTTCAACAAAAGGCAATATAACATGTGAAAATGTATATTAAAAAAAAATATAATCAAACACATGTATCAGAGGTGCAATGTCCATATCGCTTAAAGGTGAAACTTGTCACGGTATTATACCCCAACACGCAGGAATAGTCCAGATAGTCAAGAGACAAGAAAACAGGACTCGTCTTACCGGACCTTAGAATGGCCGGACTTAGACGAGTACAAGAAAAGACAGAGTCCAGAACAAGCCGAGGTCAAGGGAACGGAGAGACAGCGTAAAGTAGAACAAGCCGGGGACTGGTACACAGGAGGACAAACCGGCGGATAAACAAGCAAGGATAAAGAGAGAACGGAGTCAGGAACAAAGCCAAGGTCAAGCACCAAAAAAACAACTGAACGAAACAAGCACTAAAGGGAACTGAACAGAAACCACGATAGGGCAAGGTGCAAAGGAAACAGGTGAGTATAAATACCCTAATGTTCACTTTGATTGGCCCCTGTTATATCCACGCCCCCAAAACGTGAGTGTATGGGGAAGGTGGCATGACAGGGGCCAAGGGGAGACTGATTCTAATTTTGTCTCCCACTGCCCTTTAAGAACGCGCCCGAGACGCGCGGCGCGCTCTTAGTGTCAGGCGGGACACGTGACCGCTTCTCGCGGTCACTGCCCGCCTTCCTGATCTCGTCGTTGGATGAGCCGCACGCGGCTCGTGCAGGAGCAGGACCGCGCGCGGCGAGAAGAGAGGACCCCGGCCGGCCCCTGGAGAGGGTAAGTACTGCTACAAAACTAAACTAAAACAAATACTCACTCTATATAGAAAAATACACCAAAATGAAATGGGGAGTTCATATAAGTACCAGCACAAGATCATATCTATATAATACAAAAAAAGAAAGTCAAATTGGCAGCACTATTCATGGAAAAAACACAAATAGATATTGAATACTAAAGAATAATATAATAAACATTGTGAAAAACAGCACTGTTCATACAAAAGCAACAACAAATGAGCTATGATACAGGTATTACTCTTAAAGGCATGCAATATGAACACAAGTGGCATTTACTCCTATGAAGGGCAGCAATATTTATGTAAAAAGCAACAGATAAACCGTGTGTATGAACCCTATTCAAGTAAGGGGCAATAAAAACTATTTAAAAAGTAAGAACAAGTGAACTAAATATATAAACATCTTAATAAAAGAGTGGATGGCAATCTTCATGGAAAAAAACAATGGAGGGAAAAAAAAGAACATTTTACAAAAAAACGCCATAACTCAAAATCAGCATTAAGGCCTCCAGGCAATAAGGAATGTAACTTAAAAATCCGACGCATTTCCAGATCTTGTCTTTTTGGAAAATCAGGCCCCTCCAATATGTCCTAAGCTGTTTTATTGCTATAAAACTTATATTTTTAGGGTTGCTATTGTGGAAATATTGGAAAGGTACAGGGACACTATGACTCTGATAACCATTTCTAACATTTTTCACATGCTCAGCAATATGGACATAAAAACGTCTGGTAGCAGGAAAATGTAAAATGTATTACATGGACATATAATGGCATCTGTGACATTTCTCGAATGACAAGTAACAACTCTGTCTAATCTGATTACATGTAAAATAATAATTTTTCTCTTTTTTTGAACTTGTGCCCCTACAAGCCAAACAACTCCCACATTGAAAGAAACCTATATCCGGGTTAAGAAAATATTTGGTTTTCTTATACCATAGTGGTTAATCAAAAAACGTTTCCTATTTTTGCTCTCTTAGAGAATCGGCACATGTCGAGATGTGCCAATGTTTTCTAATGACAGATGTAATGGCCATATTGTTCTGTGAGAAATCAAAATAAAAGATAGATTATCGGAGAGGTCTTCCCTCTTTAGCTTGTAGATATGACCTATCTAGACTTTTAACTATAGTAAGATCACCTTCCTATTAAGTGTGGGATAATCTTTTGTGAAACTTTTTTTTCAAGTATCTCTGCTTGTTCTAAAGAATCTTTTTCAATGTACAGGTATGTTTAAGTCTTTGAAATTGACCCTTCAGGATGTTCAGGAGCCATGGGTTACAGCTACAACTGGAGACATTAATGTATCCATTTACATCAACCATCTTGAAGTGAGCTACTGACGATGTTAAATAAAGATACATAGATCCAAAAAAGTTATCTCAGAGTTGCTTAAATTCCAAGTTAGTAGACCATTCCTGTCATGTGAATTCAAAGAAAGTAAGGAATCTAAGTAATTCTTGCTCATCTCCTTTCCAAATGAAAAACAGGCTAATTTTTTTGTATCTGCATGTAGAATATTAAATATTCTATGTTCCAATTTATATTTATATTGTGTATGGATGTCTGGATTGACATAAGTAACAGATGGTATCAATAAGTCACAACTCTTGACTCCTCTGTCTGAGTAGTCCTCTGCAATGTGGATTGGGAGTCGTGTCCGTACGTGGCCAGAGTTTTATTTAATGGTTCTGACGTCTTTATGGTCATAGCTGTATAGAATAGTGGATAAAGAACCACAAGACTTGTTGTCTGTCTGTTCTATGACTATGTAGACTCTATCTCTCCTTCCTAAGGCCAGCAATTAACATCTTCAGTTGAACATCTATTCTCCTGTAACATCCTTTGTTGTTTTATTATGTATCAGTAACCGTATGTATAAATCTCTTTTATAAGAAACATGCAAATCTGATGCATATTGGTGTGTGTAACTGACACACAGAAAAATTATAATATAGATGTATAATAACATTAGGTGAGGCACCCAACAAGAAGAAATATATATATTATATCATAAGAAGAAGCAAGTGATTTTCCTTCACTGTACTAGGTCACGAGGTTCGGCACCAGCTATGTTGGTCATACATAAAAGTCTCTTCCCAATACACCATAAATTGGCATAGCTGGGGGCAAACCTCATTCCCATCACCGTCCCAGATACCTGAAAAGAAAAATTCATCCCCATACCAAAAACTAATAGTTATCTAGTATGAGCTCTACTCTTTCCAGAATAAAATCCACCTGATGGTATATTACAATGGTCAAATAAACATTTGACTGGTTCTATACCTTGTTTATGACTAATGATCGTATAAAGCGATGTAACATAGAAACATAGAAACATAGAATGTGACGGCAGATAAGAACCATTCGGCCCATCTAGTCTGCCCAATTTCTCAAATACTTTCATTAGTCCCTGGCCTTATCTTATAGTTAGGATAGCCTTATGCCTATCCCACACATGCTTAAACTCCTTTACTGTGTTAACCTCTACCACTTCAGCTGGAAGGACATTGCAGATGACAAAGTAGTAAGATCATGCCAGATCCCTGATGATAATTATGATTTGCACTGCTTTTCCAATAGTTAGAGAACCAAGTCAATATACTAAGACACATTAGATGTGGCTGAACCTATGCCAGAAATGATTGGTCTACCAGATGGACATTGTGTAATTTTGGAATTTTGATAGGAAATAGAACAGGGAGGTTCTAGGATGTCGAATTTTTAAATATTCGTAATTCTATCTCTTTAAAACACCCACATTTCTGCCTTTTTCTAAAAAAACATTATGTTTTTTCTTGTATTAGTTTAATGGGATTGTTACTTAATCTGCAATATGTGTTCTTATCACATAGTATTGACAGGGCACACAGGGGAGAAAAAAAGAGAGCAGTAGAGGGACCGAAGACCATTTTATATATAGATGTGGGTGTTACTGTTTGTATTTATAACAGTCAATGTCTATGTGCGTATTAGTGTTTGTCTGTATACGTGTAGGAATGTAATGTAAATGTGCTAGTATGTGTCTGTGTAAATGTTGGTATGCATCCATAAATGTGTTAGTGTTTGTCAGTATGTATGTGCATTAGTATGTGTGTGTGTGAGTGTGCAGGCAGGAATACAGTGCAAATTAAAAAAATAAAAACTATTGCAAATTAGAAAACAAATAGCACAAACCATAACTCACCTTCAGTTATCATTCGTGTTGTAACCTGTCCACTTTATAATGAAGGTTATAGTAGATATTTTTGTTGCATACAGCTATTTGTGGATGTATTTTTAAAGTCATTCAAGTCTCTGCTTAGTATACAGACCCCCACCACATTGTCACATAAATGCAATGCAATTTTATGTGAATAACAAAAAAGCAAAAAAAATGTAAAAACCACGAGACCACTGAGATATCAGCATGGGTTTGATTCATGAGATAAATTATTGGTAATGCATTTGCACCTAAAACCACATGTTTCAGTTAACTTGCAGGCTGCATGTAAATTCCTATAGATTACAAACATAAATATAACGCATACGTTGTTTGAAGATCGTGATAATGATCACTGTCAGTATGTTTTAGATTTTATCACAGAAAAATATCAGGAGATAAATGGCGTTTTTCAATAAATCCTGCAATGTATAAACAGCATACATTTAAATTTTAACAACGGAATATTTAGAGATGTCATTGCTCTTGAAGCATAGCTTCTTTATATTAGCATCCACAGTCCTATGATCAAAAGCAGCTACAGCTGCCATCTACATAGTGACACTGTGCCAGTGGAATGATTTTAACTCTGAAGGTGGCGTAGGGTTCCTCTGTTGAAATACACTGAACTTCCAATCAGGCAATTGTTGACTATGTACTGCAACCCATGTCAGATTTAACATTTCAATAATTCATCACAATTTGCTTCAACATAGCTAGTACTGGGAATGTATACAGTTTTTTTCTGGGGGATCATGCTACCAATTGCTCATACACATAATGCATAGTGGGACAATAAAACCCATGCCCTTATAGGTACAGTCATTTACAGGCTTTTTGTTCATTAATAAAAAGTTAGCTGCATGTTGTACTACTGAAAAAATACATATTATATAATGTATATTATTTGCAAGACTGTCAAGGCACAACTTGGCATGTAATGCAAATTACCAATACTTACATGATACAATGTATACAAGCCCGAGTTCACAATTAAGCATATTGCATCATGGAAGGAATGCATGAGGGAGTATGCACTCATACTATATTATGGAAGAAGATGCCTATACTTTATTTTTAAAGGAGCACAAGAATCCCCACACAAACACACACCAGCAAACATACAATGTGGCTTATCATCCAGACACACAATTCCGCAAGCAGCCCCCATACACAACCCACATTCATAAGTATCATACACAATACCACAAACTCCTCATGAACATATACTGTACAATATAACAGACCCAAACGCATGAATATAATGTTACAAGCAACTGTGGCACCCATAAATAATGCATAAGTAATGCAAGCACAATATGGCAACATATTAAAAAAAAATAAAAAAATGAGGACCGACATGCCAAGGGACTTTAAGATCTTGATTTGGCACAGTACTGCTAAAAGGTTGCCTAACCCAGCTGTAGTAATTTTTTTAACAACACTGGTATTCAGGTAAAGGTGTACTAGAATGACTAGTCATGGTCTGGAGACCCTTGGGCTATCAAGGTGTTACTGAATGACTCCAGGGTTTAGGGTACTTTGGCTTTAAAATGAACTTTGAATTCCAACCAATTTTCACCAAAGGTATTACAGGAACACTATAGTGTTGGGAATAAAAACATGTATTCCTAACACTATAGTGCTGGAGTTGTTGTGTAGATCCCCAGACCCCCTCAGATTGCAGTCAACGGTTTATAAACACACCTCCTTTGCCATGACTGGCCCAATCTCCATGGCTGAGATTATCAATCTTGATGATCTCAGCCAATCCAATTTCTTTTCATAGGATACTGTGCATTGCTATAGTGAGCGTTCTGCATCTCCATGCAGAGCGGGGAGCCTCTAAAAGTAGGTGCTGAACACTGAGCAACACTGAGATAGGGAGCACTCTGAGCGGCCTTTTCTCTGAAGTCTCTGGTGACTATAGCATCCCTTTAGTTAGGAATAAACCACTAATATTTATGTCCAAAGAGGGCACAGATGATACCCAGTCTTCTGGATCTGTTAAGTGATCCGCCAACAAATCTCTAGCTTTTCCCTTAACATATTTTGTTACCTACCTCACACTATTTATACAGAGGTCAAAAAATCTGTGAAGCCTTGCTTGTGGAAAAAAAGATTGAAGAAAGAACACTTTCAATAAAAAATTCTAATTGTAAGTATTACATTTTTAACCCCTTAAGGACACATGACGTGTGTGACACGTCATGATTCCCTTTTATTCCAGAAGTTTGGTCCTTAAGGGGTTAAGCAAGATTCCTTTAATTATCCGTTATCAATGTGAGGAGGATTGGTTAGGTCTTTCATTGGAATGATGGAACTTCTTAATGGGCACCGAAAAGTGGGTATGTCCTTGGCGCTTTGGGCCATAAACATTATAGGATAATGTAAAACAAAATAAAGTAGTAAGGTCTAAGAAAAAACACAAACTTAATACTTCCTTAAAAGAGTGGAGTGCTATATAATAATTAAAAATAGAGGGTATACATTTACCCCAAATTAATTTAAAACTCTAATTGATGAAATAGACATATAACAGGAGATAAAAAACAGAGAACCATATAGTGTAAATCTGTATTTTAAACCTGGTCACCTACAAGTGTAATTATATCAACTCACATGGACAAGAGCCTCAAGGGGACAGGCTCAAATCACAGCAGCATTAGTGCCCTATGGTGACACTTTACCTCTTCACATCCAAGAAGTGAATACCCAAGAAAGGAGGTAAAAATTGACAGGAAGCAAACTGCTTCTGGTGTAGTATGTCTTTATGAACTTATACAGCTTCTGTTGCAATCAGTTGCTCACCGTTTTTAGGTCCAATAGATCCTGGCTCTGGATTTATTCACCTGGGTGCCTATAAAGAGGGTACCACCCTTCTTGAAAAACAGGTAGTATAGGAAGCCAAGTTGGACTTAAAATTAAAATATTTATTCACTAAACAATATTATAAACACAAGATATAAAAAACAAAAGAACAAAAACATAAATAGAATATATTAAAATGTCCAAAAGAGGCTTTCCAATCCGAGATGCGTTTCACCCAGACCGATGGGCTAGCTCAATCAGCATATAGTTCCTGCGTCAGTTTTGAAATAATCTGGTCTTTAACGTTATTGGTACTTTAAAAAAAAAAATTCCTCCAATCAGGAATGGAGATAAATTACTCATCTGTCGCGGGTTGATTTCTGATTTGCATTGCAGAAGAGACATAATGCCCCAAACACGTCACTTCCGATACTAAACCCGCCATCTTGTTTTTGGGCACAGACCTTCCTTACCCAGACAGGAAGTGACGCAATGATTAGGTCTTGCATTGGAATGTTGGTTACAGTCATGTGCTTTTTACGTCCAAAGTGGAACTACTTAATGGGCACAGAAGAGTGGGTATCTTTTGGGCCCTTTGGGCCATAATCATTATAGGATAATCCCTACTGGAATTCATTCATTCAGGGTCAGGGGAAGTCATAGATTTTTACAGGGTCTAGGATACATGGTATCCCCTGGGTTCTTATAATGGGCCAATGATATGGAGTTAATATCTAAAATATCTAACTGGCCCAGAAACTGAGAATATCATGGGCCCTTATTTAAATCACTATCCACCTACGGTGCTGCTGTTTCAAGCTATGATTTTCATGCTTATGCCTGCCGTATTCCTTGTGACATGCTTTCTTAGCAATTACGCTAGGGAAACCGATCAGCTGGCTGAGCTCATTTACGCTTGAAAGCCAACCTGCTATGCACAATATTAAATATCAATGATCTTTAAACTGACTTCCTAAGCATATCTGAATTTACTGCCTCTTTGACTATTTATGCTGCCTAGTAAATAGAGCTATGTGTGTTTCCAAAAGACCAAACTAGGTTTCAGCATAGGAAGCGTTAATTCCCAAATCGAACTTGCTTTTGTAGAAACCTTGACTCTTTGACAGACGTTAAGCCCAAATGTCAAGAGGTCTTGGCCTTAGAAAAGTTGAAATCTCATCTTATAAGTAAGCAGAAGGTTGAAAATATTAGTTTTGCTGCACGACTACAATATTAAGATCCAAACAAAATTCATTTCTATTTGAATTATGCAGGTAAGTAATTTTATTTGAACTGACAAACCATGTGAGTATATACACACTGATCAGCCACAGCGTAAAAACCACTGACAGGTGAAGTGAATAATATTGATTATATCGTTACCACGGCACCTGTCAAAAGGTAGGCTATATTAGGCAGCATGTGAGTCTGTTCTCAACTGGTGACCATCCAGACTTCAAATGGTGGGAGTATATCAAATAAAAGCAGAAAATAACCAGTGATGATGCAGATCATATTGAAGTAGGTGCAGGACATACAACAGTAATGTATATGGTATATCACTCACATTTGAGAGAGCTAGAAGACCCTCTCTGAGTTTAACAGCATGCAGCGGTACAATCCCCACTGATGGATATGTAGAACTGGGGGCTGGTCCCTCAGTGTGTTTTTTGATATATAAGAGATAAGAGAAAAATGGCAAACATTAGTGCTCACTGTAATCAATATAATGATGATTGTAAAAGTAAGAATATTCTACTCACTTGTGGTGGAGGAGTAGATCCTGCTCAGATGGTAGCGTTTGGGTGGTATAATCCCCACCAGGGATTTAATGTTAAGTAGATTCTCCAAGGAGTAGTATCCAAAGTTTCCTTATTCTGTATGTTTTTAGTGCCAGGATCAGAAGAAGATAAAAAAAATAATAAAAGCAACTAAAAATATAAAAAGCATAGTAAATAGGCAAACACAACTAGTAGTGAATGCCAAATATACTTTTTTTTTTAAATTCTTTATTTTGTATTGACATACAATAAAGGAGACAATAATTACCAGATATATTCGGTAAAGAACAGAAACATTTTGATATCAGTTCGCATATACAACTCTTTGACATATAAAGCTTAGTGTAATGATATATGGACCGTAATTGTCGTGTCAGATTTGCGGGTTTTTATAAGTGGTTCCTGACTTTCTCTTTATTTATCTTGTGATAAGCATTATTTTGCTCCATCATCGGAGATCACCTAACATGGTGGTATATGGATAGGAAAGATCGTACACAATTCTTACGTTCCATGTTTGCGATATATGTCTGTCTCTCAGGAATGCCTCATGGTAGTCAATATTTTAGATTTTTCTTAAAACATTAAAGAATAGAAAGAGAGAAAGAAAGAAAGAAAGAAAGAAAGAAAGAAAGAAAAAGGTAAAGGTCCGAAAGGGTGGTAAGAGGGTGGGGGGAGGGGGACTTTCCATGAATGGAGTGGGTAGTTTGTCAGACGGGTCTTGTTCATATTAACTTCCCAGGTTGGAGTTTTCCCAGGGTTCCCAGATCTTCTGAAAAGTTTTTAAGGAGCCCCTTATCCTAGCCGTTAGGTTGTCCATCAAGTGGACCTCTTTTATCCTGTTTATCACTCCTTCCATGGGTGGGCCAAATATACTTTAATGCTTTAAAAACAAAAGTTTAAACAACGCGTTTCGCCAACTTAGTACCTACCAAAAGTGGTGCAAGGAAGGACAATCTGTGACCCCTGTTTACTGCTGAAAGTAATGGGGTGTGAGTGTCAAAATTGGGACATGGAGCCATGGAAGAAGATTGTCTGGTCAGATAAATCACATTTTCTTTTAGATCAGGTGGATGGTCAGGTGCTTGTGCGTCATTTACTTCAGGAAGAGATGACAGCAGGATGCATTATGGGGAGAATGCAGTCTGTTGGAGGCAATGTTATACTCTGGGCAATGTGGGTCTTGCTATTCATGTGATTGCTACTTTAACTTACCACCTACCTAGAGATTGTTGCAGAACATGTATCCCCTTCATGGCGTTCCCTGATGGCAGTGGCCTCTTGCAGCAGGATAATGCACCATTCCACACCACAAAATAATTGGTTTGAGGAACATGACAAAGAGTTCAAGGTGTTGCCTTGGCATTCAAATTCTCTAGATGTCAATCTGATTGAGCATCTCTGGGATGTGCTAGGACAACAAATCCGATCCATGGAGGCCCAACCTCGCAACTTGAAGGACTTAAAAGATCTGCTGCTAATGTCTTGGTCCCAGATACCACAGGACACGTACGGAGGTTTTGTGGAGTCCTTTCCGCAATGCATCAAAGCTGTTTGAGTAGCTAGAGTGGACCTGCATAATATTAATCAGGTAGCTTTAATGTTGTGGCTGATCATTGTATATATATGCTATGCTATGTAAAGAGTTATGGTGTAGTTTTCCGTTACACATCTGAAAATCATATATCATAATCACGACCATAAACATCTGGTGTATGCATGTTTACATCTTATTTAACAAATTAAACACATAAACTCTAACTATAACTGATAGCAAAATACAGATTAAAGAAAAGCGCACACACAACAAAAAGTTCTAAAGTTTCCAAGGTGACTTAAAAATCACCTATCTCAGCAAATAAATATGGGGATTCAGTTACACTATATGCCCATATTGTGTTAAGCCCACCTCTACATCACAGTACCCCAAACAACACTAACATTAGTGCAGTAGCCAACAATATTGGGGTACTGTGATCAATATTCTACAAGAACTTTCTCCAGCTGCACAGACCAAGTGCATAATTGGATCCACTTGCGCTGATGGACCATGCAGAGGGCTCTTTGGCAATGCTCTCTGCATGGCATGCTGTGTGTAGGGACACCCAGGAGGCGCCCAATCATGTGGTGTACATTTATGCCAGGCTGACGCACCCTTTCTGTCGACAAGCCTGTCTCTTTTACAGGTGGACCCACCCATTCTGGGCATCGCCAATGGAGCAAGCTGCATAATTAAAAAATACGCTGCGCATGTCTATAGTGCCCATTAGATTCTGCTAGTGGGATAGGCTCATAGCACTACAGAACATGAGGCTTACGATTGTCTGTCTGAGTTACTTCCTGGTTTGGTGAGAGCTCACTGAAAAGGCTGCACTTCATGAAGAATTGAAGCAAATGCATGGACTTTAATTGGATAGTATATAGTTTTTTATTGCTACATCATAGTTTTTTCATATGTCAATAAATGATCCATTTACATAATTAAAAATGGGTCATCTAAAGCCCGTAGTGCCCTTTAAATATTGCATTAATAAAATCACAGGAGTGTCCCTTTAATTCCTCTCCAGCAGGCTAAGCAAGCCTGATTCTTATTAGAGATAATGATAACAACGAATGGATATCCATTAAACCAACAAAATTGATTTATATGCATATATGTAGACAGTGATTTGTTAACATCACCCTTGTAGTATGCATTTTGCCTTTCGAGGTTACTAATCTTATTGTAAACTATTCTTATTAACAATTAATGATTAAAATTAAGAAACACAAGAAACACAAATAGATAAGACTGAATAAAAAAAAAAAAAAAATCAATTGCAATTAAGACGTCTCCTGGCTGTGACCTTGTGACTTTTACTTTGTTCATTTTCTTGGTTTTAAGCAAAATGCTAAACACCGAGTCCATGAGACAAAACCCATTTTATTATAGTGTGATTTGTTTTCTTTTCATTGTTCTTTGAGCCTTCATGACTTGTATAGAAATGACAAATCTCAAGCAGGGGTCACAAGGTGACAAATCATCTTCTCTGGAAGCTCCTGGTGCCATTCAAGTGATCAAGGTTTTAAAATTCACTTATTTATCCTGGTGTGTATATATTGTGTCATTGTCAGGCTCTTCCTATAGTCTATATATGGTACAACGCGAAATAATAGTCTATGATTCATGGACAGCTGATTGTGCTTACATTATTAATAATGTGCACTAATGAAAAAGGTATAATTATTTAAAGGTTGGAATATACCACAAACTAATGTTACGATCTTACCACACAGCTCTATTGCTGGTTAAATAATATTTTTGCTCCTTCATAGCACCTACTCTCACAATCACAAGCACCTGTTTGGTACCTTCAACTCCTTTCTTAGCTCTGTCAGACTCAGGGTGAGACAAAATTCAGAGCAGGTAAATAACGTGTTTGTTAATAGTTAAATTTTTTTGATGCAGGTACATATTATAACTAAGTCTTTGGAGATTCATCATGGGTAATTTCCCGAAGGATCAATGAGTCAAATAGTGGAGTTTTATTGGTGTGAGATATATAAGAATATGATTCTACATGTCCTGTAGTGAAAAATCGTTCTGAAACATGATTTTATCAGGATGGGGCTGCTGTCCAAACAGCCAGGCAACAATAGCCCTCATTTGACAACTGTTTGGCGAGCAGATAATTTCAAGAAATTGCCAGATTAATTGGCCGACATGTTTGCCCTACCTTTCCGTTCCCTATTACTTCCTGTGTGGATATTTGAAGCATCAGATGTACGTGAACAAATCACAAACACTTGAGAAGCTCAGTTATAATATTAACCCCTTAAGGACACATGACATGTGTGACATGTCATGATTCCATTTTATTCCAGAAGTTTGGTCCTTAAGGGGTTAATGCAGGAATTCGAGTGCTAGAGCCTCAAACATTAACTAATGTTATGAACAATGCAAAATCAAAGAGCCCAACTGTGCCAGGTGGCAAATGGAGCTCACTCACAATACGCATCACTGACATTCAGCGTCTCTATTCTCTGCATGGAGATGCTGAAAATTCCCCATAGAGATGTATTGATTCAATGCATATCTATGAGGAGATGCTGATTGGTGCAGTGTGGCGTTTTGCTGTGCATGTACAATAGGATTGGCTGAGATCATCAAAATTGAGAATCTCAGCCATGAAGGCAGGGCCAGTGGGGCCAACAGCGGAGAGACCAGTGTGGCGTGGGAGAAAAGGTAAGTTTAAAACCTTTTCAAAGCAATATGGGGGGGGGAGGGGCTAGTAGCAAAATTGTTAAACACTATAGTGAATATATGTTTGTATTTCTCACAGTGTAGTGTTCCATTAAGGATTTAAATCACTTTTATTTCTGTTTCGCAGCCCTAGCTACACCCCCCCCCCTCCCCCTTCCTGGCTCTGCAACTCACACAACCAACATACAAAGATTTATTTTTCTATTTTAAATTAAATCTTACTGCACAGTTTGTTTCTTTTAGATGTTATTACCTAGTGCTCTGTTAATTTAGCTTTAATCACATTCTAATCTAAACACTCTGTGCAATAAAGAGAGTTTAAAAATCAGATCTCTCTTTACAGGGAGTGTGTTGGGTGGCTAAGGTAAAGTATGGCTAGGGCTTCAAAAACAAGGTGACTTAACGCCTAAATGGCAGAGAATTGAGCAGTGACACTGCGAATGATCTGTATACCAAAATCACTTCATTAAACTAGGGTTGGTTTTCGAGTTAGAATTGGTGTTGGGGTAAGCTAGTGTTAGTGTTATCTACTGATAGAGTTAGTTGAGGTAAGCTTATTGTTAGGTATGGTTAGTTTTAGGCAGGGAAAGATAGGTTTAGAAATAGCATCAAGGTTTGACGTTAGTTAGTATGGGGACACGGATAGTGTCACTTCACTAAATAGCACTTCTGGGAAAAGGGCATCTTAAAATTACGGCATGAAAATGAAACCCCACAATTAGATATAGCAGATTTGGCAGAAATTGGCGATAAAGTGACTAAACAAGAGGTAATAAAGAAAGTACCTTTAGTTAAAGTAAAAGTTAAAGCAGAAAAAAACTTTCTACAACTACAAACTTTTGTGTAGTGATTTTTAGATTCTGGGACTACTATTAAACTTGTATTCTGAGCATACTAACTATTTTAAAGACTGGGCTTTAAAACATATTTACTCCTTGCAATAATTGTCCTAGGACTATCAAAAACTAATTGGAATTGGAATGTATTGCATATTTTAACAATCAAGACTAACAAGTTGTTTTTATTATGTTTATATTTTCAGTATTTTTTTTCTGATTTGTTAAGATATATTATTCATACTTAATGTTGTGTTATCTATAGGCATAGAGTTTCAAAACAAAAGCCCTATCAGTGTTTTAAGAGTTATATGAGTATTGATACACATGAGCAGAGATCAGTAAATAGTGGTGGAATGAACACATAGCAAAAATGTCAAAGGCGTCATGGTCAAGACTGTACCTGACCTAAGAATTTTTTTTGTCGTGTTAAGAAAATAATTCTTCTCACTTCATTCCACTCTCTCAACTTGACTTCTGCAATGTTTCTCATGCCCTTCTACTGCCCTTCAGGCTTTCATCCCAGTCACAGAACAAGAGGTATCTGCACTTCTCATTTCCTCTCACCCCACCACCTGATCTTTCATTTCCTTTGTCCTTCTTACCTGATAAGATCACTTTCAAGTTGCCTTGTACCATTGGTAACACACATCTTAATTGTTTGTTTTTCTTCTTGTCACACCTACTTACCCTAAATATACTGCTGTCATGCACATCTCTAAATATAACTATAATACTAGATCCCTATTCCATTTTACCCCAAAACTTCTTAAACGACTTGTCTCTATTGGACCAATTTTCTCAACTCTCTATCTTCATGTGCGGATGGTCATTTACTGAAGTGTAGAGTTAAACAACTAAATATAACAGCAAATATTATCAATGCTTTAAATGATTAAATAAGTAACCTTATAGGAAGAGATTGATCAATGTGTCGGCAGATAATCTACGCTTTTTCTGAGATATTTTTTCTGATAAACTTTTCTACTCACAATCACAGAATATTCACACAATAGTCTTAGCTAGTAGAACCTATTTGTAGAGACTCAACTATCTGTCAGACTGTACAAAGAAGAAAGGTAAGTAACTACCTTTAAAATGCTTAAATAAATTGGGGCACATTTTTGAACCTCCTACGATTCCCTGGTAAAACACTTTATAAATGAATATTTATATTGGAATGTTATATTGTGTAGACTGCATTGTCGTATTACTTCTGAACTGTCTGCTGGTGTCAGGAATTTGCTACATTCTTTATGTATGTAAAAGGTAAAAGGTGAAGTTATTGACACAGATGTTGTGTATTCTGATGAATGTAAAGCAGAGAAACGCTCTAACGAGATCTTAGCTTTGCCATAGCACCATAATGAATAATGCATGCAACTTAATGAATATTCCATTTTTATATCAACCAAGTTACTCTATAGGGCAATCACAAAACTCCAATTAAAAAAAGAGAACCCCTGAAAATAATGAATAACAGATAACAGTTTTAGGAGAAACTGTATCAAATATCTATTGGTAAAACAAAGAAAATTATAGTGATTGATAAAAAATAAGGAGAGGGGAACATTTATATATGTGTATATATTTATACAATGCCTTGTGCCCCGCACTGTCTTGATAAAAGTCCGGATGGACTGAAATGTTGACATGACTTGTAACTGCTAAAAAAAAATATTCTAAAACCAGCTTAATAAAGCACATTTCTGATTTGAAAAAGACCTTTTGAGTGTACTCTATTTTGGATATATACATACATGTATGTATGTGCATGGAGCTGGAATTAGCTATGACAGTGATCACGTTACACTAAAACGTCCTTCTCTTCGTTTTCAGTGTGCATTTTAATTCTATTTTAAGGGCTCGTGGAAAGGACAGAACATGTAACATGGAATTTCTTCAAGCTGAGACGTCAGATGAATGGTAGTTTATACTTCTGTGCTTGCCTATTTTTCATTTCTCCACATTGTTCCTCAATACTATGACATCCAGAAAGAAGGAAAGAACGTTCCTTCATTGTGTCAAACTAATTTAATTTGCACCTCCATCTAAGGGCAAATATATTTGTCAATTTGTCTAAACCGTCTTTACTCATTGTATTTGTTCATGGGAAGCTAGTGGTGATCTGTAAGAATAATAGGGTCCCCATCCTCAACCCTTTGAAAGCCACTGGTTTTAGAAAAAAAAAAAAATATATATATATATATAATGTTTTTTCTTCCTTTTTGGCCCTCTATTGATCACTTGATCTCTAACCCATCAGTCATCTTTCTTCCTATCTTGTCATCCTTTTTTTTTTTTTTTTTGAGCTGTGGATTAAACTCCTAATAAAGAAACAAATGGACATGCTTGTCCATTGTCTGGTTTGTTTGTTGTCCAATAAGTTCACTAGGCGCTTCAGAGTTACAAAATTCCTGAGAAGCCCAGTTTGTTTAAAACCAAAAGAGCACCACAATTATGGAACGACCTCCCGCACACTTTCAAATCTTACCCAAGCTTAAGTCCTTTTAGAGATCCATCTCTACATATTTCAAAGCAGAATGCACGTGTCATGTTGATTATATATTTCCTACCTGTTTTATGTAAAATTTTGTATATATTGTGTATTAATATTGTTTTTGTATTTTATTGTACCCTATTGTATCAATGAAATGTTTTGTGGACCCAGGACATACTTGAAAACGAGAGAAATCTCAATGTATCTTATTTTATAAATAAAATATTTTATAAATAAATAAATCAAAATGCACAAATCTAATATGTTTATAGTTTTTTTTTTGCTTTTGTTTTTGTGTTTATCAAAATTGATAAAGACATTCATGTCTCTAGTTTTACACAGGTTTATTCGCTAGAGTTAGAACTGCTGGGAATTCAAAGTGAATTCAAAGTGAATATCAGCTGTAAGGTCAAAGCAGTCAATATGTTTTTTGGTTTAAATTTGAAATTCACTCTGAATTCGTGACAATTCAGCCTTTTGTGGATAACCTTGTATATGTTATGCTACTTGCTCCTATCTTAGCAGGCTTTGTTGATTGACCTCCACTTTTAACATTGATAGACATAAGCTTTTCAAACCATGTTTGTCCCCCCCCCCCCCCCCCCCTAATAGACATTAGAGATTCATTATTCACCACCTGTGCTGTAAAACTGAGTTCAGAAAAGAAATAAGAAATCAATGAGGTCTATTCATCAGAGCTTGTTATATCTCACATTAGATGGATAAGACATCTTCATATGTTATTCTTCAGGTCATAATCATCAAGAAGTAGAATTGGTTAGACATGTTGACAAATTGACCTAGTTGAAAAATGCAGGCCTTTTTCAGTGCTAGATAAAAAGGATGTTTTATAAATGGAACCTATAAAATAATGTTTATTCACTAAATGAATTTTGAGATATTTTTTATAAAGCATATTAAAGACATGTTACTTATATATTACTCTATTGATCTGGATATCAATCATTTACACAGTGATAAACAGATTACAAAATGTAAAAATAAACAGTACAGCATTCCAGAGGGTGTGTATATATATATATATATATATATATATATATATATATATATATATATATATATATAAATAAAACAAAAAACAAAAACATTGTCTTGCTCTCTACCTTACTGGTGTCTTTGACCTGTGCTTGTCAGCATAGTATAACCAAATAACATAGAGAAAGCACTCCCAGGACTCCAAAAGTATTAAAAATAAAATGTAACTTTTATTTTTAAAATTAAAAGATTATTTTTTTTTTTTTAAACAATCTTTTAATTTTGAAAATAAAAGTTACATTTTATTTTTAATACTTTTGGATTCCTGGGAGTGCTATCTCTACACTATTTGGTTATATATATACACACACACAAATATTTCAGCAAAGAAAAATGGGCACTCGCAGGTCTTGGTTAGTGAAAAAAATTACCACATTTATTAGTGTAGCATTAACATTTCGGATCTGTTCTCAATCCTTTCTCAAGACGTATATATTGATTAATCCATTAAATCGAGACAGAGATGAGGGCCTTATAGGAACACACCAGTTCAAAGTCCACATTCATTCCTTCAGGTTGCATGGTGTTTAAAGTATATATCCAAAACTGTCATAGTTTTAATTTTGATTATTTTTCTTGTATAGGTATTGAGAAAGTTCTGCTTGATGAAAGAGGAGGTGACCAGACAGATAGAGGGCTTTTGGATAGATACTTTAAACACCATGCAACCTGAAGGAATGAATGTGGACTTTGACATGGTGTGTTTCCTAGAAGGCCCTCATCTCTGTCTCGATTTTATGGAGTAATCAATACATACATATAGTATTTTAACTTAATTTTTTTTTGCATATTTTCTATATATACATTTTTTATATTTTTTAAAATATATTAATGGTTCATATAATTAAAAAAAATGTTTTTTTTTTTTAGATTTGTTTTTAGTATATTGATTGCTATAAGTAATTTGGATATTTTATTGTGGTTTTTAAGGGCAATTATTTTTAATGGTAATTATGTTTTCTATTTCTGCATATCCTCCCTATTATTATGGACATATGAGGACTGTAACGCTTCGTGTAGGGGGTGGAACGCATGTGCATTCCACCACCGAATGAGGAACTCATCGCAAGTACATCTGGTGGAACCGCTGAAAGAAGAATCTTGAACGTAAGGACGTATGGACCCAATCTGCAATGCGAACGTGAGGACGCGTTCAGCATTGCGAGAACGAGGCTTGACCAGAGCATGAACAAGCTCCTTGCCCATTGCATATTCGGGCAATGTTTTTAAGGTGGAATCGACAAGGAGTTCAGACCAACCCCCTTGGCTTTGCACCGTTTCCTGTCACAAGTGCCTCATTCCAGGGCCCTTTTTTAACTTGCACTGCATGGAGCCAAAGTAAGTGGGTTAGTTATATAAGAGCAGGCATTAGGTTGCTAAGACTGGACCTGCCAAGAATGGGGTACATTGGTGATGTGCCAGGCTTTTGCAGTGTAGGATCATATACCAATAAATATATTTGCCAGGTGTTTAGAAACAAGTCAGTTGTTTTAAAAAAAACATATTTTGTGAGTGCTGTAGTTTGTTTCTAGAGAATGTGCTGACTCTTATATGTTGTACTACTTGGACCTCCCAGTATCTTTAATAATGTATCCATGTTCAGGTGAGTGCAATCCTCTTGTATGTATATACTTAAATGAAAAGTGAACAAGCTGTTACCCATTCTTTGTGTCCTCCTATATTCTGAATTTGTCCTACAATGCTAAGAAGGATAGTCTATATCAGGAGTAGGCAATCTTCGGCACTCCAGATATTGTGGACTACATCCCCCATAATACTCTTACACCCATGATGCTGGCAAAGCCTCATGAGAGGTGTAGTCCAAAATATCTGGAGTGCCGAAGGTTGCCTATGCCTGGTCTATATGTTGCTAGATACAACTTTTTAAATATTCAGTTCAATATTGGCTAAAAACAAAAAGGATTTATAATAAATTGTGGTTTTAATGTTATTGTAAAATAGCCATTTACAAAAACTCTAGAATGGCCATATTTATTACACTGTCTTATTAAGACATATAGCCTTAAGTTAACATTTTTGGATAAGCTTTTTAATGATTTCATACTTTTCGATAAACTTTTAAAGTTAGTTTTTCAAAAATATTAAAAATAAAAAAATATATATCATATATAACAAAATATATTAATATACCAAAACATATAAAATATGAATTAAAACATGTTTCAAAATATCAAATCAGCTTATTAAAAAATACTAAATTCCACAAATATAGCCAGTTTGCTATGTTGTCATAGTTATATTTAAATAGGTTAAAAAAATCTCACAGGTGGCAAAGCCACGAACATAAAAAATTAAGAAAAAAAAATAAATAGTGGCAGTTTAACTTTCAATTGTTGCTCAAAGATATACTACACAATGTCAGCCAATTATAGACTCAATTATATCAAAAGAAAAGGGCTAAATAATTAGAATAATAATTTTGTTAAAACATGTAAACTGCGGGAATATAAAGCAATTTACTATGCAAATTGTTCTGATTTATAAGGTCTAGTGAATGAAATTAGTAAAAAATTTAAAAGGAAAAAAACAACAAAAAAACAGATATATAATTTCAGCAAGTATTACAAAATCCATTAAGTGCCTCTTCAGAAGCATTACATGGAATAAGTGATTTAAATAGGAATTACACTAATTGGCTACATTGCTATTTGTTTGCAGAAAAATTGGCATTTGTGTATTTGACAAATTGCTTTTCACTTACGATGATAGCGCAGGTGTAGATCTGGCTAACATTCCGTGCAAAATCACACCAGATACAATATATACATTGTATGTGAGTCCATTTTATTTTTAGCACGATAGAAGATGTACTTAGTACTTTACAGATTGTAAAACGACATAAAGGACAAGAGAGGTGCAGTAAGTACAACTGTTAAACAGGCATTATAGAAAACATAATACACGTGTATACACTAAAATAGCCCTTGACTCCAAGAGCTTTCAGTGCAATACATTTATTTTACTGAAGGTCACGTTTATGAAGAACTCGTAAATACGAATTCCTACTGTTATAGTTTGTTTGAGAAACTCAAACATCTTCCACTTGGTTGTACAGGGATGACATATCCTTGACATTCATTGTTCAGATAAACAACATATACTATAAAAGACACTACTGGGCAAATGACTTATTTTTAGTATTGTGTCCATTGCTACATGGTAAAACATTAAGCTCTATATTTCTCCTTTTTTGGGGGGTTATCAGTTTTTTAGTACAAGATGCAGAAGATGATATCTTGTATAACAGTGATATATAATTATCACCTCAAAATATGAGTATATATTGACAATAAAAGTCATAAAAATTATAAAAAGTATATAAAGTAAATTAACAGCAGGAAACAGTCTTTTAAAGAGACACTCCATGCATTATAACCACCACAGTATGGTTTGTGTAACGGATCGCCTGGCACCCCGACTGGCTACCTCCGTTGACAGATGCTCCTAGTGCTTTCCGAGGGCTCCAAGCACTCCACTAGACACCATACCCACCGCAGATCCCACAAACTGCCGCAGCTTGGTTGGGGTCTCGCCGTCTTCCACCCACTCTGGACCCAAGACCAGGATCCAGCTTCCAGTAGGTAGACCTCTCTTAATCCAGAGAGCAGGGACAGGAACAAGCTCTTACAAGAGCTTAGTGATTATACTCTGGGAAGTATAGTGATTATAGCAATTATAGCAATTATAGTGTAGGTAGTTCTCCAATCTCCCAAACATGAGCTGAAACTTCATGAAGGGTAGAACAAGTCTCTTGATTTATTGAACAGCTTGAGATTTTATACAGTTTTTCCCAACAAGGTTGACGCCCAGGTGAACCTTGTGGGGCACAGGAAACAGAATTAACAAACCAAAAAAAACAGAGTCTTACATGCAGACACTCCCCTAAAGTGTACACAATCCCTCCCCTCTGCCTGTGATACAAGTAACAAAGACAATGGGCCAACTCAATTAACTCTAAACAGAAAAACATAAATTTTTACTAACCCCAAAAAGTACCCCCAAAATAAAACACACAAAACCCCACAAAAGTCACATCCCTGATCTGGTGAACTACATATCCAAAAATCACACCGGAAGTCTTATTTTTGCCCCACCGTGCACATGGTTCCATGCCCAAAACCGTTCCATATACTCGACTACAAAACACCGCTGGACAATTTAAGATGGCCGCCACCACATATTTGATTCTGTTCCAGTTAAAAGTCCAAGGGGCAGAAACAGTACTTTTGAACATGGTCCATAGTCCCAGGGTAGGAGGCTGGCAAACAGGCCCCTCCAAAAACCAATGGCAAAGTGGATTTCGTCACAGTTTGGAACATCTCTTCACCTCCTCTCAGCTACCAGGAGAGCCAGAAGCTCTCTTGAACTAAACCCTGTAGTGCAGGGCTGGCTCATTGGCTGAGAGTGTCATCCAATTGCACTCAGCCAATGAGCTTTGCCCTGCAAAGCTAGGTTTAGCTCAGAAAAAAGAGTTTCTCTTTGGCATGGAGACTGCAGTGGAGGCAGGGGCAGTACCTATCAGAGCCCAGTTAAGAAGTCAAACAATGCTAAAATGGTTTTACTACCTAAATTAGGGGCACTAGAGCACCCCTGGCATCATGATCAATACAGCACACTGTAGTGGTTATAGTACTTGGAGTGTCTTTTTAACCACTTTACAATGTTAGGTTGAGTCATATACTGGGAGTTAATGCCACTAAGACATAATGACACATCCTAGCATTTTTGGTTTGAGTAGGGTCAAAATCCTAGTAAAAAAATAGATGATCAGTACTAGCACTTTAAAGAGGTAAATTCAATCAGGGGAGTATTCAATAGAAAATATTAGAAAGTAGCAGCAAAACACAAATTAGTGTAACTTTTCCAAAATAACACCAACCAGTAGAAAAAAAGTTAAACACTGTAGCGCTTATTAGAAGGTAATAATTACCTAAAATATAACAATCCAGGTACATCCAACTATACAACACTCCGGATGCCTAGAATTATTAATAAATAATACAACATAGTGCAAATCACTTAAAACAAAGGCTAAAAAATAAAGAAGCATATACAGAACACTTACAAACAGCTATATGACCTAGCTATTTTTCGGGTCTGTTAAGTAGAAAATAGCTATATGACCTAGATAATTTTCGGGTCCGTTAAGTAGAAAATAGATTAATAGATCCCTGGCGACAAATGAGTAGATTGTGTACTGTAAGCAGAGGTCTGGGAATCCTGAAATCAGAATTGTCACTATAGCAATTCAATATATTGATGACACAACACAGAGCGTAATCAGGACATGCTAAGGTCTGTATTGCAGAAAACAGAATAACTCTAAAGGAGTTTAAAGTCAAAACTAAATAATTGTGAATGCTAGCAAATGCTTCTAATAAAGTGAAACTATAAAAGTGCAATGAGGTGTGTAAAGCACCTTTTAATAGGTCTCTTCCGTGTGAGGACAAAGTGTAATTAACAAAGTATATAGAGGTGCTTTAACATAATTTCCTATTAGTTGCAATATCATGTATTTTCACCAGGTGGCGCATAGCTAAGAAGACAGCTGAAACAAGAATGAGCATATGGTGTCCAAGTGATGTTGACATTCAGTAAGAATGCAGCAATACATATTGTTTCAATCTATAGCTTGATAAGGACCTCTTGGTGGCTGACACATTTTTGTTTATGCATTTAGCCCCAAACACTGACACAGAAACTATTTTTATTATAAAGAAATGGATCCAAATTAGACACCTCTACTAAAGCTCCACTGCTGGTTAGCCATTGTTGTTGCTGACCGTGCACACCTCCAGTCTTTTCTGTTGTGAACTATGGCCAGGTAGCTATCTATGTAAAATGGTATATTTGCAATGATATATATATTTTTTTAGAATTAACTATTTAAATTACATCCCATAATTGTACAATGGAACTGAAATTTACAAATTCATGGGTGATGCATTGCTGATACTAACATCTTAATTTAGTGATAACCAAATCATCTCCTGTTCCTTTTCTCATTCTATCCGATCTCATACCTCTCAATATTGAGAGGCATGAATTCGGGACAGGAGATGGGTGGGATTATGCGAGAACGCCACTGATGCAACCACCAAAAGAGGTGGTCCCATCTAGAAAAGGGGCTGGGTCATCCAAAGAAAGAATGTTAGGCAGACTGACAGCATGTCTGACAGGTCCTACTTAGGGCTGACTAAGCATAAAGCACTTGATGGACTCTGGGCATTGGCGTAATGCCCTAACAATGTTTGGCATAGCTCAACTGTGCTTTTTTATTCGCATGTGCTATGTTGATTGGAAACATCTCGCTGGTATTCCACAGATTTATCACACTAGGAAACTACATGGTGAGTTAGGAGCTCAAATTTGGGGCAGTCCAATCACATCTGGGGCAGTTGGGTGGTATGTGACCTGCTCAAGGAATCAAACAAGAATGCAAAGTTTTTGATTTTGTTGAGAACACCCTATTTTTCTCCAACACCCAGTGCAACTCAGTGCACATGAACAAGCATAACATTAGATATACTTATTATTATTATTTTTATGAGATGAGTTTTTTGTAGCTGTAATATTTTTTATATACATGTATATTCTTTATTGGGGATCATTAAGTTAATTAACTGAAATATAAAACCATACAGACAGGTGCTTCTGATGGTAAGGGCTGAGACAAATAGAACCGAGTTCTGAAGTAGGCTTGGAGTTGACTTGGAATGGTTTAGGAAAGATTGTGAGTATGACAGACAGTTAAGAGACTTCCCAAGCAGAGGTA
This sequence comes from Pelobates fuscus, assembly GCF_036172605.1. Classification (NCBI taxonomy): domain Eukaryota; kingdom Metazoa; phylum Chordata; class Amphibia; order Anura; family Pelobatidae; genus Pelobates; species Pelobates fuscus. The sequence continues at coordinate 30,773,177 of NC_086321.1, forward strand.
GGTAATAAGTAGTCAATTTGGAATAAAAATCAGGAAATAAACCATTACATCTACCACTTTTTCCCATGTAAAGTGAGAGCATTCTTGAAATAGTATGTCAGTAAAATGTAGTTGGCTTCTGGTGCAGGAGAAATGTCGACGTTGGTAATAATTACTCATAGTGCAGTTTGAGGGGTAAATTAAGATACAGCGGCTTAGATGGAGACCTGGATAAAATCTTGCTAATGAGGGGATTGTGCACAAGGAGCTTGACAGCAAAAGGGAGAAGTAAAATCCTGTTAAAAGGTAATATTGAATCAAGTGTGAGCTTCCAGAAAATAGGTGATTTAAATAGTTCTTGAAAAGAAAATTGAAACACATTCCATTAGCAAAGAAGAGGTTAAAGTGTACAGTGATGGGTGCAATAATGTGATTGCAACAATTTAACAACATTGACAAGGTATAGGTTAAGGAGAAAAAGTTGGAAGAGTGAAACAATTATGATAGAAATTGTAGGGCACTTATTATAATTAAAGGGGTTCATTCTAAGCACTATCTCAACTTTGAGCAATTGAACCTGATGCACTAAATAGTTAAAGGGACACTCCAGGCACCCAGACCACTTCTGCCCATTGGAGTGGTCTGGGTGCCAACTCTCCACTACTCTTAACCCTGCAAGTGTAATTATTGCAGTTTTTTTTAAACTGCAATAATTACCTTGCAGGGTTAACTCCACCTCTAGTGGCTGTCTACTAGACAGCCACTAGAGGTCACTTCCTGCTCTATAGCACAGATTATCTGTGCTAGAGCGTCGCTGGATGTCCTCACGCTGTGTGAGGACCTCCAGCATCGCTCAAATCCCCATAGGAAAGCATTGAAATTAGTTTTCAATGCTTTCCTATGGGGAGACTTAATGCGCATGCTCAGAATTGCCACGCATGCGCATTAGGTCTCCTCGGCCGGTGGGCGGGATCAGTCTCACCAATCGGCCAATGGAGCCAGGAGGAGGAGCGGTGCGGAGGAGGAGACAGGGACGAGGGACATCGCCGCTGCCTCAGGTAAGTGACTGAAGGAGTTTTCACCCCTTCAGTAACCGGGGATTGGGGGGTGGGAGGGAGAGGGAACCTCCAGTGCCAGGAAAACAGATTGTTTTCCTGGCACTGGAGATTCCCGTTAACCTGTTTATGTGTAAACTGATAGTAGCTGCTATATGGCTCAGCAAACAAGAAAAAACCAACGAGATGATATAACGTTGCAAATGCACTCCTTCTATTATACTGGTGGAAATACTTTTAAAGGTAATAAATTAAAAAACTTCTATAGATTGTGCAATATACAGTGTTGTTACGGTACACCCCGGTATACGAGAGGTTAATACCACTGAGGACGTTCCCTTTCAGAATGAAGAAGCAGCTAACAGCAGTTCCAATTAGCCAAACAGGAAAAATACGAAATCCTTCACGAACCAAACAGCCGAACGAGTAAATCATACGAATCCAATACTCCCAAGTACGAGACCAAGCTCCGTATTGAGGGTTAAGCAGAGATCTGGTTTATGCAGGTCTCCCACCTGGTGGACACTCCTCTAGGGGACCAGATGGAAGACTGGGACAATATGGATACAGTAGCCAATCACAGTGGCACAAGCATAAACACTCCCCTTTGGTGTAGATAATCCCTCCTCTCTATCCTGGAGATAATTGGGAAGTAATCCAATTATCTAAATGGATAGAGGCTAAACTCCATTTTGTACATGAACATAAAAATACAATAAAATCAATAACTTTAACCCCTTAAGGACTGGACTTTTTTTGCGATGTTGTACATTTGCGACCAGGCATCTTTTTACACTTTTGTGGTGTTTGTGTTTAGCTGTAATTTTCCGCTCTCTCATTTACTGTTCCTATACAAATTATATATTGTTTTTTTCAGGACAAAAGGGGCTTTCTTTACATACCATTATTTATATAATCTCATGTAATTTAATTTTTAAAAAATGAAAAAATATGATGAAAAATTGAAAAAATACATGTTTTTTGACTTTTATGTGAAAAATCTTTTATTCATCTACAAAAGCGAATGAAAAAAACTGCTAAATAGATTCAAAATTTTGTCCTGAGTTTAAAAATACCCAGTGTTTACATGCTTTTTGCTATTTTTTTGCATGTTATAGGGCTATAAGTACAAGTAGGATATTGCGGTTTCAAAACATATATTTTTAAAATGTATCAATAGTGACATTGTAACACTATTATCTGTCATAAATCGCTGAATAACACCCCACATGTACATATTTTTTTTAAAGTAGACAACCCAGGGTATTCAATATGGGGTATGTCCAGACTTTTTTAGTAGCCACTTAGTCGCAAACACTGGCCAAAGTTAGCGTTCATATTTGTTTGTGTGTGAAAAAAGTAAAAAACTAAATTGAACGCTAATTTTGGCCAGTGTTTGTGACCAAGTGGTTACTAAAAAAGACTGGACATACCCCATTTGCAATACCTTGGGTTGTCTTCTTTCGCAAATGGTATGCCATCATGGGGGTAATTCTCATTCCTGGGCTACCATACGCTCTCAAAGGCAACGTAACCAACCTGCCCATTTTCAATGTAAAAATATTTGACCCATATATTTGACCCTGTAACTTTCAAAAACGCTATAAAACCTGTACATGGGGGGTACTGTTATACTCAGGAGACTTTGCTGAACACAAATATTAGTGTTTCAAAACTGGAAAATGTATCACAACAATTATATCATCAGTAAACGTGCTGTTTATGTGTGAAAAATGCAAAAAAAGTCACTTTCACTGACAATATCATCGCTGTGATATGTTTTACTGTTTTGAATCACTAATATTTGTGTTCAGCAAAGTCTCCCGAGTAAAACAGTACCCCCCATGTACAGGTTTTAGGGTGTCGTAGAACGTTACAGGGTAAAATACAGTGCTAGCAAATTAAATTCTCTAGACTTTCGGCCTGGGTTGGCAGGCAGGTCCCTTAAATTGCAATCAATAAAATAACTTAATTATGTAAAAATATTACATAAATACGCACGTAGAATTTAAATATATGTGCATATTTATATATTTGAAGTCTACGTGTATATTTATATAATTATTTATGTCATTTTGTATATGGACATATGAATAGTTCGTATTCTTTTTATTTATTTATATATACATAGATATGTATACAATTTCATTCTAAGTGTATTTTGATACAAATATATATATATTAATATCAAAATGCAGTTAGAATAACATTTCGTATAGATATATAATTTTTTTTTAATTTTTATTATTATTTTTAATTTTTTTAATTTAATTTAAATTATTTATTATTCGTATTTTATAATAATATATATATACAATATATATATAGTTATTATATATATTATATATATACGTGTGTAAATTAATTATAAGTGTATTTTTATATTAATATATGTACATATTAATATAAAAATACACTTAGCATGACATTATATATATGATATATAGACATATATTATATAGGTATAATATATGTCTATATATCATATATATACACATATATAATAATATTTTTTTTTTATTAACTTTCACTTTAATTTTTTTTTTGATTTTACAGTTGCAGGGAGACTGCCTGTCAGCACAGACAGTCCCCCTGCAGGCAGAGACTAGGACACCTATTGTGACCATGTGGTTGCCCTGTTGGGCGATCACATGGCCCCAGGGGTCCTAATCCGCCATGGGGAGACTGTCTGGGCTGCAGGCAGTCTCCCCACAACAGGAGCAACGCCGATCGCCGCCGGGGGAACGACGGCGATCGGGTAAGTACATTTTAAATTTAGGACGGTTCAGGACCGTCGTCGGTCGGCAAGGGAAAAATGCCGATGACGGTCCTGAACCGTCTTGCGTCCTTAAGGGGTTAAATTCCACAAACAGAGTCCTCGCATTCAACATATCCCCAGATAGTTGGGATCTGAGTGCACTTTATTACCGAATGCCGCTCAGATCCTATGCATACAGTTCAATCACCATGGAGCCAAAGTCTTTCACATTGTCTTTCGGTATACTAACGGGCTCCATGGGATGGCTATCTGGGGTGCGTCTATTCGTTTCGGAAAGTACCGAACGGACCGACATTCGTGTGCTGGAAGGCAGAGCAGGGAGGTCGGCAGCTTCAGCGGTGTTCGTGCAAAATAGTGTCCGTTTTCAGTTCCATAGTTTGGGCGCCGAACACCGCTGGCTGTTCAGGACTTTAAAATGGCCACCGCCACGTGGAAGTTACATGAACAGCGACCTCCCAACGTTCACCAATTAAGCTGCGGTTAACCACAGCTTCTGGGAGGTCAATTTATGGCACACTTCAGCTCCTAGGTGGTCGATCGTTTGGTAGTTTATTCAGTAGTTTGTGAAATAAGTGAACGAAGGGTACGGACAGGCAATTAACCAAAAGATAGACAAAGGCAATGGAATAGAAGCATAGTTTCAAGACAGAGAGGTCTGTCACAAGTGTAATAAAAACCAACCAAATTATATTTCAAAGAAGCACTTTTCATGCAAAAACCTTTAATGTTTAGTGTAAGAACGTGCAAAAATATGCAGCAGCCATCAATTCTTGTGACAAAAAAAGAAACAACGGGCAAAATGGTGTGCAAGAAAACTTTGTAAAAAATATACTTACATAACCAATATTGTCTTTATTTCATATACTGAGTGCATAGAAACAAATTATAAAGCAAACAACGTACAGATAAATGGATACAAGTTGATAACACTTAGTAGCCAAATAAAAACTACTCATAAAATCGAAATGGCTGTAGAACTATCACGCCTGGGAAGGATGAAGTCCTTTGAGAGCGATGGATCCCCAGTGTCAAATATCACATCCACAGAGAAAATAAATTCACCAGGCTGCCAGATCCAGATACAAAAAAAACCTTTATTTCCTCTTGTATTAAAACATATAATGTGTTGGAGGAAGCCAATCTTCTTATTTTGCACTTTGTAAGCTGCGATATGGCTGCTATTAGGTTTTAGAGCAGTTCCACTAATCCTTTGTGCAGTGACTTTGTCATATAATGAAAGGGGAGAACATTTGTACTGTATTCTATAGAGTATAGAGTCCGTGTTGTCAGAATATGTTTGTATAAAGTGCTGAAAAGTCTATTCTAGGAAAAGTTCATGCAAGGAGTGTGAGATGCTAATCCAAACCTTTAATATATGAATCATGTATACATGATTCCCTGGGTTTGTCCATCCCCCTCATTGTCATTAGTACCCCCACCCTAAGCCTATGGGTGGAGAGGTATTTGCAAATAGCCACCCACATTCCTGTTTATTAAATAATAGCCCCCTCCCATCACCTATGGTTGGGATTCGGGGTACAGTTTAGTATCCCCCCCGGTTCATTTTAGAGCCCCTCCCAACCAATCATGGCTGGGAGCTGGATTTACTATTCCACCTAATGCTAGGTCCCCATGGTATTTTATTAGTGACTAGGCAGCAATAACTACTTAGTTTCTAATTATAGTGAGCAGCTTCTGGCCTTTCAATGTTTAGAAGGCATTGCCACCAAGTGTATTAAACCCATTTATGCAATTTTTCTAAATTTTATTTTACATCTGAACGTGACGACTGTCTAGCAATTTCATGTCAGCAACCACATGATTGGCCTCAACATTGCTGTGGTTTATGTTTTTTTTTTTTTATTTACTATTTGCCCATTTTTTTTTTAGTTCTGCCAGTGCGCAAATAGTAAACAAACAAATGAACAAAAATATATATATATATTTATTAACTTTTAGGTGTTGAATCTGATAAGACCATTTATCGGTCGATATGTAACTGATCGATGGAATTAAATCACCTCAGCCTTTATGTTTAATATGCTAAACCATAAATATTGGCTTCTGATAAAATTCTAAAAGTGTCTGTTTAATCAATCTGAAACAATGGCATACAGGGAGCTTATAATCTCTGAATAAAGTTGATCGGCACTTATTTAATTGATCATGTGTCTTTAAAACCATTCTGTATTATCATAAGACTAATTATAGGAAAAAAATTGTAAAATGTAATGTAAGTGATATTTATTCCAGAGGAGCGGACCTAGTTTTGTCTGTTTTTACATTTTCTACTACTAAATTGTGGACCCCTATTACTGCAGCCCGAAAACAGACAGAATTAAGTTTGTGTCCTCCCGATTTCAGTTAACAAGATTCAAATTGTCAGACATAAAAAAATATACCATATATACAAGCTTATACAATGTATAATTGAGCATCCAATCTACAAACACAGTCTAAAATAGAGTGAAAATGAATGGTGTGAGGAAGTATACAGATGCATGTGTAGTCAGTGAGTCAGGAAAACTAGAGTGCTTAACCCAATCACAAGACTCACAACAAGTCCAAGATTTTGGTATTTTTTTCAGTTCTGAAAAATTGAGATGCTGAAAAGTCTGAGGTACAAAAATTGAGATGCTCAAAGGTTGCACACTAAGCATACTGCAAATAAAATAAAGAAATTTACATAAGAAAATTAATTCCCAATGATAGCATCCAGTACAGCTAAGCAACTACGCAGGTTTGAATAGGTAGGTAATAGGTAGATAAGGAGGAGTGCATCATTATAATGAGAGGTAGCTGTGTGGTATAGTAGGAAGGGATAATGATGCAAAAGAAAGGTTGCAATTAGAAAATTAAATGAATTGTTGGAAAGTGAAAATAGTTGGAAGTGAAGATGTGTTTGTGTGCAATAACTCGGTGAGGATATTAAAGACTAGCAAGCAATGATTATAGAAACATTGATAGGTAATAATAAGTTCAAAGGTTGAAGAAAAGAGTCATACGAGGGATGTATTATTATGGGCTTGGTATTATGGGAAAAAAAAACGTAGCACATGCTGAGGTTTTGGCATGAGAATAAAGGAGAAGTCGATGTAGCTTATAACAGCTGAGAAAAAACAAAATCTGTAGAACAGATCCAAATCGTATAAATAGCCAAAGTCGATGGTAATTGGCAATTAATATACCGTGGCAATTACATGTATTTATTGACGTATATATTTATTATTTTACATTTCTCTTGCAGTATCCTTATCCTGTTTGCTTTAACAAGGTGAGTGATGATGCACAGACACAATTTAGATAAAAAGATAACAATATACAATTAAATATATTGGTAGAAAAAAAACAAAAAAAAACTTACCCTTAAGTTTATAGACAAGAATTTGGAATATTATTACATAAATACAATAAATATATAAATTAGCAAAATTGCCTATTGTCTGAACGAGATAATAGAGATATGGAATATCATTAAATTAAATTCGAGAATTTAACCGTGTTTGAGAAGGCAGAATATAAAGGGATTAATAAACAATTTGAGACAGAAAGGGTCACACATGAGAGCTGAAAAATTGGCAGAGACCAAAGGAAAAGCCAATGTTTTTGGCGAATGTGTCTTGTAGTTTCCAGAATATGTAAAAGGGAAAGGCAATAAAGGAAAGTTCAAGTTTAAAAACAAATCCATCTACAAAGTCTGTACGATGAGCGGGCAGTAATGCCAAAGCGTTATCACTTATTTTCACAGTGTTATGTTTTCCTTTCAATTACTTTATTAAGTTTTACAAGGGTTTTGAAAACAAGCCACTCAACACAGCTAACTGTTTCAGATCATTACAAACAATCAGAATGCTCAGACTGAGAATGACTTTTTTATGGGATACACGAAACCAAGAAAAGTAAGATTATTCCTATTTATAGTTTTAGAAACAATCTATTAAGGTCCGATGCAGTGCTATGGAAAGTTAAAGTGAATTTTGTAAGCACTAGCCTGGAGGGTTAGTACAAAGCCCGCAGTCATATTTTTGGAAATTTTTATTCATTATATTAATATTGTTAATTTTACAAAACTAAGTATTTTTCTCTAATTTCGTTCCATTTAATTTAATAATGTCTAATTGGGGTTAAATGTGAAGAATATTGGATCATTGAGGACAAATTATCTTTAAATGAACACTACATCATTATTTAAAATACATAATATACATTTATTTACAATGTTGGAGACTTGTAACGTGCGATTGGCTACTAATGATAATCTCCCAGCCAATAGAATGCTTCTCATTGAGAGATACTGGGGTGCGTGGCAATCCCTGTGCTGATCCAGCGATACTTCTCATTTGGAAGCATGGAATCCAATATTTCACTATGATTAATCTAAGAAAGAGTGGACACTATGTAACCTATAGTGCACTTCATCAAGCTTCCCATCGGTTTTGTCTTTGCTCTTTGTTGAATGTAACATGTACAGATATCTCGGATCTGATTTGTACTGTACAATAAATATTTTATCTTACCATATTTTACAGTGATACTCTAATATAGTAAGGAGACTTATAAACAAAGAAATATTCTTTCAGAAAATGTCACAAACATCAAATAGTGCATTAATAATTTAGATTTTTCACATGATCGATATTGCATTGTCGTACACTTCATTCCATTCCATTCTAGTTGAATCTGCATGACTCATGTAATGGTTCTAAAGAGCAAGTTATAATTTCCACAATGTTGTATCTAGATGTATTGTTCTCATCTCTCTTACCTTTAAAACACCCACATTTAGTGTACCCCAAGTCTACCATGATGTAACCCCTCTACTGTGATGTAACCTCCCTTTTAGTGTAACATAACCTCTCCTCTACTCAGAGGCGGGCTGGGACGGGTAGCAGGGAGGCAATTGCCCCCCCAGGCTGCCCTACATTTCCATAAAGTGGCACAGGCAGTTTCCTTAGGGTGCACCGGCTCTGGGGGTGCAGGACTCTATGAAGGGGCATGATCTGTACACAAAAACCACTTCATTAAGCCAAAGTTGTTTTGATTCTTAGAGTGTTCCTTTAACGGGAGAATACATATTACTATACCAACAACATCAAATCCGTTGCTGGGATATTTTCATCTTCATATAAGAAGTGAAATGATTAGTTCTTCTTTGTATATTTTCCATGCATAAGATACACTATAACTATATGCTGCCATCACACACTCTATAATGGTGAATGTTAGAAAAATGAGTACTGATTTTTAAACCATCACAGACAATAAAAGGCTAATGATAATTTACATGATACTATTCCGCCATTTAAAATTACAAAGGTATGTTCCACTACCACACAGGAATCTTAATTGCTAATTAATATGCATTTACAAGACTTTTCCATGAAATGTCTTCATTCAAAATATACATTGTTAGCTAATATATACCCTTAAGGTTGCGGAGTTCTGAAACATTGACATATTGCTTTATTTCTGCGTGTTACATTATATTTTGTGATACTCTTTGGTAAATGTGTTTAGGACATTTATTGGTTTTGTATTAATAAATGCTGATAACCTACACCCAAACCAAAATATAATCAATATGAAATGTTTTTATATTGCATAGGAGGCTTTTGCTTGTAGTTGTGGGATATTTGAAGAGCTCATGCGTACTTTTACTTGGTATAAGTACATCTAGATCTGTGTCTAGACTGCAGTATTTGTTTATCAAATGTTCCTGTGTCTGAAGACTGTCTGTCGCTGTAAATTTCATGTCATGTCTATGCTGGGGCTTCGAACTAGCAAATGCTAGAACAGCCAAGGATCACATGGTGCCGTTTAAATCTATAGAACACAGACAGGGTGCATCTTTAATTCTGTATCACCAGAGATAGGTCTATTTAATGCCAAAAGCCTGGAAAGGCCAAACAGGAAGATTAGAAACAAGTGGGAAGAAGAAAATATAGAGGGGAGGTTAAAAAAAAATGAATTGAGAGGGCTGTGAAGAGGGTCGGTAATAGGCTGGGAAACGTGACTGGAGGATGCAAAATAATGGGCACTACCTGTATATATAGTATGTACGCACTGCATGAGTTAAACTCATATATTATAAATAATGATCATATAGTGATGTAATACTTTCCAAGCACAATTTCTACTAAACATGTAAGCAGGTATTTACATATTTATTTGTATAAATATTATTATATCTTCTTATACATATATCTCTTTTGATTAATAAGAAATAATTTGGTTGTAATTGTATTATACAACCAAAATGTTTGTGAATATAATTGGGTGAAAACTTTAGGTAATTAGTGTGTTTATTAAACCTTTATCCAGTGGGTTCTCTGTCTCTACAGCTAAATAACACCTTTATTATACCTGGTGAAGGACAGAGGCATTGCTACTTCCAAAAAATACCCATGGCTTGAGCCAAAACAATACTTTGCTCCCGAACTCCGTCCCTTGTCACTTCAATACAAGTCCCCTTAAAATATATTCAAACCACAGATTTTGGCCCTTCACTGGCCCCAATGAATTTTTTGTTGCCCCTAATGCCCATTTTCACTCCCCCACTGCGACCTCTTACCCTTCCACTGCTCCTTTTCACCTGCCCAATGCTGATTCTCTGCTCTTCTACTCCACTAAATTTATCCTACTCTTCTCCTGCCTGCTGCTCCTTCTCCCTCCCATGCTTAATCTTCTTAGTGCTGTCCTTCTCAATGGTCCTCTGGCCCCTACTCCATGTTTTCACTAGCCCTGCTGATTAGGACTGGGGCTCAGAGAGAAATTTAGAGGGGGAGGTTTAGACAGGGATCAAGTCCTAATCAGGTTTGTAATTTACCAAGATCATGTTCCACTGTACTCAGCCAACTCCACTCTTAAAGGGCCACTCGGGATTCAGTCTCACCAAACCTTCTAAGGCTTTATAGAGAATACATTAGCCATAGTGGAAGTATATAACATTGTTCTGTACTCACAGTGGTGAATTTGTTGCAGAAGGAATGAAGCTCAACCTCAATGATTACGGAAACACATATAGACACACATTAACAAACACAAATACAGGAACAAACTCCTAGACACACCTCGACGTACACGGAGATATAAACACTAACTGACACATATAGGCATTGACTTCAAATTACACTTACACACACAAGGATACATACTTCCAGTACTTACAATATAAACAAGGTTCCTCTTCATCTCCTCTATTCAGACACTTTCTATTGGGGCTGCATGCTGCCACATGGCTCTTTCAAGTATAGCTGTTTCTGCAGTCACTCTCTTCCTATCTCCCTACCTTCTGGCAGGGACTCGTGCCAGAGCCCCATCTTCAGGGTATCATAAGGTATTTTGATAAATCTCTTCCAATATTTCCTGTTTTCCTCCAAAACAATGTGTGTCATGTCTATAGGTTGGATCAATAACTGAACTGAACTCAATTGCTATATATATATATATATATATATATATATATATATATATATATTAAATTTGGCAATTTCTATTAATTTTGTCACGTCATTAAAGCGGCACTGTCATGCCGAACTTACCTTTCCTCAATCTCTTCCTCTTCTCCCCCTCTCTCGGGATCTGCTATTCTTTTCTTCCTGTCTTCTTTAGTTTTCTTTAAAACCATAAGACAAAGTAGGGACTCTGTCTTATGGAGGATTCCTCCGCTTGACCAGCTCTGACCAGCGGAGGAGCAAAGTGTGCTTCATTTCCGCTGGTCAGAGCAATTTTCCCATGATCCCTAGCTTTCCTCCCAGTTCCCACAATGCTTCCTGTCAGTATTGCCGAAAGTCCTGTCACTTAGACAGAACGCCGGCAAAACTGCCGAATTGCATCCTAACAGAATGAGCACTGTTTCTCCATTGGTGTTAGGATGCAATTCGGTACTTTGTTCGGATCGGAATTTCATTCAAATGAATGAAACTCCGATCCTATTCATTGCTGTGGCTGCATCTTACAGCCGCTTAGTAGATAACTCCCTAATTCCCACGGTATCAGGGAGCTATCTACTAAAAGGCTGAAAGACCTGAATTGGTCTTTCAGCCAAATTTACTAACACCAAGTAAAAATGACTTGGTATTAGTAAATAATATGCCCCTACTCGCTATACCGCGAGTAGGGGCATGTCTAGTAAGCTGTGAGCAGCCTGTGGCTGCTCACTGTAAAAAAAAAAAAAAAAAAAAATATTGCCCCCCACCCCTAAATGACGGGTGGGGGCCGTTAAGTAAAATAAGGGAGGGAGACCTATTGTCCCCCCCCCCCCGGCCCCCACCCCTGAGCGGTGGGTGGGGGCCATAAAGATAATGAGGGGGGGGACCTACTGTCCTCCCCCCCCGGCCCCCACCCCTGGGCGGCGGGTGGGGGCCATAATGTTAATAAAGGGGGGGGACGGACCTACTGTCCTCCCCCCCGACCCCCACCCCTGGGCGGCGGGTGGGGGCCATAATAGTAGTAGGGGGGGGGACCTACTGTCCTCCCCCCCGGCCCCCACCCCTGGCCGGCGAGTGGGGGCCATAATGGTAATAAGAGGGGGGGGGACCTACTGTCCTCCCCCCCCCGGCCCCCACCCCTGGGCGGCGGGTGGGGGCCATAATAGTAGTAGGGGGGGGGGACCTATTTTCTTCCCCCCCGGCCCCCACCCCTGGCCGGCGGGTGGGGGCCATAATAGTAATAGGGGGGGGGACCTACTGTCCTCCCCCCCCAGGCCCCCACCCCTGGGCGGCGGGTGGGGGCCATAATAGTAGTAGGGGGGGGGGGACCTACTGTCCTCCCCCCCGGCCCCCACCCCTGGCCGGCGGGTGGGGGCCATAATAGTAATAGGGGGGGGGGACCTACTGTCCTCCCCCCCCCGGCCCCCACCCCTGGGCGGCGGGTGGGGGCCATCATAGTAATAAAGGGGGGGGGACCTACTGCCCCCCCCCGGCCCCCACCCCTGGGCGGCGGGTGGGGGCACTAAGTAAATCCCCCCCCCCATCAAGGTGACTAGGGGTGCCCAAGCCCCTAGTCACCCACCCCCCACCCAAATAAAAAATGCCCCTACCTACCCCCCTCACCCTAAAAAATAGTGAGGGGGGAATAAAATTGCTAACCTGTAAAGTAAAATTAAACTTACCATTCGACGTCTTCTTTTTTCTAAAATCTTCATTTTTCAGCCCCAAAAAAGGCCAAATAAAAAAACATCATAGCCGTCGAACTAAAAATAAAATAAAAAACCCGAGCGCAAAAAAAAAACCCGACGAAAAAGAAAAAACCCGAGCGCACAAAAAAATAATCCATCTTCACCCATGGAGGGCTCCGCGCAGACTGAGCTCTGCAGGGCTTATAAAGCCTTGCCCCGCCCTGCAATTAGCCTAAGAACACTCTGATTGGTGGGTTTAAGCCAATCAGAGTGCTCTTTGTCATTTTACAAGCGTGGGAAAGTTCTTTGGAATTTTCCCACGCTTGTAAAATGACACAGAGCACTGTGATTGGATGGCTTGAAATCCATCCAATCACAGTGCTCTGTGTCATTTTACAAGCGTGGGAAAGTTCCAAAGAACTTTCCCACGCTTGTAAAATGACAAAGAGCACTCTGATTGGCTTAAACCCACCAATCAGAGTGTTCTTAGGCTAATTGCAGGGCGGGGCAAGGCTTTATAAGCCTTGCCCCGCCCTGCGGAGCTCAGTCTGCGCGGAGCCCTCCATGGGTGAAGATGGATAATTTTTTTGTGCGCTCGGGTTTTTTCTTTTTCGTCGGGTTTTTTTTTTTTGCGCTCGGGTTTTTTATTTTATTTTTAGTTCGACGGCTATGATGGTTTTTTATTTGGCCTTTTTTGGGGCTGAAAAATGAAGATTTTAGAAAATAGAAGACGTCGAATGGTAAGTTTAATTTTACTTTACAGGTTAGCAATTTTATTCCCCCCTCACTATTTTTTAGGGTGAGGGGGGTAGGTAGGGGCATTTTTTATTTGGGTGGGGGGTGGGTGACTAGGGGCTTGGGCACCCCTAGTCACCTTGATGGGGGGGATTTACTTAGTGCCCCCACCCGCCGCCCAGGGGTGGGGGCGGGGGGAGGACAGTAGGTCCCCCCCCCATTATCGTTATGGCCCCCACCCGCCGCCCAGGGGTGGGGGCCGGGGGGGGGGAGGACAGTAGATCCCCCCCCCCTTATTACTATTATGGCCCCCACCCGCCGCCCAGGGGTGGGGGCCGGGGGGTGGAGGACAGTAGGTCCCCCCCCCCTTATTACTATTATGGCCCCCACCCGCCGCCCAGGGGTGGGGGCCGGGGGGTGGAGGACAGTAGGTCCCCCCCCCCTATTACTATTATGGCCCCCACCCGCCGCCCAGGGGTGGGGGCCTGAGGGGAGGACAGTAGGTCCCCCCCCTTATTACTATTATGGCCCCCACCCGCCGCCCAGGGGTGGGGGCCTGAGGGGAGGACAGTAGGTCCCCCCTCATTCCCATTATGGCCCCCACCCGCCGTCCAGGGGTGGGGGCCGGCGGGGGAGGACAGTAGGTCCCCCGTCCCCCCCTTATTACCCTTTTTTTTTTTTTACAGTGAGCAGCCACAGGCTGCTCACTGTTTAGTGGACATGCCCCTACTCGCGATATAGCGAGTAGGGGCATTGGGGAGATTTGAATCTCCCTTGTGCTATTATGGGGGTCATATTGACCCCCATAGAGTGAGGGGAGGACCTGGGGGGCTAATGAAGTGGTGGGGAGCACTGCTCCCTGCCGCTTCTGTCTTTACATATTACAAGGAGGGAGCTGCACGCCGGTAGCTCCCTCCTTGTAATAAACCGAACAAACAAACGAACACTGATACACAGTGTTAGTTTGTTCGTCTGATTTTTCTATTCATTCATTCGTCTGTCTGATGAATGAATGAATAGGTGAAATTCCCGTTCGCATGTCCAGATGTTTCACTGGGCATGTGCGGGAATCTCACAGTCTGTGTAGTGTGGGTAGATGACGTGTCCCACAGGGACTTCACCTACCCACACAAAGATGGCGGCGCCCTGAATATAGATCGGGGCAGAAAATAAAGAATAAAAAATAGGTAATGTGGGGGGCATAGGGGCATTTGGGGATGACTAGGGGGTCGATTGGATGTAGTTGAGGCGGGAGGGGGGTTAAAAAAAAAACGGAATTCGGCATGACAGTGCCGCTTTAAATCAGGAGGATTATCTGAAGCACAACAGAATGTTTATAATAATACATTCCAAATTACAACATAAGGTACATTTTAACATTATGCGTTGTTAAATATACATAAATAATTTTTATAGAACGTCTTCTTACATGAACACATTACTCATGCTATATATCTCTAAACTTCCTTAGTTGGTCAGATAGCTTTGTTGTATAAAGCAGTTTATTTGTGTCTCAGGAGTTTGTTACCGTGTTGGTTCATGATCGATTTTCAAGGATGGGAACCCGCTAGCCTTGGTTTGTTTTAAGGCACGTAGTGGACACTTACAGAAGTTGTCATGTATATATTGCCTCGTTTCCACTGAGCGGATCGGTTCGGGTCAGTACAGTTTGGAAGGTTTAGAATGGTCCAGCCTATTCAGGTGAGCGTTTCCACTGCAAGTCAGACCTTCAGGGGCCATGCGGGGTTTAGACAAAATGCCTAGCGTGTCATCCAATCAATGGATTGTATAGTAGCTCCACTCTAACTGTACTGTACCATTTCCTATGGCCCTACATCTGAAGCAGGATCCAGAATGATGCGGTACGGTTTGGTTGTTTGGGCCACTTTCATAATGGAAACACTCAAAATAGCGTACCGTGTCGAACTGACCCGAACCGATCCGCTCAGTGGAAACGAGGCATTAGTGTTCCTCAATCTGTTTGCAAAACATGTCTTGTAGTGCCTGGATAACTGTAATGGTCTATTTGTTTGTGCTTAGTTATTGTATTCTTCACCTATGATTTCAAGTCTTCCATCAATTCCCTATAAATGTCATCGTCCCTACAGGGTGGGAATTTCTCTTCCTAAATAAACTGCCCCAGTCTATCAGTTAAATGTTGGTGAAACAATTCATGATATATAAGAACTAAAATAACTAGAAGTTAGCATGTTCTGGCCAGACTCACCCACTCAATATGCTTAAACATTTAGAAAATTAAGTTACATCTTTTCTAACAGGATCCTCCATTCATATCTTCTACATTCAGTAAATCCGTTTAAATAAACACAGCTTCATATTTTACATGGCTTATTAAACATCAATGTATTTTGCAATGCTTACCCCATTATTCAAGGCAAATGGAGAAGAAATAATCTATATATTATCATACAATTTTATGTAGGACTGTCATCAAAATAATCTAAAACCAAATAACCTTCCCACACCTGTGCAATAATCATGCTGTCTAATCAGCATCTTGATATGCCACACCCGTGAGGTGGATGGATTATCTCGGCAAAGGAGAAGTGCTCACTAACACAGATTTAGACAGATTTGTGAACAATATTTGAGAGAAATAGGCCTTTTGTGTACATAAAAAAAGTCTTAGATCTTTGTGTTCAGCTCAAGAAAAATAGGGGCAAAAGTATTGTGTTTATAAATTTGTTCAGTGTATTTTCTGTGCAGTGGGAAACTTTTTATTTTTGACATTCTTTATTTTATTGTGCAAGAGTGTACAATCATACTTGTGCCACGACAGCATGGACAAGGGCAAAATATAATCCAGTCTTTGCAGGATTCACTCCAAAGAGCCAGGCAGAACCCCATCTGGCTGCACAGAGAAGCTTGTAGATAGGGTAGGCACATCCACCATCTTAGCGGTACTTGTTGTGTGCCAGCAACTTGTCCAGGATTCCTAGGTAGCATAGGTAAGTGATAGTAGTAGGTTGAGCATGGTGGCAGCATGGACCGGGATGACCCCACCTGCGAGGGTACACCAGGGAGGTCGGCCGCAACTCTCGGCTCTCACACTAGGCCATGGGGCTAAATGGCTCAGAGCACGGATTCAGCAAAGAGAGGCGAGCTTCTCCGAAGAGTACAACAGCTCCCTGACTCTGCCAGGTAACAGCTCAGCTCAGTTGAGAAATCACAGCAGCAAAAAATCCCAAGTTTAAGGCAGTTAATTGTGGAGCTCTGTAACCGCTCAACAAGCGTCAAGCCCCCCCTCTCCCCCCTCCTCTGCAGTGGGGAACTTTAACTACCAAAATCCCCCCTAAAGAAAAATAAAAGATCAATTCTAGCAAACGAAAGGTGAATGGCCGTATTTTTTCAACTGCCATATACTGTAAAATTATAAAATGTACACATAGTAGTAAAATTGCATTTGCTTTAATAAAAAGCTTGAATTTTAATGCAGGCAATTTAAATGCTACCAGTTTATTTTTAATAAAAAATATCATATCATTTATTTGAAACATGAAAGACACAAAGCAAGTAAATTCATATGGGATAATGCCACACTTTATGCACAAAGAGCAAGTGTAATGAATAATAGATACCTATTTAGTATTTGTATAGAACTGGATTCCATTTATAAAGAATACTCTTTCTAGAAATCCCATTATAGTATAAAATATTGTATCTCAATGCAAACAACAACCACATTCACTAAGTACAAATAAGTATCTATATACAATATAGAGCATTTCAGGCTGTTCTTTCAGCCTGCAAAGAATCTCTATGTATTCAGTGTACTCACAGCTCTACCTTCCATATCCATGCCTGCCTTCCAGAATACAGTTTATCTTTATCTCTATGCACAGTGAAAAATTACAGTGGAACAAAATAGGAATGTAAGCTCGATTATATGTACTAGATATTATATTGAATTTCTTTGCAGTACATAAAGAATGTTAACGTGAGTATGTACACTGTTATAAGGGAAAGAGTTAACAATATCTAGAACTAGTGAATTATAAATGTGCTCTTTGATAGCATTATTAAAATTATTGTGTGTTCACACAAACTACTGTCAGCCGATCACACGGAACAAAAACGCTCATTCAACATTTGTTCGTGCTCTGATCTCTTTCTAGGAATAAATATATTGCCCTATTAGACAAAAGCATTTATATTTTTCTTAAAATCAATTCCTCTTTTCAAGTGTATAGGCTATATATTTTAATACCAATTGTCAACAATTTATAGATAGATTTGCTAAAAATATTTCCTCTCATTCATTCCTCTGTGGATAATTTTCTAAGCTTGCTGCACGTCAATTCTGAGCAAAAATAATGATGGTGAAATCGTTGAGAATGAAGCAGAAAGAAAAACTGTTGGGGTAAAATACAGTTGAATATGTTGACAGCTATTACTGACTAGCTACAAATTCAGTGAGGAGAAATCAAGCCTACCCAATTCACATGCTTACATTTACTCATGAAATTGTGTCTTCTAAAAACAGAATTGTACATTACTGTGAAGCCAATTAAACAGAACAGCATGAGACTGTCAATCAGTCTAACAAACAACAAACACAGTCAATATCAAGGAATATAAGATATATACTGAAAGAAACCCCTTTTCTTTACAAAAAACAGGTGTAAAATTGTGCCAAATTGTAGCAAAAGTCAAGAAACGTCATAGAACGGAGCTGACCTCTAATTCATTAACGTTTATAATTTCCATATTGTATGCAACAAATATATAGAAAAAAATAAATATATATATTTTTTAATTTTACATTTCTTATTTTGTTTTATTATTTTATTTCTATGTGTTATTATTTTATAAATAATTATAGGGGAAAAAAATAAGTGTTATGGCAAATAAATATATGAATTTTAAGATGTCATAAAATTTCCACAAATGAAATGGTACGTCATGGCTTATCACTGTTAAAAGATACATACTGCTGCTTACTGAAACATGATTGGCTGCTACATAAATCAATGTGATAGTGATCAGTATCATGAAGAACAGATATATCATTAGTCTGAGCATTTGGAATGTAATTCATTTTAGATAGTGATTATTGATGACTTCAGTCTCCAGATACATGCACATGTCTACAGCATGTTTTAATATAACATACAAAAACACTGGAGTCTGTATATTTTAAAATTATTATATTATTTTTAAAATATAAATGTGATCTTTTTAAAAAAAGCTGCCTAATACATGAAATTAAAAACATATATTATTATTCATAGTTACACATTAATAAATAAATGCAGATGTATTTTATATATAATTAAATCAAATATATAATTACAGTAGTTGTCATATGTACACATGTACTTATTTTCACATGTTCTTAGCTTGTTTCCCAGTGACAGACATGTGCATGGTGAGAAATTTCAGTTCTGACAAATAATTTTTTTCAAAAATCAGGACACCTGAAATTCGTCCGGATGTCGGTTCAGCTTGGTCGAATGTTGATTGAAGAATCGAACCAGGAGAACAAACCAAAAAGGCATGTATGAGGTTACCTAGTCACCCACAGTCAAAGCCCCAACTGGAGTATAGCTATAGCCAAGATCATACTCTTTCAAAGCCATACCAATTTGCAATGGATGGCTGTAAAAGGCTGAGAGTGGTCAGCTGACATTTTCAGCTAATCACTACAACCTAGCACTAATGCTTCCTCGTTACCAAACTAGAAAAATGGTCAGAGTTGTGGCAGCTGACATTTAATGTGGATAAGTGCAAGATAATGCATCTTGGATGTTAAAACCCAAGTGCAGAGTACGGAATATTTGATAGAGTCCTAACCTCAACATCTGTGGAAAGGGATTTAGGGGTGATTATTTCTGATGACTTAAAGGTAGGCAGACAATGTAATAGAGCAGCAGGAAATGCTATCAGAATGCTTGGTTGTATAGGGAGAGGTATTAGCAGTAGAAAGAGGGAAGTGCTCATGCCATTGTACAGAACACTAGTGAGACCTCACTTGGAGTATTGTACGCAGTACTGGAGAACGTATCTTCAGAAGGATATTGATACCTTAGAGAGAGTTCAGAGAAGGGCTACTAAACTGGTTCATGAATTGCAGGATAAAACTTACCAGGAAAGGTTAAAGGAACTTAACATGTATAGCTTGGAGGAAAGACGAGACAGGGGGGATATGATAGAAACATTTAAATACATAAAGGGAATCAACACAGTAAAGGAGGAGACTATATTTAAAAGAAGAAAAACTACCACAGCAAGAGGGCATAGTCTTAAATTAGAGGGACAAAGGTTTAAAAATAATACCAGGAAGTATTACTTTACTGAGAGGGTAGTGGATGCATGGAATAACCTTCCAGTTGAAGTGGTAGAGATTAACACAGTAAAGGAGTTTAAGCATGCGTGGCATAGGCAAGAGGCTATCCTAATTTTAAGATAAGGCCAAGGACTAATGAAAGTATTTAGAAAATTGGGCAGACTAGATGGGCCGAATGGTTCTTATCTGCAGTCACATTCTATGTTTCTATGTTTCTATTAATAGAAATGTAAAATATACAGAAAATAAAAAATCACACCAAAAACGAAATCTCTTGGGATCCGGTTAGTGTTTCCACTTTCCGGGTCTCAGATTAGAGTGCAGCGCTTAGTAAATAATATGGATAACTCACCCCAAATTGGTTAGCTTGCGGGGGTATATATGAAATATAAAAGAAAACAAGATACAAAATAATAGTGCAATATTGTATGTATATAGTGACTGATCTTAAGTGTGAGTATAATATTACTCACATTCTTTAGAGCCTTTTTAGTTTTTAGGCTCTAAACTTCCAGGCCTCCGTGTCTTTAAGGTAGACAGCTTAACCCCTCTTTTTCCTTCCGTTCTTTTTGTCTTGCCACCATATGGATATAAAAAAGAGAGACCGGATTCTGGGTGTAGTATTTTCAAGGAAAATTTCTATAGGTAAATTGCAATGAAAGCGAAAATTGCTCACCTTATTTAGAGCCTATTTGTCCTCGGCTCTGAGTTTGTACACCTGGTGTCAAATTGGGGTGACACTTCCCCCTTTGTACCGGACAAAATGCAGGATGCAGCAGTCAAATATAAATAATTTATTAGCTAAAGTAAAAAAGTATATATATAAAATTATCACAATACTAGAAAATAAAAAAGTAGTCCATATAGGTATAAAGTGCAGTAGTAGCTCCGTCCTCCTCTGCCAAGACGCGTTTCGCTGTGCAACAGCTTCCTCAGTTGGCCGTGGGTTGCATTCTGCCGGTTCCGGTTTTTATGCGTCCAAAAAACCGCCTTTTCGTCAATTAGCCTATCGGCTTCCTTTCTTTCTGATGTTTCAGTGACGTAACGTCACTTCCGGTTGCGGTACCTTAGTGGACTCCATATCCCATAGTGCTTTGCGCCTCCTTCGTAACTTCCGGTTCAGTCCGTTTCTCAGTGGGGAGAAAAAAGTTCGTTCCGAAAATCTGAGTTTTCTTGCAAATTCACCTCCAAATAAAAATGTTGTGTCAAACGCAAGTGTGTTACTTCATTCATTAAATACAGATGGGCCATATAACCTTGGTACCACTACTAAAGGTGGGCACCATGTTTTTATAGCCAGTACAGTATAAATTACACAGATGGTGAGGTACAGTGTTACTAATGGAGATGCATTTTTTTACATAACTTGGTATTTTATGGATCTATGAGCATAATGATAAAGTGCAATATTATTAATGAAAAATGCCTCTTTTGTATAATCTGATATGGATATATAAACATTATATTAGGATACTGTGTAATTGATGCAGAAGTCCCTTTTGCATAACCTGATGTTACATGGATATATGAACATCGATATTCTATGTATATTGATGTCCTTAATCCCAATAGTTCTAAAAATAGGGATGGAAATATTGCATATAAAGTGCCTTTGCATGTCCCTCGAGGTGTTTAGGGGGTACATATCTATAGTCCTATATTCTTAAAATGCATATAAAAGGCTGTATAATAGAATTAGACTCAAAAATAGAGTTTAAAAGGTTAAAATCATTGATATTTAGATAACTTTATCTGCACACACTCAAATAGTTTTTGGGGATGTATTTAATTTCTATTGTGTAGGGAAAAAAAAGGTTTATAAAAAATGGCATAATTCAAAGTCTGCATTGAGACCAAATGGAATCAGGGTATTCAAATTAAAGATCCATTTGGTCTCAATTCTTCCTAGTTTTTGGATCTCATCTTCCCCCCGCCAGTTTAAATTTACCCTTTGTATACCAAAGAATTCCAAACATTTTGGATTACTTCCATGTGTTTCTTTAAAATGTGCCGAAACGCTATGCTTATCGAATCCTTTTTTAATATTTCGTATGTGTTCATTTATTCTTACTTGCAGCGGTCGTTTGGTCCTTCCTACATACAAAAAATTGCATGGGCATTTAAGTATATAAATGACCCTTTTCGAGAAGCACGTGATCATGTCCTTTATTTTATACTCTTTTTTGCTCTGTGGGTCCTGAAATTTTGTGACGTGTCTCTTTCCCTCTCTAGTGCTTCTGCAGGCTAAACAGTTACCGCACCCAAAAAAACCTTCTTGATGGAAAAAGGTGCTAGATTTTTTGTCTCTAATATGATTGTGGGTCAACTTTTGTTTTAAATTCGGGGCTCCTCTGTGTATAATTTTTGGCAAGTCTGGTAGTACTGTGTGCAACATGGGGTCTTTTCTTAAAATGGGCCAGTGTTTCTTTAAAATCTGCTGAATCTGTCTACTATTTTGGTTATAGTTACAAATGAAAGGGATATTAAAAGTGTCCTTTTTATCCTTTGGTTTGTATTGCAAAAGAAGAGATCTATCTGTTTTCTCTACGGTCTCCAATATGCCCTGTAGGTGACTCTCCTCATACCCCTTCTCTAGGAATTGGTTTTTGATTCTTCTAGCTTGGCTTTGAAACGTGTTCATATCTGTACAATTCCTCCTCATTCTGAGGAATTGGGATCTCGGAATGTTCCTCAGCCATGGGGAGAAATGGCAGCTATTGAGATAAATGTAATTATTGACATCTACTGACTTGAAATACGATTTAGTTTTGATTTGGTCCTCCTCTATGTAAATGGTGAGATCCAAGAAATGTACACTTTTGTTACTGTATTCTGTAGTCAGGCGGATACCCCAATCGTTGTCGTTTAAAAAGGTTAAAAAAGAGGTGAGGCTTTCCTCACTACCCTTCCAAATAAAAAAGATGTCATCTATGTATCTTTTATAGGTGACCAGGTTCGCTCCCCAGCCGGTATTCGATGTAATGAAGTGGTGCTCCCAGAATGCCATAAACAGGTTGGCATAACTGGGGGCGAACCTGGTCCCCATTGCTGTGCCAACTTTTTGTAGGTAAAAATTATCATTAAACCAAAAATAATTGTTCGATAAAATTAATTCGATTCCTTGTAAAATAAAATCAATTTGTTCTGGGGGGTATGCGTTTGTTTCTTTTAAAAAGAAGTTAACTGCCTCTATACCTCTCGAGTGGGTGATGATTGTGTACAGGGAGCTAACGTCCGCCGTTACCAGGAAAAAGGTGGGCTCCCAATTTATTTTTTGTAATACTTGTATGATGTTTAAAGTGTCTTTTAGGTAACTTTCTGTTTTCTGGACAGTGGGTTGCAGACATTTGTCCAGGTACTCCGATAGTCTACTGGATATCGATCCTATGCCCGAGACTATCGGCCTACCTGGAGGGTTGATCAGATCCTTATGGATTTTAGGAAGGTGGTAGAATACAGGTATCCTAGGGACAGAAATGTTTAGATACCTGTATTCATCCTCATTAAGGATGTCTTCCTCTTTTCCTTTATCCAGCAGATTTTTAAATTTCTGCTTGATGTCTCTTGTAGGGTCGCCTTTCAGTCTCAGGTATGTGTCAG
This sequence comes from Pelobates fuscus, assembly GCF_036172605.1. Classification (NCBI taxonomy): domain Eukaryota; kingdom Metazoa; phylum Chordata; class Amphibia; order Anura; family Pelobatidae; genus Pelobates; species Pelobates fuscus. The sequence continues at coordinate 30,796,750 of NC_086321.1, forward strand.
GGTCTTCCACTAATCGTTTGCCCTCTTGTATGTATCTAGATGTATCCATAACCACTATACCCCCTCCCTTGTCGGCTGGCTTTATTACTATTTCTGTGTTTTTTTGTAAAGTTTTCAGTGCCAGCCATTCCTCTTTTGTGAGGTTCATCTGTTTTTTGTTTACAATACAAACGACAACGAAACTTAAGAGGAGGGGAAATAGAGGAGGAAAGAAATTAAACCGAATAAAAAATTCACCCCAGACAAAATCAATGATATTTAATCTGACTAACAAAAAACTCACATTGGCACAACAGAAAATATTGAATAAAGGGCTAAAGTTTGTTCCTACCAAACCTTTAGATAAATTTGAGTTATTTATAGATCTGAATAAGTTTAAAAGGAAGTTATGTTTAAAAAAATGCTTCATGCGAGTGGATAGACATATAGAACAAGAGGCCACCCCAAAATATATCCATACTAACCTCAAAGAGAAATCAACATTTTTTCCCCAGAACTTTATATCCAAAGAAATAGTCACATTCGAACAATCTGTCATGAAGGACATTAATAACATCAAACCAATAAACAAAAAACAGATGAACCTCACAAAAGAGGAATGGCTGGCACTGAAAACTTTACAAAAAAACACAGAAATAGTAATAAAGCCAGCCGACAAGGGAGGGGGTATAGTGGTTATGGATACATCTAGATACATACAAGAGGGCAAACGATTAGTGGAAGACCCTGACACATACCTGAGACTGAAAGGCGACCCTACAAGAGACATCAAGCAGAAATTTAAAAATCTGCTGGATAAAGGAAAAGAGGAAGACATCCTTAATGAGGATGAATACAGGTATCTAAACATTTCTGTCCCTAGGATACCTGTATTCTACCACCTTCCTAAAATCCATAAGGATCTGATCAACCCTCCAGGTAGGCCGATAGTCTCGGGCATAGGATCGATATCCAGTAGACTATCGGAGTACCTGGACAAATGTCTGCAACCCACTGTCCAGAAAACAGAAAGTTACCTAAAAGACACTTTAAACATCATACAAGTATTACAAAAAATAAATTGGGAGCCCACCTTTTTCCTGGTAACGGCGGACGTTAGCTCCCTGTACACAATCATCACCCACTCGAGAGGTATAGAGGCAGTTAACTTCTTTTTAAAAGAAACAAACGCATACCCCCCAGAACAAATTGATTTTATTTTACAAGGAATCGAATTAATTTTATCGAACAATTATTTTTGGTTTAATGATAATTTTTACCTACAAAAAGTTGGCACAGCAATGGGGACCAGGTTCGCCCCCAGTTATGCCAACCTGTTTATGGCATTCTGGGAGCACCACTTCATTACATCGAATACCGGCTGGGGAGCGAACCTGGTCACCTATAAAAGATACATAGATGACATCTTTTTTATTTGGAAGGGTAGTGAGGAAAGCCTCACCTCTTTTTTAACCTTTTTAAACGACAACGATTGGGGTATCCGCCTGACTACAGAATACAGTAACAAAAGTGTACATTTCTTGGATCTCACCATTTACATAGAGGAGGACCAAATCAAAACTAAATCGTATTTCAAGTCAGTAGATGTCAATAATTACATTTATCTCAATAGCTGCCATTTCTCCCCATGGCTGAGGAACATTCCGAGATCCCAATTCCTCAGAATGAGGAGGAATTGTACAGATATGAACACGTTTCAAAGCCAAGCTAGAAGAATCAAAAACCAATTCCTAGAGAAGGGGTATGAGGAGAGTCACCTACAGGGCATATTGGAGACCGTAGAGAAAACAGATAGATCTCTTCTTTTGCAATACAAACCAAAGGATAAAAAGGACACTTTTAATATCCCTTTCATTTGTAACTATAACCAAAATAGTAGACAGATTCAGCAGATTTTAAAGAAACACTGGCCCATTTTAAGAAAAGACCCCATGTTGCACACAGTACTACCAGACTTGCCAAAAATTATACACAGAGGAGCCCCGAATTTAAAACAAAAGTTGACCCACAATCATATTAGAGACAAAAAATCTAGCACCTTTTTCCATCAAGAAGGTTTTTTTGGGTGCGGTAACTGTTTAGCCTGCAGAAGCACTAGAGAGGGAAAGAGACACGTCACAAAATTTCAGGACCCACAGAGCAAAAAAGAGTATAAAATAAAGGACATGATCACGTGCTTCTCGAAAAGGGTCATTTATATACTTAAATGCCCATGCAATTTTTTGTATGTAGGAAGGACCAAACGACCGCTGCAAGTAAGAATAAATGAACACATACGAAATATTAAAAAAGGATTCGATAAGCATAGCGTTTCGGCACATTTTAAAGAAACACATGGAAGTAATCCAAAATGTTTGGAATTCTTTGGTATACAAAGGGTAAATTTAAACTGGCGGGGGGAAGATGAGATCCAAAAACTAGGAAGAATTGAGACCAAATGGATCTTTAATTTGAATACCCTGATTCCATTTGGTCTCAATGCAGACTTTGAATTATGCCATTTTTTATAAACCTTTTTTTTCCCTACACAATAGAAATTAAATACATCCCCAAAAACTATTTGAGTGTGTGCAGATAAAGTTATCTAAATATCAATGATTTTAACCTTTTAAACTCTATTTTTGAGTCTAATTCTATTATACAGCCTTTTATATGCATTTTAAGAATATAGGACTATAGATATGTACCCCCTAAACACCTCGAGGGACATGCAAAGGCACTTTATATGCAATATTTCCATCCCTATTTTTAGAACTATTGGGATTAAGGACATCAATATACATAGAATATCGATGTTCATATATCCATGTAACATCAGGTTATGCAAAAGGGACTTCTGCATCAATTACACAGTATCCTAATATAATGTTTATATATCCATATCAGATTATACAAAAGAGGCATTTTTCATTAATAATATTGCACTTTATCATTATGCTCATAGATCCATAAAATACCAAGTTATGTAAAAAAATGCATCTCCATTAGTAACACTGTACCTCACCATCTGTGTAATTTATACTGTACTGGCTATAAAAACATGGTGCCCACCTTTAGTAGTGGTACCAAGGTTATATGGCCCATCTGTATTTAATGAATGAAGTAACACACTTGCGTTTGACACAACATTTTTATTTGGAGGTGAATTTGCAAGAAAACTCAGATTTTCGGAACGAACTTTTTTCTCCCCACTGAGAAACGGACTGAACCGGAAGTTACGAAGGAGGCGCAAAGCACTATGGGATATGGAGTCCACTAAGGTACCGCAACCGGAAGTGACGTTACGTCACTGAAACATCAGAAAGAAAGGAAGCCGATAGGCTAATTGACGAAAAATCCCAAGAGATTTCGTTTTTGGTGTTGTTTTATGGTGGGATATTGGGAATACCCACAGAGTGTCCACAGCAGCTGAAACCTACGTTCATCACAAAATCCCTTACTAAAGCGCCTTTTTCCACACCTTTTGTTGTTTACATTTCTCAGAAAATAAAAAAGGCTTATTTTCTTTATATGTTATATTTGTATTTCTAATACAAGGCTTCATTCCACAAACCTAGATACATGCAATACTGACTCTCTTCATTTGCTCTAAGCAGGTCTTGGTTCTCCCTATCAATACTCTCTCGAATCTGTGTCTTCCGATTCTCTCTACTCTTTCACCTTACCTCCTTCTTCCATGGCATTCTTCCTGATTCTGCTCATTTTCATTCCTGGAACACTCCTACTAGGACAAACTATCTCTTTCTATCTAACCAGTCACGTCTCTTACAAGTTGTAGAAAAAAAAAATCATGAAACCATACCTCTCTACGAAAGCCTTCCTTAACCCACTTCTCGTCTGGTATTGGATATTAGGAGCATCTAACGGGTCTAACATCCTACTGTGGTTGTCTCCATGATATTTCTTTGATGAGTATGTCCCATGTCTGTTTTCCCTTTTCCAGGTAAAGATTAAAGTTCTATTCTCTAAAAGTCCTTTTTACCCAGAACTGGACTAACATTTCGGATCTCTACAGTTAATGGCCTCAGCTAGGGCCAGTGGAACACCAGATACTGCAGATGTAACTGACACAAATACATAAGTAACATTTCCAATGCAAATATATTGAAGTAGGAATGGTTGGCCTGCTACATATATTAGGATAACTTATTTCTTTTCTACAGAAATGTGTTTCTCTAGTATCTGAACATTTTGCATTGTTGAGCATGGTAAAATTAAACTAAAATTAAGCATCTACTATTTTTATAGTAAAGTTAAAAGAGTAATGATATTTACTAATTTCTAAGTTCTAAGTTGATGAAATCAGCCATAAAGTGCAGAATTACAATGATGGATTATCGTAGTTTCTTGCAATATCCTTTATATGGCCAACAGAATTTTTGAACTATAAGCTTTATTCCTTTTTTTTTTTTGCATAGAAAAGGTTAATTATAGAACAGCCAGGATTATTTGTCCACATTCTATTCCACTGAGCAATACTTAATTTAACTTTGCCATTTTAATTTCGCTTTTTTTTTTTGTGGACAAAGTGTTATGTTCTACTGTCAAAGAATAAGGAAGAAATATTCTCTCAATAAACAAAACACTTTCAGGATTCATACAGGTCATCTTTTAGTGGCCTTTGCTGCTCTGCACAAGTTACTGGTGTCCTTTTGTTACCTTTGTTCTTTATATATCAATTCCTGTGATATTTTTATTTCTGTTACAAATCCCTCTGGACCAAGGCCCCCTGTAGTCCTCAGTGTTGAAATAGAAGGAATCTATCACAGAAGGGATGGTACGTTATACGAAGCGAAAGAGAAATTACAAGGGAAGAAGTATAGGTATGAATATGGTACAGTGGAGACAAGGAATATTGGAATGTCCGGGTGGCTTATCTGAGCACAACACATCAATCTCAGTAGTCAAACTAGCTCAATTAACCCTTAGTTAAGATTAGACCTCCTGGAGACACAGTGAAGAGATTGAAAGAATCAGAATTGCTATATGTCACAAGAATTATCACTGTACAAAGGGATCAAAGACAATTTTAGATTTTACCCAGGTGATTAGCCGTAATTAAATAAAACTAAGTCTGTTTAAACTTCATTAGCAGCAAGATGTTTGATACAGCAGAATGAACACCACTCATCCATTCCTAATGAAGTCATAATCCACCAGATGACCAAAATCTCTTTTTTTTAAATCGAGATTTTTTGTGCTTTATGCTTTTGTTAGCTTTCTCTCAAATAAAGGACACAATAAAGGACACAATTATTGAGCATCTTCCATTATCCATTAATATTTTTGATAACATCAGTTTGGCATGCCATTATTTAATATGGTGCAATACTTCCATTTGCCAATGTCTGACATAAATCTTCAAAAGTCAAGCTTTTTGCATATTCACGAGGTTCAACAAATAAAGGTAATATTGGAGCATTAATATTCCTATCATGGGACAGATGTACAAGATATGAAATAACTAAAAAAAAAAGTTTTTAAAATTAATGAAATACAAAACAACTGGTTAAAACGAAAAATTTACACAAAATTGTATTGTGTGTGACCTTCAGTTTCCAATTCTACATTATCAAAGTTTTAAATCAATATTTCAGTGATGGTCAATGAGTATTTCTTAAGTTCTTTTCTTACAGAATGGCACAACACTATTTGATGTTGGTGCATCATAAGGGAAAATATATGCGTGTTTATAAATCTGCTGAACATCTCCACAAAGGTAAAGTGATTTTTATATAAAGGGTTACACCAATCCTTTTTGTTGCTAAACGTTTCTTGATTTAAAATGACATACTGGGCATTACTGATAGCTCTCACTCCCTTAAAACCTGCATACAAGCTTTAAACCTTACCTGGAATCTAGTGCAGGAGAGATAGTAGCTGTCAATGGAAAATCTACAAAGTGGTTAAAAGTGGCAAACGTGGAGTGCCTCTGGGTTCTGTCCTGGGTCCACTTATCTTTGGTTTGCTTATAAATGATTTTGAAGTGGGCATTGAAAGTCATGTGTCGGTGTTTGTGTTTGTGTTTGCAGATGACACAAAACTAGGCAAGATAATACAGTCTGAACATGTTTTAACTTTTCTATTTGTATTTCCCAATTCTCGATTTGAATAAAATGGGGGGAGGGGGGCAAGTGGCAGATGAGATTCAAAACTGATAAATGCAAACTCATGCATTTTGGAAATGGCAACTTATACATTAAATAGGGTTGAGTTAGGAATAACTTTAAATAAAAAAGACTTGAGACTTGAGAATAATAATAGACAATAAACCAGACAACAGTATGCAATCCTAGTTTGCCATTGCAAAGACTAGCAATGTGCTGTCAAGTAAAAAAATTTTTTGTAGAACTAGAAGAACTGCAGAGGTGCAACAAAATTAAGGGGGTGGAAAACATTAGTTATAAAGAAAATACATTTATTCTTTAGAAAAGTCATATATACAGGTAACATAAGTATATACCGGCACTTACTGTCTTCTTTAGTTTATTACTTTATACAGGTTCAGTAGGTTAATGTGAGACTATATGCATGGTCTGACCAACAAGTAGGTGCTAACCTGTTCATTAGCAGGAATATACAACATACAAGAGATCATCCATTAAAAGGTGATTCTGCTTACAGCAAAGAAAATTATTATTTAGAGTAAAAAATACAAAACATAAAGATGTGGAATTATCTACCCAAATGTCTTTCAAAGTTTGTAGATATTTTTTCTTAAATAAACCTGGATGATTTTATGTTTTGGCAAAACAGAATATTTAAGACTGTAAGTAACATGTATGTAAACAAGTTGTTGTTCCAATGAGAAATCATGATTATGGTGTCAAGAAGGATTTTTGTTTATAATAGGCTAGCACTTCAATGTGTTGTTTTTTTGCCTTCTTTTGTATGAAGATGCATTTTAAAGGTTGAACTATATGGAGTTCAGTGTTTTTTCAACCTAAATTACTATGTAACTATGTTACTATGTAACTGTGAAGCACTTAATACAATGTGTTGTATAGCATGACCCATGAGCTATAGTCTCAGTTTGTGGAAAAGTATTTAGTATAGGTTGTTTAATAGTGATGTCGCGAACATAAAATTTTCCGTTCGCGAATGGCGAACACGAACTTCCGCTTTCAATAGGCAGGCAAATTTTAAAACCAACAGGGACTCTTTCTGGCCACAATAATGATGAAAAAGTTGTTTCAAGGGGACTAACACCTGGACTGTGGCATGCCGGAGGGGGATCCATGGCAAAACTCCCATGGAAAATTACATAGTTGATGCAGAGTCTGGATTTAAGCCATAAAGGGCATAAATCACCTAACATTCCTAAATTGTCTGGAATAACGTGCTTTAAAGCATAAGGTATGATGTTGTATCGATCGGGTAGTGTAAGGGTTACGCCCGCTTCACAGTGACAGACCAAACTCCCCGTTTAACGCACCGCAAACAACCGCAAACAGTCCATTTGCACAACCGCAAACTCCCCATTTGCACAAGGTTGGATACCAAGCTAGCCATGTCCCGTTCCTTGTCTTCACTGATGTCATTGAAGGTCTCTTCCTCCACCCAGCCACGTACAACACCAAGGGTCCCCGAAATGTGACAACAAGCCCCCTGTATTTTTTTTTTTTAAATGTACACTACTGTTACACCAGATATGAGTTGCACTGGTGTGACACTGTGCCCTGGCAGGCCCTGAAACGCACATGTGTGAAGGAAACTGACTGCTATTATATTACAGTCAAAAAAGTTTTTTTTTTTTAAATGTTTTTTAAGTTATTGTGACACAGATATGAGTGGTGGCACTGGGCAAGTGGGCACAGTATACGCTGTGAGCCTGCCACACACGCTGGCAGGCAGGCAACTGCAATTAGATTAAACAGAAAAAAGAGCTGTTATAGCCCTAAAAAGTGCTTTTTGGGGTGCTGTCCTTACAGCAGAGATCAGATGAGTCCTTCAGGACTGTAGTGGACACTGAATACACTAGCCTAGCTATCAATTTCCCTATTAAATCAGCAGCAGCTACACTGTCCCTCCTCTCACTAAGAATGCAGCTTCCAGGGGGCGGGGCCTATATGTCATGGAGGAAAGAAGCACTTCGTGTGAGCTCCCTCAATATCTCACTTTATGCAGCTATCAACAAGCGAATTTCACCCCAGAAGGGGATGACCCAGCAATGTTACTCCTTCCTGACCGACCCAACATGCTTAATAGCGGTCAGCAACTCGGCAGAATCTTACTTACCTCCGCGTGGCTAATGTGGCCTGGTGCTCACCGGGCGGGAGAGGCGGGCGATCTCCCGATCCTGGGATGCCCAGGAGCAGCTACTTCCCGGCAGGAGCTCCGTTACCCCCCCTCGGACCGGTGGGGGTTATCCCGGTCCACCCCTGAGAGGCTGTCTGGAGCTAATGGACGCACAGAGCAGAGCCGCCCAGGCTGACATACTCATCTGCGACTCTCCCAATATGGCGGCAGCCGCGTGTCCTCCTGGTACCAGCAAAGCATGGCAGGATATTGAGTCTAAGCTGGACAGACTCTTTAATCAATTCTGGAAGCAAATAACAAGCAGGAAGCCCCAACAAGCTCCACCACAGCCCCAACAAGCTCCACCACATCTAAGCGAAGCAGTCCCCTTTAAAATCCACCAACGCAAAAGGCATCGAAGACGGGAGCGGAGGCACAAACAGAAATGCAGAGCCTGCCCCACGTCAAGCACTCGTCTCCACCTTAAGCCACCACAATCCCGCACCGAACGTGAAGCACCATCAGATCCGACCACCTGACAAAACAAGCTTCCACCACCTCAAGCCGCGAACCCGGCACTCAGCCAGAGACTTGCCTTTGTTGTTCCAGGTATCAGGGACTCCCAGGGTCTGCACCTGGCGCCCAGAAGGGATCGGATGAGCACAAGCAGTAAACAGCAGCCTGCCAAGCATGTCCCACTATAACCGATCCTCCACACCATGCCTTTGATCACATGAACTGCTCTCTGCCCATTAAAGGAACACTATAGTCACCTAAATTACTTTAGCTAAATAAAGCAGTTTTAGTGTATAGATCATTCCCCTGCAATTTCATTGCTCAATTCACTGTCATTTAGGAGTTAAATCACTTTGTTTCTGTTTATGCAGCCCTAGCCACACCTCCCCTGGCTATGATTGACAGAGCCTGCATGAAAAAAAAAATGGTTTCACTTTCAAACAGATGTAATTTACCTTAAATAATTGTATCTCAATCTCTAAATTGAAGTTTAATCACATACAGGAGGCTCTTGCAGGGTCTAGCAAGCTATTAACATAGCAGGGGATAAGAAAATCCCCTAAAGAAAGCCTAAATAGGGCTCTCTTTACAGGAAGTGTTTATGGAAGGCTGTGCAAGTCACATGCAGGGAGGTGTGACTAGGGTTCATAAACAAAGGGATTTAACTCCTAAATGGCAGAGGATTGAGCAGTGAGGCTGCAGGGGCATGTTCTATACACCAAAACTGCTTCGTTGAGCTAAAGTTGTTCAGGTGACTATAGTGTCCCTTTAACTAATCATAAAGTAGCAAGCATTTAAACATGTCATTATTTCACCTCCTAAAGAGTTTATTGTCGTAGTTCCTTACATGCCTTTACCTTAACCCTTCATGTATTATGTTATTCACTAGTCTCATCTCATGGGGCAACTCACACTTGATTTATAACTAGTGGTGGAGCTGCTGATATAAATACACAGTTGATAACATGCAAGCTACACCGTAAACATGACAGCCAAAGTACTGCTATATACTCATACCCTCAGTGCAACTAGCCATGATATACGCACGTTCAGCCTAGCATGCCAGAGTCAGGTAGATGGTAATCAGTCACACGGGCAAACAAGACAGGAAAGGGTTAAAGATAAATTCAGAGTCAAGGACAAAGCCATGGTCAATACCAAAATAAACAAAATAGATCAAGGAACACACTAAAGGGTACTGACACAGAAACCACAATAAGACAAAGTGGATAGGGCTAGGGAAGTTTAAATATCTTTTAACATTTGATTGGCCCACGTCATGCCTACGCCCCCAAAACGTTCGTGTGTGGGGGTGCTGGAATGACGTGGGCCAATGGGAGCCTGAATCAACTTTTGGCTCCCACTGCCCCTTTAAGAGCGAGCTCGTGACTCGAGCTGTGTTCCTAGTGCCAGGCGGGCCACGTGACCGATCACTGCGGTCAGTGCACGCGGCTAAGTCAGAAGAGGAGATCAAGCCGCATGCGGCTCGTGTGGAGGCAGGAGTGATCCAGCCATGCGCGGCTCAAGCTTAGGAGCCAGGTCAGTCCCAGGATAAGGTAAATACAGTCACAACCACTTATCCCAATCACACACCTTTCCCAACGTCCTATCCCATTAAAAGCATATTACCGCGTATTTAATAAAACCCCCTACTTCATCCAGGTTACCGATCGATGGTTCGATATTCTGAGCCCTCTCTGATTTACTGTACACGACTATTCGATATTCCCACAAATTTTATATAGCATTTTATGTTTGTTTGAGACCACCTAAAAATATTGGATATCGCTAAAAATCATGATCACTATATACTTTCTCTACAAACCTCTAAAACGAACCAAACTACTCATCCATCAGCTATACCACTTTATCCCACCTAGAACTAGTGCCTAGTTAAAATACTTGACTCTTACTTACCCACACTCAGTCATGCCACACACATTTCACCACTACTCTCACTGAATCCCTCTGACTACGGCTAAATTCATCTTCTACATCAGAACACAACTCCTAAGATTGAGTTGTATCCATGTCTCGGGTCTTTCATTTAGAATAGGGGCAGCTTTGGTCTCCTTCAACACTGTGGCTCCATTGTATATTATTAAAAGATCAGCAGATGGAAATCCTCAGTCTACAACCGATATATTCCTCATCCCGAGAAAGAAATGAGGAAAGCTTTTAAAAGTTTAGCTTTGTAAATTTGATGCAATAAGTGTGTTTTTCTTTAATACCTTTTCACCCTCTTTGCATGAACCCGATTTACATATATTACTAATATGTTTCTGAACATATATATTATATTATTCACTCACTCACTCACTCTCTGGGCTGGCCTAAGACATCATGCTGCCTAGGTCCAACGATAAATGACTATGGGGGATAATGTATAATAAACACAGGTTACTGGCTATGGGAGGATAATGTGTAATAAGCACAGGTTACTGGCTATGGGAGGATAATGTATAATAAACACAGGTTACTGGCTATGGGGGGGATAATGTATAATAAGCACAAGTTACTGGCTATGGGGGGATAATGTATAATAAACACAGGTTACTTGCTATGGGAGGGATAATGTATAATAAACACAGGTTACTAGCTATGGGGGGATAATGTATAATAAACACAGGTTACTGGCTATTGGAGGGATAATGTAAAATAAACACAGGTTACTGGCTATGGGAGGGATAACGTATAATAAACACAGGTTACTGGCTATGGGAGGGATAATGTATAATAAACACAGGTTACTGGCTATGGGAGGATAATGTATAATAAGCACAGGTTACTTTCTATGGGAGGATAATGTATAATAAACACAGGTTACTGCCTATGGGGGATAATGTATAATAAACACAGGTTACTGGCTATGGGGGGGATAATGTATAATAAGCACAGGTTACTGGCTATGGGGGGGATAATGTATAATAAACACAGGTTACTGGCTATGGGGGATAATGTATAATAAACACAGGTTACTGGCTATTGGAGGGATAATGTAAAATAAACACAGGTTACTGGCTATGGGAGGATAATGTATAATACACACAGGTTACTGGCTATGGGGGGATAATGTATAATAAACACAAGTTACTGGCTATGGGAGGATAATGTATAATAAACACAGGTTACTGCCTATGGGGGATAATGTATAATAAACACAGGTTACTGGCTATGGGGGGATAATGTATAATAAACACAGGTTACTGGTTCTGGGGGATAATGTATAATAAACACAGGTTACTGGCTATGGAGGATAATGTATAATAAACACAAACACAAAAAAAAAGAAAAAAAAAAGAAGAAGAATGCAGCTTCAGAATTAATCTAAATTGTATGCTCTCTAGGAGGTGGGAGGGTCTGGGAGGGAGGGTCTGCTGCTGATTGGCTGGAATGTGTCTGCTGACTGTGAGGTACAGGGTCAAAGTTTACTCAATGATGACAAATAGGGGGCAGACCGAACATCGCATATGTTCGCCATCAGTGGCGAACGCGAACAAGCTATGTTCACCGAGAACTATTCGCCATCGAACCGTTCGGGACATCACTATTGTTTCATTGAGAGATACAGGTACACTACAGGAGTTGCAACATGCAGGCGCATCTGGTGCACAGTAAACACACAAATCATATTACAATTGAAGATGCTACTGCTGATAAGGACAGGCTTGTGCTTGCCCCACTGCCAGTGAAGAACTACGAGGACAAGATAATTTTGTCAGGCATCCAGCAGAAAGGAAGGAATGGAAATGGTTAGGCAGGCCAAGTCATACACTATGGCACATCTAAGTATTAAGTGACAAATGTTAAAAGAACACTATAGGGTCAGGAAGACTAACATGTATTCCTGACCCTATAGTGTTAAAAACACTAATTAACCTCCTGGCCCCCCTTAAATATGGTTAAAACTTACCTTTATTGCAGCTGAGTGCATTAACTGGCTTTATCAAACGTGTTTACAGAATAAAAAGACCAGAGCTGCTTATATAGGGGAGTAATATTTTAAATAACAGTCGTATGACTTCATAGTCACATGACCAAAAATTAATTAACATAAAAAATAAATCTTAAAAGAATAAAAAACTAATACGGATGCTTAGAGTAGATATGGCCAAACCGGATGAAAGTTTTTTTTTAATACCAAAACAAAACATTTATTAAAAATATAAGTATCAAAATAAACTAAAGGAGGTGAAAAAAGAAATCCAAGATGGCGCGGTGGGCGGCGACACGTGGGCTTCTTTTTTTTCTTTTGTACGTAGAGAGTGAATAAAGGGTCAATTCAGCAGTGCCATCATGAATCAACATCTGCAACGCTACCACAGCGCTGTATTGCTCAATTATAATTGAGGGAAGAAACAGAAAAAGAAAGTATTAGGACAGGTAGCATATCAGCTGGTGTTGTGTCTGATTCTGCACAACTGCCAAAACATAGCAGCAATGCTACCACCTCTGCTACTACAACAACCACGCTAAGGGGGAGCGGAGGAGGGTGGTGAGGATAGTGCCTGTAGTTGACAGAGACAGGATGGACTGGAACAGTTGAACACCTCATCAATTTGTAAAATAGAAAAGAAGAAAAAGGTTTATCTTGCCTAGCTAGTAATGCCAGTAAAGGAAATTAAATATCCTTGTTGCTGCTCTCCCTTTTTGCAAATACTTTTTGCTGTAGTGGTTTTGCCTTACTTGACTGAGTAATGTGGTGTCTTCATGTCCACAGACACAGTTGGGAGGTGACGACAGGGTTCTTCTTTTTATTCCCACAGTGAAGGATAGTCACCAATACTATGGACTGGATGTGTGGTAAGCTTTGTTCTTGTCTTGGTGGAAGAGATGAGTTGGTGATCAATTTCCCAGTAACGTTTCCCTTTTATTTTTGGAATCACCTATTTCTGCTTAAATTCCCCGCTCCCCATTTTTTTATAATACAAGATAGCAAACGGCAAAATATTACAGTCAATCATCATAAAATAAAAAAGTTATCTCACTTTCTACTTTTTTTTAAATCCAGATATCTAATAGTCTAATTGTGACATTGCAAAACAGACATTGCAAGACAGCACAGTTGTAGTCTTAGCCTGGCCATTACTTAGGTTATGTGCCATATTTTGGTCACACATTGACAGCAACTATGGAAGATGTAACCAGCTGAAGGCTTGGCTTGGACAACATCTACATATGCAATTACCTGGATGAGCGATACATCTCTTCACTATTTGTCATTGTCACCGCCTTGAATAAAACAGCTTTTTATAATGCTAACATAAATCAAAATGTTTGGAGATTTCAGTTTTGTCCCTTTACTGTACTGTCACCAGGAAATCTACATCCCCTCTAAGGGTCTTTATCAAACCATAGTAACGCAAACCACACAGGGCAGATAAATAGTGAACAAATCTATCATTGAATACGGAGTGTGTCTCCTACATCAAGTGATTAAGGTCATACATTTTTTTCCAACTGTGTATGTGCCAGATGGTCATTTGCAACCTGCTTGTTAGTTGGAGCTCACTTGTATAATTCATTATACATAATTTGTCATTTTATGTTCTAGGTAGGTGTCTACTTTTTTCATAAAAAAACTTTCTAATGTACACTTTATTCATGATATAATTCCATGCTTGTATGGTCGATTTGAGTCCAGGAGGTTCTTTTGAATCTTGCGCATGTGGTTCTTTAATTGAGAATTCTTATGACCTGAAGGTCATTCTATGTAGATGCCCTCATCCATTGCCCATTTTGTGAAGCAGTTCGGACACATATGTGCTTCTTTAACATTGTCGTTTTAGCAGCACTATGCTAAGAAGTGCTCTTATAGTGCATCCTTTTGGGGTAAGTGTTTCATCATACTCTTCTCCAAAATCCTGTGAGTATCTCACTTCAACTGGTATATGTTGATGTTTCCTTAGCCATTGCACGTCTCACAGCTTTGCTTTATATCCATGAGGTGTTCTAATCTCTCATGCTGCGGCCTCTTTTAATTTGCAATTCTTTATTTGACATCATTTTTCAATCCCTCCCAGGATGATGTTGAAATATGTTCCACGTGTCTTATTAGCATATGGCAATTTCTAGGGTAGTATTTGTTGTTGCTGCAATTCCTTTGGCACCACCTAGTGGTGGCTTACCTGGAGCTACATTACTTTTTATACTATTCTAAGAACAATTACCTCTGACTTCCGAAGAAGCCATTTAGACCTTTTAGTTTTACAGTTATAGCTATAAGTTTTACAATTGCACCCAGATAGCCGATCTAGCCGGCTCTTTTCATTTGGTCTAGATAGTATTGTCCATAAGTAATATTGTCACTGATATTGCTCTTGTATCAGCACTCAGTGGAATTTGAATATTATCCCATGTTATTATTCCATAAGCATCTTCATTGTAAGATAATTTTGTGTTACTCTTGTGTGCTATCATTTCACGCATGTTAACTACACGGTATTCCTAAGACTTGTGATATTACATGCAAAGTATTATTCTAAAAATGAAAGCCAGTATTGCTTATGTCACTGCCAATATATATTTACAATATATTGTACAGCTTGCATTAAATACATTCCACTGTTTCCATACTATCACATGTATTATCGTATTTGTTTATTTTTTTGCTTCCCTTAGTTGTCTCATACCTTAAAGACAAATGCTATCAAGATTATTCACTAAAGCAAGACTTATCAAAAATTCAAAATGAACTCTAAATTCTAAAACTGAGCTGAAAACAAAGTTGAATTTGAAAATTGTTTCTATAATTTTTAATTCACTGTAGAGTCCCAAAAAAGTACACTTTGGT
The DNA here is from genome assembly GCF_036172605.1 of Pelobates fuscus. Taxonomy (NCBI): domain Eukaryota; kingdom Metazoa; phylum Chordata; class Amphibia; order Anura; family Pelobatidae; genus Pelobates; species Pelobates fuscus. Next base: position 30,812,297 of record NC_086321.1, read on the forward strand.
AAAAAAAATAAAAAATATAAATCCTGTATATCTAAAAAATGCACAATGTATTGTATATGATTAACTGTTGTGAAAATGCATTTACTGAAATTTTCACTTGTAATAAGTCCTAAAAACGTACCTTTCATTTATTGTATAGCTCTCCTCTGCAGCTAATAAACTTCCACTTCTATTTTTCCCACCACTTACTTCCTTGTTAGTGCTACGCATTGTCCAAACAAATGCTTCTCAGAGAAGCATTAAGTACAAATCCCCAGTCCAAATATCTTATGGTGATTTAAGGATATGTTTTGATGAAAAAATCACACTTTAGGGCTGTATTACATTAAGACTAATTTTAATTAAAATGTAAGTAAACATTTTCATGTGTGACTTGCTTTGTAAACCAGTTGTAGACTAGCATTATCCCATGACATCATGTATATTTTAGTTCCCACCAATCTCAGCCATAATTAAGTATAATAAGAGTTGTAGTCCTGCTTGGACATGTAACATAAATTCCCTACATAGAGGTTTGTGTTTTCTTTTCTCTGAAACTATGAAGAATTTGTATTTTCTTTATCAGGGATTTAAATTACCTGAGAACCAGGCAGCACACAGTTTGAAACTGTGCATAGCTCACCCATCCATGGGAAGCCTGCCCAAGGTATCTGGTGTTAGCATGCTGTGTGTGCTGACGTTAAACACAAACATCTTGCCATCCAGGAAGATAATATCCCAGCTTGCTAATTGACAGCAAAGAGAAGTCTTCCAATGCATAGACAAAAGATAAAAATGTTATGGAATTATTATTATTATAATTTATTTTTTTAAAGAAAGGCTGCACAGACATGATGTTTTCACCTTAGGTAAGATAAAGTGGTTTTGGTGCTTGAAGTGACCTTTTAAGCCACAGCATACGTTTATATTTGTTTATTTAAATTGTACTCCAGATGATGGATAATGTATGAAAGGCTATACTAATGTCCATGATATTTCCATTTTCACAAAAGCCCCTTGATGCCTATGTACTATATCTATTTCAACAATAAAAAATGTTTGGAAACTAAGTTTTACTCTGTTCCAGTCACTGCATTGTTTCTGTGGTATACAATAAACATCCAACATCAACATTCACCCTCTTGTGCATGTGGTCTTTAGAACAGGTTTAGCTCTCTGTATAACAGGTGAAGCAACCCGCTGAGAACAGAACACCACCCTTTTTTTCCGATCAACTTATTCTCTGATTGTTGTTTCTTTATTGCATTCTGTTGTTTTTTTAGTACTGCATTTGTTAACTTCATATATGAGTTCTTGTTTTAACTCCTTTCTTTTAGCTGGTACCCTTTCCTGGAACAGTTGGCAGATTTACGACGGGGTTCTGGGAGGCTTGTAAGTGTGTCTTTAAGGAAATAGTGACATACACATGTGATTGCATTCAGATGAACTGACAAACACCAAGACTTGATAAAGAACACATGCATAGACACACATACTCATGCACAAACATATAAACAAAATATTTTAATCCACTAGGGCACCTTTGGGTGGAACTGGAGAGTTGTAGCATCAATGGGCAGTCACCAAATCTACAGTAACTCCATGATGCTATCATGTCAACATGGACCAGAATCTTTAAAGGACACTGTAGTTACCAAAACAACTTTAGCTTAATGAAGCAGTTTGGTGTGTAGATGCCCTTGCAGTCTCACTGCTCTATTCTCTGCCATTTAGGAGTTAAATCACTGCCTTCACCGGCCTGCCTCATTCCCATTGTATATCCTGCTGTTATTTCTTTCCAAGGAAAACAACACTTGGCCATCTATCTGATCTAAAAAGAAAAGGTTGCTCTATGGTCATGTTCTGATATTGTCTTACCTATTGAAGGCACTTTTGATAGTGGACAGGGGTCATCGTGTGTACTCTGACTGATCTATGGCTACACAGTCCCATATGTTCGGACACATATCATGGCCAGCATTACGTTTTTCAGCAATTTGAGCTACAATAACTCTTCTATGGGATTGGACCAGTCAGGCTTGCCTCAATACCTCTTGGACACCCATGTCTTTGACACCGGTTTACCAGTTCTCCTTCCTTGCACCACTTTAAGTAGGTACTAACCACTGAAGGTAGGTACTAACCATTGTAGGAAAGATGCATTTTAAAGGATGAACTCTATGGAGTTCAGTGTTTTTTCAACCTAAATTACTATGTAACTATGACTTGCCACTTTGGATATGCTCTGACCCACTCATCTAGCCATCACTAATTGACCCTTGTCAAAGTCACTTAGATCTATTAGCCTGTCCATTTTTCCTGCTTCCAACACATGAAATTCAAGAACTGGCTGTTCACTTGCTGCCTAAATATCTTACCCTTGACAGGTTCCATTGTATGATATAATCAATGTTATTCACTTCACCTGCCATGTTGTGGCTGATCAGTGTATATTGTGGTATTACTGAGGATTGTCATAATTTTGGATTTCACATGGAAATGTTGATGTTTTGCTGTTCATTACGATGTCACTATAAACAGCAATTCACAATTCACATGGTTATGGTACATGGAGAACCCTCTGGTGAAAGTGACTCCATTTATCTGTAAATATAAGTGTAAACAAAACAGTCGTCTTAAAACCAGTTTTAAAACATTGATCTATTTTTGGGATATCAAGCTCAGTCAGGCGATATTGCAATTTAACAAAAGTATTGTCTGGAAGAATAATTGGTATGGCTGTACATAATGAAATAAAACTACATTTAAATAAGTCAAAATACTAATGTATTTGAAAATATATGTACACTTGCTTATTGGATAATTGGTATACAGTAGCAATGCACTGTTGTATTTGGTAAATGTTAGAGATACAATATCCCTCTCTGAAAGTACGAGATTATCCTCCTAATCCACTTGTATATGTTAAACGCTGCAGAATGATATTATCCTTGTGCATTTTATGTCATTTTTATTATTTCATTAGATGACATGTATGTTGTATATTCTTGCAGAAACCATGAAGTAATTTAATGAACACAGAAAAATTATATATTTTTGTGGTTTTCTGTTTATTAATTTTCCTCTTGACTCTAAGAAAACAAAGCACTGTTTCTTTAAAACTCGAAACCTCTCACAATGAATTTTTGAGCTTCCCTTATTAAAATAGGTGAGGTCTCCCGAGCTTCATTTACTTGAATATAATTGTTGTTTTATTATTTGGAAGCCTACCAGACATTTTGAAGGCTCTCCTTTGATCTCAAGTACCAGGAGCATGGTCTATTTCATGGCCTAATTTATTAGTAATTTTACTGGTATATGATTAAAAAGTGCTATCTGTCTCTTGCTACATAAATATAAGTTGCATTGTTCTATGAAGGAATCCAATCTAGTGCAATTTTTTTTTCTGATGCCATATAAAAGGAATATTATTTAACCCTATGTGTGTCACAGTAAACATCATAACAAACAAAAAAAATAAATTAGGTTAAAAATACATTTAACTATTGAAACTTATTATTGAATATATAAGATAGGATCTAGTAAACTTGGAAAACACTGGCATTGTGGCAGGCTTATGTAGGTATGATTAGTTACTGCCACTTAATCCCCATTAATTTTGTCAGGTGTTTAAAAAACAAACAAAAAAAAAAAAACTATTACATTTTATGAGCTTTTAAGTTGGTGTTTAAGAGTGATTTTGCTGGTTCATGTATGTTGTATGACTTGGCCCTATCAGCTCTCATAATGTATGCATGTTTAGGTGAGTGCAGCCCTCTTGGTTTCCTATCTAAGTTTATTTTGGAGTCCAGGCAAACACCCTTGGTTTTGCACCTTTCCCTGTCACAGATGTCCCATTTCAGGGTCCTATTTAACCCTGCACTGCAACGAGCCCCAGGAGGAAGTATTTGTCAAGTCAGTGGTTTATATCATAAATGCAGTTATTAGGTTGCTAGTGTAGGACCTCCAAGAATGGGGTAAATTAGCGTGACAGACTGATGCACTATATGATCATATACTGTAATTTTTCCCTAAGTCAGGTGTTTTTTTTTTAAAAAAAACTTTTAGATATTGTGAGCTTTAAAGTTGTTTTTTAATTAGTCTGTGAGTGTTGGATCTTATTAAGAGAGAGAAATAGTAAGTGAACTCACCAATAACTACTCTGAAGCTAAGCCATATTTACTCTTAATTTCCAGAATCAAGTATACATGCTTTTATTTTCATGTACTTTGCTGAATAAAAATTAGTCAATAAAGAGTAAAGCCTCAGTCACCCTTGTTTATAATCTAGGAATGATTACCAGCCTGTAGAGAAACACATTTCACTGCTAGAAACCACTGAACTCTGTTTTAATGCCTGACTGTGTGTTGAATAATATCTGCTCACCCCCTGCTACCAAAGATTAAAGGAAGTTTCAATGGGTCATATTATTCCTACAGTCATAGAAGGGAGAGGTAAGCAGATGGAGTCTACCATTTCACAGTTAGCATTCTAGAGATTGATAACAATTATTATAGAAATTTATTTACTGTATGTGGGCATTATGCTCAAATACTGACACTCTTTTTTCATTTGTTTGCCATTTATAGTAAGCTGCACTTCTGATAATATCTTCCAGATCTCACATCAATCTCGGGCAGGCCAACAAATGTTTGCCCTGGAACTACTTGGACCTCATGATTCAAAGTTTTGCATCACACTAAAATTGTGTTACTTTGTGCAATATGAATTTCAAAACTAAAAAGCGGACAATACACCATAAATAAATAACAAGACCAAAAGATGAGTGGTTTATAATACCGTCAACATAAACCAAACAGACTTTGGTTCTATACTTTATCATGTCTCTGGACAATATCAAGATACCGTATCTATTCGAGTATAAGCCGAGTTTTTCAGCACATTTTTTCTGCTGAAAAACCCCAACTCGGCTTATACTCGAGTCAATAGTCTGTATTATGGCAATTTGCATTGCCATAATACAGACTGGGGCTGTGGGGGCTGCAGAGAGCGGTTACTTACCTGTCCTGCAGCTCCTGTCAGCTCTCTCCTCCTCCGCGCCGTCCGTTCAGCACCTCGGTCAGCTCCCAGTGTAAGTCTCGCGAGAGCCGCGGCTGAACTACCGATGCTGGACCACCAGGGAGTAAGAGCCCCCCTCCCTGGCCAGCTAGCAAGCAGGGAGGGGGGACGAAAAAAATAATAATAAAAAAATAATAATAATATTTAAAAATAAAATAATAATGAATAAAATTAATAATAGAACAATCGGGGGCCGTGACCGGCAGAGCACTGAACCAGACGTCTATCTGTGGAGCTCCGACAGGAATCCACAATAAAAGAGAAAAAAAGCCATAAAAACGAAGACTAATTCACAGAACAAGAACCACGAACCCCCAGAGAGCGAAATGGGACGCAAGAACAGACAAAGACAACGTCCCGAGCCTCCTCATATGCCAGATATCAGGCTCTCATTTAGCAGGCCTGAACCGCGGCCGCAGCCCAAGATGGCGCCCGAGGCCCACACAGACCCAGAAGCCTCTGAAGACTCTCAGGAGGGAGAGGAATCGATTCCCTCCTCCGCACAAGGGGAGACTCCCCACACCTCGGAGTCGGAAGAAGACTCATCCCCATCCACTAAAGGGGACATCAAGAGGCTGCTAACGGACCTAAGGAAAGTCTGGAAGGCGGATTTGGCAGAGGCCCAAAATGAAATGGGGATTATACACCAAAAGGTGAGAGAGGTAGAGGAGAGAGAATCCGCTAGGGGCAGCCACATACAAGGCAACAGCAGCCAAATAGCGGACCTTACCGCACAAGTACGCCAGATGCAGCGGGCAGTGACTTCACTCGAAACGAGACACAGACAAAGGAACATCCACATCAGGAGTATCCCAGAGTCTGTAGAGGGGGAGCAACTGTTGGAGTTCGTCAGGAACATGATTGCAGCTTTGGGAATCAGCAGCTGTGCAGCCTCCCCCGCCATAAAAGCAGCATTCAGGGTGAAAAAGTCAGCTGCAGCACCCAGCAACGCCCCGAGAGATACAATTGCTCTCACAAGAGACATAGCGGTGCGAGCCGCAATCATGGCCAGATCCAGGGAACTACAAACCATACAATACGAAAACAACGTACTGGCGATATACAGCGATCTCCCTTTCGCAGTGCTAGCAGAAAAGAGGAAGCTAGCACCCATATCAAAGAGACTGAGAGACAATTCCGTGAAATACAGATGGAGAGCGGATGGATCACTCCTAGCATGGTCGGGAGAAGGACAAGCCACCCTCACCTCCTCTGAGGATCCAGAACCTTTCCTCTGAAGCCTCAACGCACTAGCAGACAGAAGACAGCAAACGCCACCAGAGCCTATACCCAAGAAACGAGCTGACCCCAAGGGGCACGACAAACCGACCCCAATGGCTCAGGGCTACACTGCACCACGATGGAGACTAGATTCCGCGGCTATTAAGACCATCCCGCTGCAAAAGCCACGGAGCTCGGGAAACACCACCTGAATTGATCCAGCAAGGATATATCTCATGAGGACGGCAAATCAAGCCCCCCATCAGAGCCAAGAGACCGCAGAAACACAACTAAAAGTCTAGAGACACTCTACTAGAACCTTAGATATTACGAGTTAAATTCTCAGAATCTACATAGCTCTTGTGTATCATTAATGTTTATCATGTATCCTTAACGTTTCTCAGATGTTAGAAAGAATTGAGATAAGGACCCATACACAGCATTATATGATGTTTATATTTTACTTTACTCTTTCCATATATTGGTCATGTTGTAAGATTTATATGCAAAAGCAAATAAAATGCAAATTTAAAAATTAAATAATAGAACAATTAAAATGCCCACCCCCACCAACACATACACACACACTGCATCACACACACACTGCATCACACACACTCACACTTCATTCATATACACACACTGCATTCATACACACTGCATTCATACACACTGCATTCATACACACACTGCATTCATACACACTGCATTCATACACACTGCATTCATACACACACTGCATTCATACACACTGCATTCATACACACACTGCACTCATGCACACACTGCATGCATACACACACTGCATTCATACACACACTGCATTCATACACACTGCATTCATACACACACTGCATTCATACACACTGCATTCATACACACACTGCACTCATGCACACCCTGCATGCATACACACACTGCATTCATACACACACTGCATTCATACACACTGCATTCACACACACTGCATTCATACACACACTGCATTCATACACACACTGCACTCATGCACACACTGCATTCATACACACAGTGCATTCATACACACACTGCACTCATACACACACTGCACTCATACACACTGCACTCATACACACACACTGCACACACACTGCACTCATACACACACGCACTGCACTCATACACACACGCACTGCACTCATACATGCACTGCACTCATACACGCACTGCACTCATACGCACTGCACTCATACGCACTGCACTCATAAGCACTGCACTCATACGCACTGCACTCATACGCACACACTGCATTCATTATATACACACACTGTAAATAAATATTCAATTAATATATACACACACACAATGCACTCATACACACACAATGCACTCATACACACACACTGCACTCATTCACACCCACTGCACTCACACTGCACTCATATACACACACACTGCATTCATTATATACACACACTGTAAATAAATATTCAATTAATATAATTTTTTTAGGATCTAATTTTATTTAGAAATTTACCAATAGCTGCTACATTTCCCACCCTAGTCTTATACTCGAGTCAATAAGTTTTCCCATTTTTTTTGGGTAAAATTAGGGGCCTCGGCTTATATTCGGGTCGGCTTATACTCGAGTATATACGGTAAATATTTTCCCACAACACATGTATTTTTGTGCGTTTTTATTATTATTATACACATTTATTTATTCTAAAAAATATACAGTTGTACATAAATTTGTATTTCACATGAATATACATTTTGCATGGTACAAGCATATTATAGAGTAACAATAAAAGAAGCTGTGAATCACTTTATACCGAGTTAGCCTTTATTACGAGGTACATTTGCAGATGAATATACGTAAAAGATAATATTCAAGCATATGAGTTGAGATAAGAATAGATATCCAAGGTAGTAAAAGTGTCGGATTCACTCTACAAGTTATTCACAACAAAACAATAATATTAAAATCATAAAATATTGAGAGGACAGCTGTACAAAAGCAATGCAAACTCAACAATTATAGCTATTAATGTTTTACCTGTCTATAATGATGTAAGGTGTAGGTTAAGGAAAAAAAAACCTCTGAATTACAGAAAGAAATTGCCTCCATGGCTTCCAAACTTCTCGGTAGGTTTGGTATGGCTGGCCATTAGTATGGCGGATTTCCTCCATACTTCTGATATTCTCCACTCTATCTATCCATTCTTTGATAGTTGCAATAGTGTTAGTTTTCCAGTGAGCTGGAACAAGTGCCTTAGGTGAGCTAACAATGTGCGTTTGTATTTCTGTAAGGAAATCTTTGATCCTGATGAAAGTCCTTTAGAGGGACTGAAACGTCAATCTTTTTAATGGGTTTACAATAAAGTTTGGACATGCAAAATACAAAATCCACAGCAGTTGCTCATTCAATAAACAGTGATTTTAAGTCTCACAGATTGTAATAGTTTTATTTAAAAACACCTCACCTAGGCAAAAAATAATGGAGGTTTAGTTACAGTATATGATCATACATTACATAAGCCTACCACAACGTCAATGGACCCCATTCTTGGTAGGTCCTATCCTAGCAGCCTAATGCCTGCTCTTATAAGATTAATCCACTTACTTGGGAAATTCTTCCTTACTGGCACTCTCTGCATGTCAAAACTAAATAGGGTCTTTAAATTAGGCACCTGTGACAGGGTGGGGTGCAAAACTAAGGAGTTGGCCTGGACTCCCAAATATATAAAGACAAGAAACCAAAGATGGCTAGGGTTGCACTCACCTGAACATGCATATGTTATAAATTGGCCCAAGTATTATTATTATTATTATTATTATTGCCAATTATATAGTGCTAACAGATTCCGTAGCGCTTTACAATTTTATAAGAGGGGGATTTAGCTATAAATAGGACAATTGCAAGAAAACTTACAGGAACGATAGGTTGAAGGGGACCCTGTTCAAACGAGCTTACAGTCTATAGGAGGTGGGGTGTAAAACACAATAGGAAAGGAAATAGCAATCAAATTAAGTTGGTGTGAAGCAGAGCTGACAGGTATGTAAGGCAGAGGTTACTCTGGGAGGCCATAAGCTTTCCTAAAGAGATGGGTTTTAAGGCACTTCTTAAATAATTGAAGACTAGGGGAGAGTCTGATGGCAGTCGGTTGGCTATTCCATAGGTGGGGAGCCACCTGCGAGAAGTCCTGCAAGTGTGAGTTGGCCGTACGGGTGCGAGCAGCAGACAGGAGAAGGTCACGGGCAGAGCGGAAAGACCGAGAAGAGGCATACCTATGGATATGTGAAGAGATATAAGAGGGGCTAGAATTAGTCAATGCTTTATAGGTATGGGTTAGCACTTTGAATTGACTCCTATAGGACACAGTAAGCCAATGTAAGGACTAACAGAGGGGTGAGGTGTGAGAGGACCGACTGGAGAGGAAAATCAGTCTGGCGGCAGCATTCATTACAGACTGTAGTGGGGCAATATGGTTTATGGTAAGACCAATTAGGAGAGTGTTACAATAATCCATGCGGGAAATAACTAGAGGATGGACAAGCTCTTTAGTAGCATATTGCGTAAGAAACGGGCGGATATATATATGCATGTTCAGGTGAGTGCAGCCCTGGTCATCTTTGGTTTCATATATATCTCCTTTGATCTCCAATGCCAGGAGCATATATATATATATATATATATATATATATATTTATATATATATATATATATATATATATATATATATAAAGTTAATTTTCTCACCCCTCCTGGGTGGTATGTTTATTCCTCATTCTCGTGTCCTCTACCAGAGGCCTGGGAGTCTGAGGGTTCTGCACAATATCTTGTTGATATTCTGGACAGCGATCTCAGATGTCCCACCTGTAATTTGTTGAAGTCACTCTCCCAACTTGGGAGTCACAGCCCCAAGTGCTCCTATCACAACTGGGAGTACTACTGCCTTCACTTTCCACATCTGGTCTAGCTCTTCTTTCAGTCCTTGGTATTTTCCCACCTTCTCATGTTCCTTCTTCCTAATGTTATAGTCACTGTGTATTGCCACATCCACCATGACTGCAGTCTTCCGTTCCTTGTCTACCACCACGATGTCGGGTTGGTTGCCCAGCACTTGCTTGCCTGTCTGGATCTTGATATCCTACAGGATCCTAGCCCTTTCATTCTCATCTATCCTTTGTGGTATATCCCATCTGGACTTAGGCAGGTCCAATCCATATCCTGTGCAGATGTTTTCGGTACACAGTCCTGGCTCTGTGTATACTGTTCCTGCTCACATCTTGCATCCGGCTACTAGGTGTGGACTGTCTTAGAGGCCTCTTTGCACAGAGGATAAAGACCTTGGGTCTTGCCTGATATATATACATATATATATTCTGAAGAGGATAAAGCTGCCTAGGTTGCCCAGTATAGGCAGCAGATAAATTTGGACAATGGCAGGTTTCATAGAATAAATGCAAATGAGCCAATTTAGTGGTTTTATATGGAGAGGCAATTGAGATAGAGTCTAGTGAGTGAAACAGAGTCTTTGGAATGAGTGTTTATAGCAATAAAGTAATGAGTGGAGAACTTGTCCAAACAATTTCCAAAATGGCTGAATGGAGCATGGTCTTGAATACTAGGCTGGAATAATCCAAGAGAGTAGACAGACAGCCTAGGCCGAGATCTGAAACCCAGAGGGCAGCAGACACAAGGGGTAATGTGAGAGAGTAATCAGGAATTAAGTCAAGGTCAGAAGCCAACTATGGAAGACAAGAACAATCAGAAAGAGTAGTCCGGAAAGCAAACCAAGTTCTGTAGACAATGATAAGGAGAATTGAATCATGACACAACTGAACTAAAAAAAAAAAAATATGTCAGAGTTAATAATTCATAAGTGGAAAGTAAGCAAAGTGGAATTCTCATAATTTAAACAGATGAGGACAATGTTAAAAAAAAAAATGTAAGCTAAAATAGCTGGGCTGGCTATAGTTATAATTTAATCCAAGGAAGACATTTTCCAAAGCTGCTATTTTGGCCTTGATCTAATATATTTAGAAAAAGTGTTATTTTTTTTAAAAATGTTGTATTTTTTTATATATTTTTTCTGTATTTTAATATTGTCACAGAAACATGGTAAAAGCTTATCCAATAATGTAAAATCATTTGAAAACGTTTGTCCAAAAATATTCAATCATTGAGCTATTTGAGGCCAAAATAGCAGCTATGGAACATGTCTACCATGGTGTGAATTATAACTATAGTCAACTCAACTAATTTAGCCTAAATTTTGTAAGATGATCTTCATCTCTTCAGAAGTCTCATCAATACATGCCTACTTATTTTGACATCAATTTACTGCGTAGGTTCTACAACACTACTCCTCTCTACTTATTGAAAAGATCCCTTTGCTGTTTGATGCTTCAACATACAAATGGACAATGTAGTTTAGAAAACTTTGAGGTGAATTGATAATCATTAGTGATCACTGCTGTAGTGTGCACGGTTATATTAACCCCTTAAGGACAAAACTTCTGGAATAAAAGGGAATCATGACGGAATGTTTCCGTCATGTGTCCTTAATGGGCTAAATCCTGCTCTTGAAAATAGCAAATCAAAAATACTATAAATATTTCCCTGTCTCTTCAAAAGTTTTTATGTGAATGTTATTGTAAATACCTCACTTTTACATAACCAAAACATCCTTACTTACAATTAAGAGAGATTATAAATCAAAGTACTCGTCATTTTAATAATTTGTCTCTAAGCATGTTTTACAGAAGCCATAAAGTCATGTGCAACACAATCTAAAACATTAAAACCTTTCAAGATATTTAGAAGCCAATTTTCAGAGCCTTTTTGTCATTGTAGCTCTTATTAAATTTACTAAGCACTATTAACAAACTAAAGGTTTAATATTTATAATCCTATTATCTGATAATCCTATTAGTGTAACATTTGTATGATTTAAATATATTTTCACCTTAATCTCTGTTTGATCTTACATACTTCCCTTCAATGCTGACATTTGGCTGACCCTCTAAATAGTTTGCGCTTTACGCAATTCAAAATTGAAAATTATTTTTTTTTAGGTTCGGAAGGTCGATCCCTGTGTATATTTTACTGTGATATTGCATTCAGGGAGTCCAGATTTTGCAATCTTATCATTATAGATGTTATTAACATATTCTACATTGTCAATTCTAAAACACTTAAAAGTAAATGGTTTTGTAAATGTTGTACATTTATATAATTGCAGAGTCTATTTAAAGTTGCTGAATTAAATAACTTAATATATTTTTATATTAGTTGTAATTAATATATTTTATTAATTAAATTGCATCACATTGGGATACATCCATTAATAGATGAGAGAACATTTTAAACTTGTTTATGGCTGAGTAAGTTCATCATTAATAGTGAGTCAGTTTCAAAACCTATAGTTATTTAACAAATGCTGTTCAGTGGGCTTGCATCAGGTACATTTTAACTTCTAGCCTTCTAATAATATTTATTCACAGACTATCTTTTATTTTGTATGTGCTGCAGACTTCAGCCTTCAGAGAACTAATTTAATCTCTGAGGACACCAGCAATAACATTACAAGGTAAATCTTTTGGGAGCCTTAATCTAAGCAGCAGAGACCCTACAGATGTCTTCTGTCACTTATATAAGGTTATTTACTAACCACAAGATTTTGTCTAAATGGACAAAATCTGTTAGATATGACCAAATTTCCACTGTATTATCAATTTGCAGATTTATTAAAGCCAAATCCAGTCAGGATTTGGTCAGTCCAACCGATTATGTAACATTCGATCGGAAGGATTCAGAAAATCAAATAATAAATAGTAAAACCCCTTTATTATTAAAATTAGGGTTTCCATCCTTCACCAATAGGTGGGGGCTTGGGGAGGACACTAGGTCATCATCATTAATATTAGAGTAGCACCCACCTGGAATGGGGCAGTTTCGAGCAACAGGGAATCAATGGATGCCCAATTGCTAGTTTTCAATGTTTAGCCGAGATGCCCACACCTACCTCCATTATAGTTATATGGGTGGTCTTATTGATCTCCAAAGGATTTTTATGTTTAAAAATTTTTAAAAAATATGTAACAAAACAACTTTTTTAATGGTGCAGCTGGCAAGCAAGAGCTTGCCAACCGTTACATATTTAACCATCGTGCCTTCAGATTTTAGTAATTCAGTCCAGATTTCAGCCCACTGAACATTCTGGGACTGATTTACACAATCTGGACATTTTTGAATTCCATCAACAATGTCTGGATTTTGCAGTCCGAATGGACCCTTATGCAGCCTGATGGATTTGTCCTATCTGGAATGTGGCCATTCAGACTTTAGTAAATAGTCCCGATAGTGTTAAGCTACACTTCACTGCCCCTAGTCTGAGGAAGATAAATCCGTGCTTTGATAACACATCCTGACTGTCAGCCAGACAACCAAGAGGGCCCACTTCCTCATTTGCCATGAGCACTTGCTCAAGTCAAAAGTGAGGACTCTCATAAGGAAACATTAAAAATGTATGCCAGTGGACTGTTATGATCGGCTCACATGTCCACTGCCTCCCAATGCTTCTCTACGAGAATTAGTAATGATCTCGCAGAGGTGAAGCAGAGCTGTGGGTGGAGGATGGATAACTTAATTATTAAGTGACTTTGGACTTTGGAAGTCTCCATAAATCTCAAGTAAAAATGGAAACATTCAATATTACCAAGAAATGCATGTTCTAACTTTTGAGCATTTTCTGAGCATTACTTATAAACCAGTTGGCATCAAAATGGCAAAACAAAGCTTTTTTTTTACCTTATATATCTCTAAAATGTTGACAGATTGTCGCGGAAAACAATTTAATTCTCTTTGTTCTATATTCACCAAACTACTAATCTGTTTACTCATCTACTCTAGTTGTCATACTCACTTGCAGAAGCAGTGAGTTCTGCATTTCTTCTTCTCTCTTGCTTCACCATATTCATACATCATCACAAAAGACTCAGGTTTTTAATTTAGTATTGCCCGATCTTTAACTATTATCTAGGTTCCCAAACATATCAAGGTTATTTTTTTTTTTAAATAATAATTTTAATATGGCGGTGGCATTTAAATATTTAGCAGAAATATTATTAGATCATGTTTGCTTATGTTGCTTTCCATTTAAGTCTATTGTTATTACCAAATGCAGTTATAGGGTACGGCATTACCAAATATTTTCTAGGATCTTTCGGTTATTTCCCTAGACGAAAGAGATTTGGCCATTTTACTTTTACTAGTAAAAATTAGGTTTATTAAATTGAAGAAAGGGATGGAGGGTGGGCATGTAGATATATGATTGTCCTATAGAAACATATTAAAGGTCAATATCATGTATTCTCCAGTGACCTATTGATGTCATGCATTTAAATATACTGAGTGCTCATCACTAGAGTAAAGAAATCTCACAATCACCAGAAGTGATTTCTTAAAGAGTGGATAATATGTGAAATGCAAAGAGCATGCATATAGCTGAAGTCATTTGTCTCCTTGTCTGTCTGCCTGCCTATAAAAAAGGACATACAATGGCATGACAACTTACTTAATAACATGCAGTGTTCCATTAAACACTAATGTGGTGGAGATATTTTTTTTATTCAAATAGCTGGTCCAGAATGGTCCAGAAAAGGCTAACTGGTATAAAAATTATTTGATGTGCAAGACAAAAAAATAAATAAACAAAGTCAGACCATGACATGTCTCATTTAGCCTCTGCAAGAGTCTTATACCTGGGATGCAATGATTCACCAATTCATTATAATTATTTTATTATTATTTGTAAACTATAAAGAAATTGAGTCGTGAAGACAAGAGGGAGGTCTCACGCACAGAAAGAATGTATTTTAGCCTAAAATTAAGCATTGATCTATTCTTTACATTCTATAGCAGACACCTACGTGTCAGCCTTATAATCAACGCGTGGTGACAGACAAGAACATTTATAATAATGAATATCTATCTATATATGCTTCTTCTTCTTCTTCTTCTCCAGTAGCACAATCCGCCTATTTTTGCCATTTCCCACAGGGTAACCTATGTTTATCTAGCTCAATCTATGAAACAGTATTTAGCATACATCTTATGTGTTGAAAACAAAGAGAAAATATGAAACACCAAGAATGGGCAAATACATCATAGATTGTCCTTCGGTTAATCCCTGTTGAGGTTTCAAACAGGTTTGCTCACACTTGACATTATAGAGAGAACCTTAGCCAATCATATATCAGAGTGATGATATCCATAAAGGTGGTCCAGATCCAAAGTACCAACAAGCTCCCTCTACAAGAGGGATAGAGCAATTCCAGATGATCAGTTTGGCCTTATTTGGACCTCATCACTGAGGTATAGCTGATAATTTTCTAGGCTTTGTAAGCAGGGGTTTATACTTTTTACATGTGCATGTAACATTGTTTGTGACAAAGGCTATTAAATATTTCAGCTGTTCGGTATTTACAGCTGAAAATGAAGGAAAGGGACCTCTGTTAAAAAAAAGGATAAATGAGTCATTTATTACACGTGAGTTTACAGAGGAGGAGGTTCTATTTCAACTGTCAAAAGTAAAGACAAATAAGTCAATGGGACCTGATGGAATACACCCAAAGCTATTAAAAGAGCTTAGTGGTGTACTAGCAAAACCATTAACAGATTTATTTAACCAATCATTGTTAACAGGAGTAGTCCCAGAAGATTGGAAGTTAGCGAATGTTGTGCCCATTCACAAGAAAGGTAATAGGGAGGAGTCGGGCAACTATAGGCCAGTAAGCCTTACTTCAGTAGTGGGGAAAGTGATGGAAACCATGTTAAAGGATAGGATTGTTGAACATCTAAAAACACATGGATTTCGAGATCAGAGACAACATGGGTTTACTTCAGGGAGATCATGCCAAACTAATCTTATTGATTTTTTTGATTGGGTAACTAAAATTATAGATCAGGGTGGTGCAGTAGACATTGCTTACCTAGATTTCAGTAAGGCTTTTGACACTGTTGCACATAGAAGGCTTATCAATAAACTGCAATCTTTGAGTTTGGATTCCAATATTGTTGAATGGGTAAGGCAGTGGCTGAGTGACAGGCAACAGAGGGTTGTAGTCAATGGAGTATATTCGAAGCTTGGGCTTGTCACCAGTGGGGTACCTCAGGGATCTGTACTTGGACCCATTCTCTTTAATATTTTTATTAGTGATACTGCAGAAGGTCTTGATGGTAAGGTGTGTCTTTTTGCGGATGATACTAAGATATGTAACAGGGTTGATGTTCCAGGAGGGATAAGCCAAATGGCAAATGATTTAGGTAAACTAGAAAAATGGTCAGAGTTGTGGCAACTGACATTTAATGTGGATAAGTGCAAGATAATGCATCTTGGACGTAAAAACCCAAGGGCAGAGTACAGAATATTTGATAGAGTCCTAACCTCAACATCTGAGGAAAGGGATTTAGGGGTGATTATTTCTGAGGACTTAAAGGTAGGCAGACAATGTAATAGAGCAGCAGGAAATGCTAGCAGAATGCTTGGTTGTATAGGGAGAGGTATTAGCAGTAGAAAGAGGGAAGTGCTCATGCCATTGTACACAACACTGGTGAGACCTCACTTGGAGTACTGTATACAGTACTGGAGACCATATCTTCAGAAGGATATTGATACCTTAGAGAGAGTTCAAAGAAGGGCTACTAAACTGGTTCATGGATTGCAGGATAAAACTTACCAGGAAAGGTTAAAGGATCTTAACATGTATAGCTTGGTGGAAAGACGAGACAGGGGGGATATGATAGAAACATTTAAATACATAAAGGGAATCAACACAGTAAAAGAGGAGACTATATTTAAAAGAAGAAAAACTACCACAACCAGAGGACATAGTCTAAAATTAGAAGGACAAAGGTTTAAAAATAATATCAGGAAGTATTACTTTACTGAGAGGGTAGTGGATGCATGGAATAGCCTTCCAGCTGAAGTGGTAGAGGTTAACACAGTAAAGGAGTTTAAGCATGCGTGGGATAGGCATAAGGCTATAACTATAACTATAAGATAATGCCAGGGACTAATGAAAGTATTTAGAAAACTGGGCAGACTAGATGGGCCGAATGGTTCTTATCTGCCGTCACATTCTATGTTTCTATGTTTCTAAATCTGGAATCCATACCATTAGAAATACTTTTTATATCTGATTATATACATATTAATACCTTATGTTCTATTATAATTACTTCCATTTACAATTTAATGCTCAAAATATAAGCAATTATCATACATTCTATATCCGATGCTCCTGATCACAAATTTTAGGCCCAATTAGGAATATAAATATTATTACGAAATGTATCACTGGGAGAAGTATTCACATTTCTTTACGTATCAACGAGTCAGGGACAGGTGCGGTTATCTGCACTGCTCCAGCTTGCGCTCCCCTTACATTAAGAAATATGTAAAGCGTAGCCTTGATATCAGATGGTATTACACATGCTCTGATACTAAGGGCCACAGCTAACTGTCTCAAAGTGTTGTCTGGATTATTCAAGCAGAAAATTCGCAAAGCTAAGCACTATCACCGCAATGTACAGAAAAATGAAAGAGGTGTTTAACTACACATTTCTGAAGAATAAATGTTATTGTAGATTTTGTATCATTTTATCTTTCTTACTGTTACAATATCTGTGCGTGCATCAGAGACAAATATAGAAAAAAAGGCCTGTGGTCACTATTAGACTTGAAATTTTGCAAAACAACTGAGAAATGGGAAAACTGTGAAATAGAACAAAATGTACATTGTGTAAAAAAAATATCAGCACCCTGTCACTATAAAAGGCACACTATACATCGTAATTTATATTTTTAAATATTTAAAGGATTATAACACCTTTATTAAACCACAAAAAAATATCAATAAATAAATCAGGAACTAAATATAATATTTGTAAAACCATGATAGTGTTGGAAGAGGGAAAGTGAATATAATGATATTTAGGTAACATTGAATCATCAGAAGAAAAAACAAAAGGAATTACACTACCACTGGTGGAAAATCCCATCTAGTAAAATATAATAAATAGTTATTGCCTTAGTGTATATTATTTGTAGAAAAAAATAAATATCAAATCTAACTATTCATCCCACACAAAAAAGTGACTCACAAATATGCTGCCTCTATGTAGAATATTGGCTATAATCCCTTAGACTTCAACAACTGGTTCTGACTTCACCCCCTGATTGGGCTTAATTCAATTAATGCTTGTTGGGTAGGAACTTTGCAAACCACATTTAGGTGGAGTATAGTCTGTATGCCAATGTGTATATGTCAACCAAGAAATTAGATTTACTTTGGTTAGCGGCTGTGACTTTAATTGTCTTGTTATCATTAAGACGTCTCTAAAACAGCTTTCCAAACTGTTCATGTTGGTGACAGACCGTGAATGGCTGGCTGCTGCGGTTGGTTGGTAGGCAGGCTGGTAGCTGTGACTGGCAGACCGGTGTGGTTAGAAGGCCTCTTTCTTCCCCTAGGCACCTTTGTGTGTTTGTTTCTCCCCCAGCACCCTGGTGTGTCTCTTTTTCCCCTTCCCCTCTGTATGTCTCTTTTTCCCTTTCCTCTTTGTGTTTCTCTTCCCTTTAGCCTGTCTGTTTTTTCTCCTTGTCCCTTCCAGCCCTTCTGTGTCCCCTCGTCTGCCCCCTTACCTCCTGTGCCCTTCTTCTGTCCACCCCTCCCCTGCAGTGTCCTTTTTCTCTCCCTCTCCCCTCCTGTGCCCCTATTTTGTCCCTTCCCTTCTGTGCTCTTCTTTGTCCTCTCCTCTGTGCCTACTCAACCTCACCTCCCTCCATGTAACGTAACTGAGCAGGCAGACCGAGGTAGAGAAGCTACTGTATCCCCTACCCGGTCTGACAGGAAGTAGTTATGTGCTCTCAGTTAGCACGTCTTGTCAGACAGGGTAGAGGAAACAGAAGATCCTCTGTCGCGGTCTGTCTGCTCTGCCATGCTTGGAGTGACTGGCAGGAGGGGAGCGCTGTGCAATGCGCTCCCCATCCATTAGGAAACCTTTGCACGACACCACAAGTTAGAAAAGCTGTGCTCTAAAAGAAAAGATAAAAGAGGCAAAGCACAAATAACTAATCACTCCTAAACTGTAAAGAGTTTGCTCAGACAGAAGTGTAGAACATAGCAACAATCTTAAAGGGCTACATCTTCCCTCATATAAATATAATTATATCTAGAGTGGATATAATGAGGAGGCAGTAAGTGCACTAAACTCAACTGTGAATGCCCACGTAGGTCATATTGAAAGTGACCCTGTTTACATAGGTTGCCACAGGAGTCTAGTAACACCCAGATAGATATGATAGCCCCCTACAAATGCTCTTTTTTTAGTCTATTGATACCTGTGGTTTCATGTATTATTATGAAGCTTTTTAGTATCATTATTTTCTTGTAAGAACAAAATATAGAAAGTATAAATATTATACTGGTCAAATAGGTTCTGCCAATAAACGGCATGCCCCAAAAAACAGGCACATGAACTGTGCACTCTCTACACTGGACCAAAGCTATAAGGGATAAGAAAGAACATTTGTTTTGCGAGTGGGAATATGTAATAGTGGTTTAGGGAAAAAAGAGGAAAGTGGGATTGTGAGGGAGGAAATGTTGCTTTGGATTGAGGAAGAAAATCTTTTGAGGGTGTGGCGGACTGCCTGGTACCCCTACTGGGTACCTTTGCCAAACATGCTCCCTAGCTATCGCCGGGACACCATCTGCACTCTAGCCCCTAGCCGCCGCAGCTTGGCTGGGGTCTCACCATCACTTTTCACCCTTGAAAGGGTCCTGCATCTAGCTTCTAGTGATTAAAGCTCTCCTGCAGAGAGTATAGCTGTTTTAGCTGGTACACCCAAACACTAGTAGAGACTTAGTGAAGGGTGTAACAGAACTGGTTTATTATGGCCAAGTTGCCTGCTTTTATACACAGCCCCCAGCATGGGGTCTCCATTCAATGCAAGACAAGCCCCTCCCATAAATATCTGTGCCTGGGAGATAAATGCGTTAAAGACCAGTAAGCTAATTATCTCCCAGGAACAAAGGCAAACATAAAAATATAAAACATAAAAATACCCCAAAACATCATACAAATATATAATAACCCCGCAAATAATACATCTTTAAATAGCCCTGATCTGAGCGCCCAAGTTCTCCAAATAGCGCTCAGATCCATGCAGTGTAGGAGAAACGCCACTGTGTTAACGTTCTGACTGGCCGTACATGTGGTCCGATGCCCAAAACAGTTCCATGGCGCTTGATGCTTTGGCTGGTCAACTTTCGGGAGCTCCTGTGTACAAAATATAGGGTGTTCTGGCTGGCTCATAGGTAGCATTTATGCCCCTTAGTCTCAGTCACCTTCCCTCCAAAAAGCACTCTCCTGGCGGGTTGCAGTCGTCCAAAATCCTGGACCAAGTTGTCCGGGACCCGCACAGTCACCTCATGCCGAAAACAGTTGCACAACATTTGCGGCTAAGGTGACCAGGAACCCACAAAGTCCTCATGTCAAATTTAGTTCCATGACGATCGTGGCTACGTACCGCTGAGGACAATTGGTGGGTTTCTTCATGCGAACGGCCGGCAGGGAGCTAGTGTTCGATTCCATTCGAATGAAAGGGCGGTACCGAACCAAGCTGCTAATGGTGGCTGGGGAGGTTTAACTCCCAAACATTGCCTTTTGATACTGCCCATAGTCTTTGGGCAGGAGGCTAGCTAGCAGGCTCCTCCATGAGCTTGTGGCATAGGCACATTTGCCACATAGGGGAACTGACAGTAAGTTTGTGGAGATTACTGTTAATGAATGCAGGCAAGCCATGTATCCATCAAACAGAAAGTCATCATTGCTAGTCATAGCTAGTATCTCCAGCAAATCAGTTCTGTTAGAGTAGATTGTTTTATGAAATCCTTAGCTATCTCTTTAGATGGTTTAAAGGAATAGTGGCCTTTGCCTATCTGTCTGTCCTTGATAAAGGTCTGTGAGTGGGACCGAAATGTTGCAGTGACTTTTTCAGTAGATTTAATTAAAACCTAACAAGGGGGATATTTACAAGACCTGTTAATGTATAAGTGCCCTCCAGCATTCTAGCAAAGTTAAGCTTCAAGTTTTCATATTTGGTTACCCATCCATCTATCCAATCAATATACTGACTAGATTTAACTTGAGATATGTTATTTACATGAGTTTCACTATTAGTTTAATTCCAAGCAGAACTCTACATACACCAGGATGCTAGAAAAGTATTCACTGGGACCTTTGTAGGTTATTTTTGCAGTTGCAGGAAAGGCATCAGGGTGCGGGGTGGGAATGAAAATCCGCTAACAGTTTAAATAATATGCTTTCCTGATGAAGTGTGTTTTCAAAGATTTTTTGAAGGAGTGGAGACTGGGTGAAAGTCTAACGGAGAAGGGAAGGGAATTCCACAGAAAAGGTGCGGCCCTGTAGAAGTCTTGGAGGCGAGCATCAGATGTGGGAGTACGGACAGAGGATAGATGTAGGTCTTTGGCAGAGCGCAGGGGCCTCGACGGGACATACTTGTGTATTAGGGAGGATAGGTAGGTTGGAGCAGCATTATGTAGAGACTTGTAAGCAAGAACCAGAATCTTAAATTGAGCCCTATGTCTGTGCTATATCTTATGTGGTGCCCTAGTTATGTAGCATAAACCTTATGATTTATACATTGTATATATATTCAAACACACAAAATGACATACATAAAGACTGTGGTTGTATGCAACAGAATATGGAGAATCTCCCATAACTTGGTAAATATAAGAATAACAATCACCATGTTTTTAGCATAATATTTACACCTATTTTTTGCAAAATATTTAACCTCTTTAGAAACATGACAGGGATTGACAGTCGGCTGAAAAGTTGATATCATTTTTACCTCTGATTACATTGAAAATGATAGGTATCTTCCATTGACAGCAAGTGTTCTTGATTTGGCAATACAGATCTTTCTTCAATTAGAGGCACACAAGAGAGCAGCTGCTTCTTGTAATATGAAGGAATTGAAATAGAAATCATTAGTAATGAGCAATCGCAAAACTTACCTGCTCTTGTGAGACATGAGTTATTAATTCTGGCATCAATACCTCAATTTTTGCATATGTTTGATTACTTGGTTGCAAGCATAAGAAGCAACCCAATGGTTGTTGTGCAGAATTCAATATATTTCTGAAAATAAAGAATTATCAATGAACAATCACGCTGTTAATTTAAACCAGACACATCTATACATTGTTCATAAATCGCACTTAAAAATACATATACTTATTGAATGTATCTAAATAAATTAGGCAAATGTCACAAACTTGGCAAAAAGTAATAATTGCACAATGCTTAAATAACAACAATAATAATAATACTATACTTGATTTTTTTTCATTACTATTATATTATTATACAATGTGGGCTTTATAAGAAACTTCATCTAACCTCTCCATTAGGTTATTTTAAAGGTAAAGAGATTATTAATTCATAAAAACATGCGATTATCATGTAATTTGTTCTACCAGGTTTGTAGTTCATCCAATTTTTCTGCATGTCACTGTGCATCCTTATTGTAATGTTATGTGACGTGTAGAGACTGTCATAAATTATTAAATGCTAATAGGATTTTCAGTAGTTCCCATCGAGACTACAGAGGATATATTTTCTTCTTTTGTAAATACGTTTTATTTAACTGAACCGTATTGCATTGTATAGAATTGTATATCAGTGTGACTTAGTGACTGGAATGTGTATATTCATCTGATAAACAGAATTTAGCAATTTACACCAGTTGCAACTAATTAAATTAATCTCGTTATATTATAAATGTCTTTATATCTTCAATTCTTTTTTATTTCCTAGTCTTGGAGTTGGATATAAAAGCACCACTGTTAACTGCAAGTTCGGTTGTTTGCCTTTTTTGCAAAAACCCCCTTTTAAAAAAATAATAATAATAATATGAGGTTAATATCACACAAGGAGTTAATTGAACCATCGATGTACCAAAAGGAGGTCTTCAATGCTTTCTTATACTATCACACAATGAGTTGAGGGCTGAATGTAAATACGTAAAGCTGAGCATATTTTCACATTTTCTGTCATTGTCTCCTACAGGAAAATGTGAGAACAAAAATAGTAGGTTGGGGTTTAGCCATCCATTATTGAATGTGCCCACTAGTCCACTTATAGATCAAGTGCCATGGAAGTGCCCTGAAAACTAGTACTAATAAGGCTCATAACCCTCCTAATTTTTAACTATACCCTATACTAACATTTTACTGTAACATTGATTATATTTTTTACTTCTTATAACTATCTTGTAGTTAAAATGGATAAATATGACTTTTGAAAGCATCCAAGATAACTTAATAGATATGTTTAATGCCCACCTGCATCTAAAAATATGAACAAAATAGATATATTTTGACCTACAACTAACCTTCACTTACTGTATGTATATCTTACTGTGATAATTGTGTGCTATTTGATGTGCTGATGTTACACGAAAATTGCCAGGCACATATACATTATCTCTCCATGATCACAAGTGGCATCATTGCTTGACATTTTGCTGAACCACACGTGTCCAATATCATAGACATTGTATCCTGTATGAACACTGAGAGAAATGTGTGTTGGCGTAATCGAGACTCTCAGCTAAAACTCGGAATACGCCACATTAAAGGAACAAGGAAAACACATAAAGAACTTCAACCTGCTGTGTGAATTGAGTAACCACTTATTGTAACAAAAGTGCTGATTTTACTAGAAATCTTTACTTTTAGAAATACACATACCTGGCTCTGTTACACATACCTGGCGCTCAATTAGACATCCAGGATGTGTTTCTTCCTACTAGTCTACTAGCCCAAACTTGAATGAATGTTCTGCTCAGAGGGCATATTAAGAAGTCTGCTATTGGACAACTGTGCACACACCTGACTGATCCGACAAGGATTGGAGTTATAACAAAGATATTTTTTCAAAGTTTAACTGAAACACAAAAATTAGGACGAGAGACAATGGTCTATTTATATATTTTAAAGGTGGAGGAGTGGACTTCACTTCTGATTCTTTATTTATATTATTTTGTGAATGCAGAAGATAGTCCAACACAGCGGCGGAACTATAGCCGTTGTAGCCAGTGCAATACACCAGGGCCCCGCATACTGGGGTGGCCCATGCACTTAGAGTCACCCAATGGGTACTGCTGAATAGGGGCCATGTTGGAGCTCCGCGTGGGAGGTAGAGAAGTCACAGGCAGCAGGAGGAGAAAAGCAAGGAGTGAGCTGCTGCAGATCCCACACACATCAGCCTCAGCCAGCAGCTACCCAATCAAGTCACACTTCTGCAGACAAAAGGTATGCTAACAGTAGGGTGGCTGCAAATGTAAAAATAATGACCTATGTGTGTGTCAGTGTGTGTATATGTATGTACATCTAAAATTCCCCTCTTATTGTAAAGCGCTGCGGAATAAGCTTGTGCTGTATAAATACCAATAATAATAATAATAATAATAATACGTGTATCTAAGTGCCAGTGTGTATATGTGTGTGTACATGTATCTGAGTGTCTGTGTGTATCTGTGTGTCAGTGTCAGGTGTGTATGTGTCAATGTGTGTGCATGTGCCAGTGTGTGTATCTTTGTCTCAATGTGTGTGTATATGAATGTGTGTGTTTGTCAGTGTGTTTATATGTGTGTAACTGTGTGTTAATATGTATCAATATCTGTGTAAGTACGTATGTATGTGGCAGTGAATGTGCATACATACCAGCAATCGAACACCAACACAACCTGCAAACACACTCTTGCAAACATAAACATTACATAAAAACACATCCCTGCATTAAAACTCCCAAATTATATACAAACACATCACTTCACTTAAACACCAATACTACATACAAATATACATCTGCATTTAGTAGCCAACACTACATACAAGCACACCACTGCATTCAAACGCAACCACTACACACAAGAACACCATTTCATTTATATGACAACAGTATATACAAATACTGCACACACACACTCTACATGCACACACACATACTATACAAAAATATGGTTACATTCAAACACACAAACACTGCTCATAATTACAATCCCACAAGGATGGGAAATGGTAGATCCACAGCTGGCATAGCATTGTGGGAGATGGACAACCTACGGGGATCTACCTTTTGTCCACTATTGTTCTAGAGGGGGGCCCAAAAACATTCTGGCACTAGTACCCTATCTGCCCTAGTTCCACCACTGGTCCAACACGACTAAATGCATGTGTCCCAGCACTGAAGACAAATAGTCCATTGATAATGCCTCTCTTTCAGTTCTCTCTCTAATCGCAATCTTTTTTTCTTTGATCATGTTGTCTAAAGATATTATGCAAATATAGAATAAAAAACCCAACCACTAACAATAAATCTGAGCTGAAAAACAAATAATCCAGATACTCTAGTCCAATTCCTGAAGTAGTATGAGATATGTGTTCAGAGATTAAGGGACACTCAGCCATCCAAGTGGAAGATATTATTTCACAGGGATTGGACATCCCTTGATTCCCCATTAGATGGAAGGATCAAAGTGCTCAGTGCCCCTCTAGTTCATTTGATATTTGATATTAAAAAAAAAAAAAAAGACAAGCACATTGACAACAACATTATAAAAAGTAATGCTATGTGTCATGAACAACATCCGGGACGCAACTTGCTTCAGTGGGTTATAAATCACTATATGTCTGCACT
The DNA here is from genome assembly GCF_036172605.1 of Pelobates fuscus. NCBI lineage: Eukaryota > Metazoa > Chordata > Amphibia > Anura > Pelobatidae > Pelobates > Pelobates fuscus. Next base: position 30,838,341 of record NC_086321.1, read on the forward strand.
AGACCCAAAATAATGAGAAAAAAGATCCCTCTCAACACCACCCACATTTATACTAGTATAAAACCACCAAGACAGTTTATAAGTGGCATCACCTTTGGTTGGTTACCCTAACCAATATAGAATAGAATACACGAGATACATTTTAGCAAAAAATATACATAAAACCACAATACTGTATTTGCCAAATGACTAATAACACAATCTTTTGACAAATATATGAAACTGAAAACATAAACATTACAAACAAAACATAGTCAAATGAGTTTAACCTTGAGTATTTTGTATACAATGTACATGTAAAAGAATGTGGAAGCACCTTGCTCTCCAAAGAATTTCATTTCATCTCACTTTGGAGCCTCTTGTTATTTATTTAGCTTGTCCACACATTCATTAGAACCTTTGTACATTTGCCAGATGGATTTAAATTGTATAGAACCAATTAACTATTTTCTTTTGGGGGTGGGAGGTGGGGGGGGGGGGGGGGGGGGTCGGGTGGTGGGCTCTATTCAATGAACAGCACTATTGAGTATTGACTTAATAATTGTAATCTAAAATGTCTTGTCCGCTTGGAAAAAAAACATGATTGGAATTATCTTTCTACTCTGCTATTTTAGGTGAATTTGCTCACCATCATCCGCTGTTAAGCAAATACTATAGAATGACATATATCTGTATTTGCTTATGTGTTGCACAACTGGAAAAAAAGGTAAATGTAAAATGCTATCTAACTAAAGTGAACATAGATTGCATGGTTTATTGGTTTACTTAAAATATTATCCATGCACTATATATAAAGCAATTAGAGGAGAAAACATTTTTAGAAGAGCAGGTAAATGAAGAGTATGTGTTGGGGGAAGGGGGAGGAGACAGGTGAGAAGTGGTTAATCATTTAATTGAAATATCATTTTATATAAATGTATTTTCAGTTTTTTTTTTTTTTTTTTAAGGAATGGACACTTTGGGAAGTAGAATTTGGTGGGGAAAAGAGATCAATACAAAATAGTGAATTCTTGAGAGTAAGAGTCAGACGTGCAGGCACAAGACAGGAGTACATATAACACACACCAGGGATTCTGGGATAGGACATAGTATACTAACACCCTGTATCACCCCTTGAATTAACACCCTGTACCCCATGACTCATTAATTTTAGCGTGCTTTCAAGGAGCAATGGATTATTGGTAGTTCATGTTTTTAATTTATATTTCTGTGAAATACGAAAACAAAATTTTACTTGAATCTAATTATTAAAGTGCCTCCCTCTCTATGTTTTATGAGATTTGCGTTGGATTTAGTACCTTTTTTTACTAGACTGGCAGCAGCTGATATCGATATTTGTTTTATTAATTTATATTTTCAGCTTAAGTCCTTTAAACCATTAAGGACGGAGGTAATTGTCCACGTTCTGAACCAAAACAAAACCTTGATTGAGCTATAGGTTTGTTCCACTGTAATTAAACTGTTTCTCCCATACATCTTATAAATAGTTTTTTAAAGGACAGAAAGGGTTTCATTTAACATCCTATATGTATACTTAACACAACATTAATTTTAAATTTAGTACAAAATGGTAGGAAGGAAGCAGCGCCTTAGAGGTGTCTACACACCTCAATCAGAATAAAAATGGGTATATGGGAGTAGGTATTTGTGTACATCTAAAAGCGGACACATCTGTGTTTGGGTAATTGTGTATAGTAATGTGTATACATATTTGTACATGTGTATAGGCTTTATATTGTTTTTATTTTTACGAGGTAGGAAATCCCCCAAACCACTCTTTGTTGGTATGTAATTATATCTTTATTGTATTGTAAAAGTCTGATAGAAGTGCTTGTACTCGCTTTAAGTTTGTACGTATTTAATATATATATAAGGAAAAATATAGGATAAGATCAGATAACAGTCATCAACTAACAGGTCTATGTTGCTGTAAGGATTCATAATGAGTAAGCTTTATAAAATAGGTTGTGTTATGTACAAAAGTGATCTTATGTCAATGTATGACCTTTGGTATGCTCTTCTGTATATCTGTTTGCATATTTGTATGTATATTCAAATGAGACAAAATATGAAAATAAAATGTTTTTTGGTAATAAAGAATAAAAATGTAAAATAAGAGGACAAAGAAAAATCAATATAATGTAGTATGCTACTGAAATCGGTGGGGTAAGTAGAGAAACACACTTATAGGTTTTTGGACCTTCTGTTCAGCTCCAAATATTAGCGTCTTGCGGTATGATCTCTGCCTATGGATATATTTTTTCTGATTTTCGTCCAATGGGATATTGAACTGGTATCCAGTATATAGTGTATCTTGATGTTGTTACAATAGGAGCATAAAGAGCTCATTGCGTGCAGTAGCAGCAAATCACAGTTAAGGACAATATATAAAAGAGGTAAAACAAAATATTGTGCTATGTGATAAAAAGTATAATAACTCACAAAAGAAGAGCAAAAGTAGGTTTCGCTCAGTCCTTATCGCTTAGGTGGTATGTTCCCCACCAATTATATTGTGGAGGGTCTCCTGAAAGCTGTCTGCACCCCATAAAAAACAAGAATGAGTTAAAGGGTTCCGTGAAGAGCTAACTTCCAGGACTGTGCAGAGCTCATTGGTCAGTCTGGGGCCACTAAAAATGGCCTCATCTGACTAATAGGATCCCCAGGTATGCATTAATATCTGGGGTTAGTGGTGTACACAGGAATGTTGTCGTTAAGGGGTTAAGTGTTTTAGATGTTAGATTGACATTAATTCACAGATTTTACTATTACCATGATTTTATTAATGACACGGAGGCGAGTATTATGCTGCACTCTTTCTTTATTTCCCTCAGCAGCAAATAATTGTTTTTAAAACATAAACATTAACAGTCTGAGAGTAGTATCTCCTTAGCAACAGGAACAGCCAATCAGGTTCCTCTCTCCAGCATAATAGGTTATGTCAACCAATCCTATTCCTCTTTATTTGCGATCCTGAATAATAATAACCATCCAACCGAAAAGGGGGTTGAGTACAAAGGGAATATCCATAACGATATGAGGTAGATTAGGCTGTAAAAGAGGAAAGATATGGTAATATTCTAGTATAAAACTGGGTGTATGCATAAATCACTGGTCATATTGAAAAGAATTTAATTATTTTAAGCCATAGTGGTTGAGTTTTAAGCATAGGGAAACCTAACATAACCAGAGGAAAAACTCCATGATATCAGAACATACCGTGAAATTGACTTATTCATATTCCCTCTTTCTTTGGCATGGGAGGGAGGGATAATACTTGACACCGTGTCATTAATAAAATCATGACTTTACGTCATGGTAATAGTAAAATCTGTGAATTTTATTAAGACACGGAGGCTCCTATTATGCTGGTTGAAAGCTGAGAGACTACCGTTCCTGCGAAATGGTGTATGGGCTTAAAGTAAAAGTCACGGAAGGTAGATTCTGAGGACCAGTCGTCTGCTTTCAAAATGTCTTCCAGACGACAACCCATCGAAGAGGCTTTGGAAGCCATCGCCCCTCGTATTGAGTGGGGTGAAAATATTGAGGTGTAGATTCCTGCTGTAGACATAAAACTTGACCCAGCGAGCCAGGGTCAGGGTAGACACTGGTAGGTGTGGTTTTTGGAAAGAGATGAAGAGTTCATGTTTTGTTGGGTCCCGTAATGCAGCGGTGCAAAATTCGTAGGATTGAAGGCATTTAACCGGGCATAAGAGAGACTTGTCAGGAAAAGATGGGTATGTCAGCCTCTTTGTTGAGGTTTTCGTTCTCCGGGATATATCGAAAGTGACCCCTTCTGGAATATAGGAACGTGCGGTAACGTCTAGGGCCCTGACGTCAGAGACCCTTTTGCAGAATACGAGAGAGAGGAGTATAACCAGTTTTGACGACAATTATTTCAGAGATAGTGTTGCATTATCTGGCCAAGATTCTAGGAAGTTGAGGATAATGGAGACGTCCCATAGTACTGAATAGCGTGGTAGCGGGGGTCGTGCGAATCTGATGCCGCGTAGGAGTCGGCATAACAGTGGGTGGCGTCCTATCGGTGTTCCATCGCTACCTCGATGTGCGGCTGAAATAGCCAATCAATAGAGGTTCACTGTACGGTATGCTTTGCCGCTTTTTCATACAATGAGGTTAAGAATTGAAGGGTCGAAGTCAGAGGAGCCAATATGGGATCCAAGTCCCGTTCCATGCACCAATCGCGCCATTTGTTCCAAGCAGATTTATAAGCTTGTCTCGTGCCGGGTGCCCATGCGCTCTCGAGAAGTTGGAGAGTTGATTCCGAGATTCCCTCGATTGAGTAAGGCTCCCTGAAACCAGCCACGCTGTGAGGTATAGTAAACCTTGTTGAATCAGGGGGTAGGAGGGACCTGTCCGGGTCCCGAAGCAGATAGTCGAAGCGTAGGAGGATGCGGGGTATCTCTATCGCCATCTCTAACAGGGAAGGAAACCATGGTTTGGACGGCCATAATGGTGCCACGATCACTACAGTTCCCATCTGTTGCCGTAGTTGCAGTAGGCAGCGGGGAATCAATGCAAAGGGAGGACCAGTCTTGGGTAAAGGCATATGTTGCCAGTGCTGCTGGGTCCGGTTTCCAACTGAAAAATCTGGGAAGTTGTGTATTCAAACGGGAAGGGTTGGAGAAAAACTGCGGATTGCAATGGATCCGGCCAGGAGTTCCAGGCAATTGATGTGGAGTGATGATTCCACTTCGAACCATCTGCCACCTGTAGATACATTTCCACAGCATGCACCCCAACCATGCAATCTCGCATCGGGTTCTATTATTGTGTCTGGTGACGAAAATGGCTCGGCCATTCCAGGCCTCCATATGGGAGAGCCACCATTTGAGTTTGGTTTTTGCTTCTGTGTTCAGAATGCTCATGTCCGTGTAGGAGGTCCCGTCTATCAAATAGGAGGCTTGTAGGCGCTGTAGCGCTCGATAGTGTAGAGGGCCTGGGAAAATGGCTTGTATGGAGGCCGCCAAGAGGCCTATCACTCTCGCCAATTGTTTTAGGGAGATCTGTGAGGTCGTCAGAGTGCGTCTGATCTCCTTCTTTATGTTGGTTAATTTTGTCGCTGTAGTGTAGAGTCCATGATGAGACCCAAAAACTCTATGTGTTGTGTGGGAGTTAGGATGGATTTTTTCCAATTGATGAGGAAACCTAAATTCTGCAATAGAGTCTGAGTCCAAGTCAGATGTGTCTCAGTAATTTGGGTGGACTGACCCATGATGAGGATGTCGTCTAAGTAGATTATGAGATGAACCCCTTGACTTCGCAGTAGAGCCATCACAGGCTTCATGAGTTTGGTGAAGCACCATGGGGCTGAGGATAGTCCGAATGGGAGACAGGTGAGGAGGAGGAGATCACTGAGGAAGTGTATGCCTTCCATTTTGAAATTATTGTAGGCAACATAAGTGTTGAGTTGGGAACCAACAAAATGGCCGCCGCGAGCGGTGGTGATAAGAGGAGAGCCCGGAAAGTAAAGCCGGGTTAAATGGTGCTCGTGGCGAATGTGTAATCACTTGTGACATGCTTACACATTCGTGAGCCGCGAGCAGGGAGCCGGTTGTACCGGTCCCGGTATCTGTGCTTCGTGGGTGGCGGACGTCCACGGCGGCAAGGGAAAAAAGGCGCGAATCGCCGTGACAGGACAAATGCGGCACCAGCCGACGTCCCCGAGCCCGGCAGAATTGGCAATTGAAACAATGCAATACTACAACATAGCACAATGCTGTTATAAACTAACAATATCAACACTAATAACATTAAAATTAATAATAATATTAATAATAATATCAATAATATGAATAAAATTACTACTAATAAAAATTATCACAAGAAAACAGTAATCCCACAGTTAAGGAGCCTGAGGGATCAGATATACTTAACTGAGGGAGCAGCAAAGAAAGAGGAATAGGATTGGTTGACAGAACCTATTATGCTGGAGAGAGGAACCTGATTGGATGTTCCTGTTGCTAAGGAGATACTACTCTCAGACTGTTAATTTTTATGTTTTAAAAAAATGTATTTGCTGCTGAGGGAAATAAAGAAAGAGTGCAGCATAATAGGAGCCTCCGTGTCTTAATAAAATCTTGATGCCTGACTGTATGTGCTGAATAGTTGCAGAAACGTATCAGTATAATAACGGGCAAATCCGGGGATTATAAAAAATAGTCTTGATGTACCACAGAGGAACAGGAGAGGTGGAGATAAGCAAGTTGGAGTAGTCATAACAGCACGTATGTTTTTGAGAAAAATGACTAGTTGTGCTAAATGTGAGATTTAATGAGATAATGATGGCACCATTGACCTTGGGATAAACTGACACAGGTAAGTACTTACAAAATCACTTTCTTATTTACACGCAAGTTTTTTGGGGCCAGTAACTGCCAAATGAAAACACAGCACTATGTATAAATTAGTGATAGTTCAGTGTATCAAAGCTGTTCACTACTGTCACGGCACAATCCCATAGTTTATAATTTCACCTTGTTCTCTTTTTGTCTTTTTATTTGTTACAGAGAAATACACAGTGTTTTTTATTTTTATTTTCACTTTTCTATTACTACTAAAAGCATTGTTTTGGTTCCGTAATATTATTTTGTTGGTCCATTTGTTATATTTTTTTTTAGTATATAAGCTACAATGTGTCAAATTAAAACACTGGCTTTGATGTTTGTTTCATCAAAGAATAATCAACACCCACCATCAGAAATACAAAAAGCAATGATATTGTGATGTGAAATTAATACTCGAGAGGCTTCCCAAAGTGTAAGAGTGAAAGAGAGTGTAAGTAAAAATGTTACTGCATTCAACTCAACAAAAAGACAAGACAGAAATCAGACATTCCACACACATACAGAAATTATTGAACAAGCTAACAGAAATGAATGAATTCTAAAAATATACTACACTACCAGTTATTGCAAGCAGAAATATTATCTAGGGGAAAAAAAAACATATCAATTTGATTATGTAAAATTTTGACTAAAACGGTGACTTTTACATAATTAATATGACCTATTAATCATGTTTTATTATTTAATTAATGTGCCAAGAGAATGTAATAATATTGTTAAGGAAGGTAACATACTATGACATAATATATTGTGGCTACATCTTAATTAAGAAGAACGATCCTTAAAATACCTCCGGGCTTAATGAGGCTCATTGATCAGTTAATAATAATTTGCTGTAGAAACTGCGTTTTCGCTTATTTAAGCACGCAAAATGAAAATTTATATACCTATACCTGCATAATTGGGCTCCAACTGATGAATAAAATACTGCTATTTAAACCATTTAATACAGATTTAAAAATGAAGATCGCTGGTAGTAATGAATGCCGCCTAAAATTGGGTATGTCTTTTACATTTCTAGATAATTCATATTTTCCATTAAATCTTAAAGAAACACTACAAGCACCATAACTACTACAGCACGCTGTTGTGGATATTATGGTGCCAGGAGTACCATGGTGCCGCACTCCCCCTTATAAGTATTCATATCATTTTAGAATGGTTTGACTTCTTACCTTGCGGCCTTACCTTACCATTCCCTGCCTCCATTACTTCTGACAGAGAGCAGGAAACTCCTGAGCCCGTGCTTGCCACCGCCAAATCTAATTTCATTTGACTGCAGGTGCAAACATTTGTTTGATTGTAGAAAGGGGTTGGAAATCGTATACACAATTTACATACATTTATATGAGTTTCTTTTACATGTGTCTGAACAGTTGGACAATGACTGACAGGAGTCTGCAAAAAAAATGGTCAAGTTGTAATCCAATTAGTCTATTTTGGCCTAAAATTGTTAATTATCTGGTTAATTATTGGTTTGTTTAATCGTATTGACGCTGTATTGTAATATTGTAAAAACAAGAATATTGGTGTAGTTGTAGGAGAGACCATGAATGATAAGCCCTCTGCAGCCCTTCTTAACAAACCTTACTATTCCGTAGATCTGTCTAAAACTTCTAATCATTATATCTTTATATAAGTATTGTGAAATGCTGGAGTAAATGCCAGCCTCTGCATTAATTTGGAAAATATGGTCATACAAATTAATCACAACTAGTGTGAAGGGGAAAGGGATATTTTACTGTTCCTTTATTTTCTCTTCCAAGAGTCCTCCAAATCTTCAAATGTACAATATAGATGGCAAAGATAACAGACTGAACCACATGAACGAGGATGCTTGCAGTGGAATGTATGTGGACTTCTGGCTATTTGGTAATTTATTATAAGCCTGATGAAGTCTATCCTATATGAATAAAATGCATGGGGGGTTATTGTGACTTTCATGGATTTTTAATTTATGGGCAAAAGGGCACCCAAAAACTAGATATTTTTCATTGATGCATACCTCATAACATTTCAACTGGACAAAAAGAGACACTTTAATTCAAGTGGTCTGAGTGGAGGGATGTGGCCAAGGGGTGATGCTGTTCTGAGAAAGTTTAGGTGGGTTACTAATAACAAGTTTGACAGCTAAAATGCAATTTTGAACAAGAATAATGCATCCTATTTACAAAGACTGATTTCTAACTGCATTTATTGCCGTTTACAGCCACATTACTGTGAGTATTATGACTGTGGAGCTCTGTTACACACTCAGACATATTACTGGGAGTATTATTGCTGTGGAGCTCTGTTATACACTCAGACACATTACTGGGAGTATTATTGCTGTGGAGCTCTGTTACACACTCAGACACATTACTGGGAGTATTATGACTGTGGAGCTCTGTTACACACTCAGACATATTACTGGGAGTATTATTGCTGTGGAGCTCTGTTATACACTCAGACACATTACTGGGAGTATTATTGCTGTGGAGCTCTGTTACACACTCAGACACATTACTGGGAGTATTATTGCTGTGGAGCTCTGTTATACACTCAGACACATTACTGGGAGTATTATTGCTGAGGACCTCTGTTATACTCTTAGACACATTACTATGAGTATTTTTGCTGTGGAGCTCTGTTATACACGCAGAAACACCAAGACTGCTGAGCTCCCATAAAGGATAGAAAAGCGGAACACAGGGATTTGGGCCAAAAATTGTGACTGTCACTCCTGTCACGGTTGCCCCAAGCTAGCTGAGGGTTGGACCGTAGAAAGGATGCTCCTAGCACTCACCAAGGACCATCAGCACCGCACCAAACACCATAGGTACTGCAGACCCCACGAACCGCTGCTGCTGGGTTGGGGTCTCGCCGTCTTCTACCCACCCTGGACCTATGACAAGGCTCCACGTTCCAGTAGGGGAACCTTTCTTCCTCCCAGAGAGAGAAGCAGGATCAGGAACAAGAGCTCTTACAAGAGCTCAGTGAAGCTAAGGGAATATACAGAGCATAGCAATCCCTGTAGTGATTATAGCTGTCCCCTCCAAACACGAGTCAAGGCTGCGAGTTGAGGATCAAGTAGAACTGGTTTAATGAGCACACAGGATTTTCTTATATAAAATTTTCCCACAAGTTTACCACCCCTGTGGACCTTGTGGTACACAGGACACAAAGTTACAACAGCCAATCAACACAGTACAGTACAGTTAGACACTCCCAGCTAAGGCACACAAACCCTCCCCTCTGCCTGTGATACAATTACTGAACACAATGGGCTAAATTAATTATCACAGGCAGAAAATATACAGTTTTTGCCCAAAACACAGAAACACCCCAAAACAGCAACATATCCCCATAAATCATACATCCCTGGATAGCTCTGATCTGGGTGAATAATATATCCAAAAATCACCCAGATCAGAGCGGGGGTTAATTGGCGGCACATGCCAAGGGCCGGGTGGTTGGCCATTCGTACATACGAATGGCCTGCAATAATAGTTCGGATAAAAGTAACAAAAACAATAGCAAAGTAACCGGGTTGTAGTAGACAGAGGGGACGTCTGTAACAACTCCTAAATAGGAACACTTGTAAGGTATGCTGATTTGAATGCAATCTTAAAAATATATAATTTCCCTTCTTGACCAGTTCTTTCTTCTTGTTCTTCCGCTTTCCTACATTTACTATCTTCATAGAGTATTTCTAGCTGCACTATATTGCCCCCATCTGCTTCTTATTTAGTTTGGGTTGATAATGGACTTACCATTATTCTCATACAATACCTTTCCTCTTTCTGATGCAACTGTTCCAATGTTATATGTCTTGTGTTATTCTGGTGGATGAAGTCCCGAATGCATTGTTAATGAAAACACGTCGAAATAACTATAAAATGTAGAAAATATGTGTTGGAATAACTATTTAAAAATGATACAAATATACCACCTGAAATACCTCGGGTCATCCCCTTTCCAAAACAATACTATTTGTGCATATAATCTGAATTAGTGGGCTACTATCTCAGTTTGGAGATGTGAACATAACAAGGTTTTTCTTTAGGTGAACATTTGCAATACTATTCATTTTTTATTTTTTTTCCTCATCTTCCTTTCGTTTCATGGTTTTTAATTCACAATACACAATTCACAATTATGTGTACGTGCATTAAATGAGATGCAGCTGAACAAATTCATATTACAAATGTCCTTGACCAGAATAATTATGAAGGCCTTGTTATAAAGGGGTTAATACATAATTTAGTATTTCTTTAAAATGGCCTTATCTATAATTTCAGCCCTCCATGCAGATCATTACACACATTCATTCAATACTGCACTTTCCTTGTAGATGGTTCTAGCGATATCCCGAGCACTTGGTGAACAAGTTTCAATGTGTAAAAAAGTGCTGTTTTAGCACTTAGTTAGAATAGTGAAGGAAGTTAACCAACACTAGTAATTTCAGCTAATGGTTTCAAACAGAATATAGATTTTCGTTTACTGCTTCTCATTTTTTACCAGCTATTACTTACATCTCACTTGATCAGTGAATAAAAGCAACATTTAGTGACAGTCCACTAGCCATCAATCATCTTTTTTCCATTATTTTGGTTCCATGGGCGGAATTCAGAATCATGAGTTGAACTGAATAACATGTTTAGCATTTTGTGTTTTGGATGGTCCGTAATTTGAGTACGTTGTGGCTCGGAATTCGGTAATTTGGTTTAACACTTGATTGGATTAAAACAAATCTCCAAGTCTCCGAATAGCTTGAGCTGGTCTAATGCCTCTGACTAAGGATCCACACCACCTACTTTATTAACACAGCCAAGTGTTCTCCATATTCTAGGCTTGAGCTCAGACTACGTGTTATTTATATGATCAATAGACATGCATCAATTCCTTTTCTGAATAGTAAATAGTAAATACCCAAATACACTGACCAACCACAACAATAAAACCACTGATATTAGATATATCATTACAATGGCACCTGTCAAGGGGTGGGATATATTAGGCAGCAAGAGAACAGTAATCTCGAGAATTGTGTGTTGGAAGGAGGAAAAATGAGCAAGTGAAAAGATCTGAGTGACTTTGACAAGGGCCTAATAATGCTGGCTAGACGATTGGGACAGAGCATCTCCAAAACGTCAAGTCTTGTGGGTTGTTCCCGGCATTCATTGACTAGTACCTACCAAAGTGGTGCAAGGAAGGATGGCCGGTGAACTGTCATCAGGGTCATGGATGCCCAATATTCATTCATGCAAGTGGGGAGAGAAGGCTAGCCCAACTGGTCCGATCACACAGAACAGCTACTGTAGCTCAAAGTGCTGAAAAACGTAAGTGCCTTCAATGGGGACTTGAGCGTCAGAACTAGACCATGGAGCAATGGAAGAAGGTTGCCATGTATAATGAATCATGATTTATTTTAGATCAGGTGAGGGGCCTGGTGCTTGTGCATCGTTTACTTGGTAAAGAGAAGCAATGTGGGAAGAAAGCAAGCCGGCGGAAGCAGTGTTATGCTCTGGGCAATATCCTGGCGTTCATGTAAATAGACTATACACATTACGTTAGGTGCGAGGTGGATTTTAAAAATTATGCAACTCTACAATCATTAAAATCATGGATAAGAGACAGGTATGTAAAGAGGATCAAGGCTGTGTAGGTGCCCTTTAAGGGACACAGGGAGTGCTAAAAGTCAACGCGTTAGGGGGTGGAATACTTGCCTTGCTCTGGGTGCTGTCAACCCACGCTTCGCCACTGCAACAACAGCATTATTTTTTTCCCTATATCAACATGTGTTTTTACCTGACACCAGTGTGTGCTTAATCCTACAAGTTCACTGTAATATAATGTTCTCATATTATTTGTTTCTATAACATAGAAACTAGCAATTGATCCCTTCAACTTTATAGGTGTAGGAGAGCACCTACAGGTCTTAGCATTGGTAAGTAAATTGCTGTGTTAAAGGGACACTCCAGGCACCCAGACCACTTCTGCCCATTGGAGTGGTCTGGGTGCCAACTCCCACTACTCCTAGCCCTGCAACTGTAATTATTGCAGGTAAGTGACTGAAGGGGTTCACACCTCTTCAGTAACTGGGGATTGGTGGGTGGGAGGGAGAGGGTACCTCCAGTGCAAGGAAATGGATTGTTTTCCTGGCACTGGAGTTTCCCTTTAACACAGAATTGCACAAGGTTGCATAAGAGTTAACATCATCATGTTTCAGTTCTATTGCTTGGACTTTTTTCAAATCTTATAAATATTATGACCCATTGTGTAGACTCTTTCAGTTGCGTAAGTCTTCATGCTCCGCTTCAGTTCTGTTTATTTTTACGCTATACGTTCTTCAAGGTCAAATACAAATAATAAACCCATTTTCCTAGATGAACGATATAACTTTGTAGCAGGAAGTCAGGTTATTAGTACTTTGATCATTCATGCGATACTTGATTGCACTTTTCACATGGCAAAAAAAAGTTCAATTTATAAATTAACTTGTGCATATGGTATGCGCAGCCCCCCAACCCCCAAAAAAAGAAGAATCACAATCACAGAAATGTGAAATGCTGCATCATTCCTTTACTAATAAAAACTATTTATATGAAGAAAGTTATGGAAACATTTCTCAGGCGAGGACAGAATAGCAGATGTGCTAAGACTTACGGGAGCAATCAGAGATGACCGCAGCTTTGCTGAGGGCCTTATTAAGTTACCCTGCAATCCAGCACCTTCAACTTATTAAGCTGTCAATAGTTTCGGTGATTAAAATGAAAGAAAGGTCAGTAGGAGACCTTCAGAATGTTCTTGGACTAAAATTTCCTTTTAGGCCTTAGACCCAAATGAAGACACTTCACATGATATGTGGATTTTTTTAAATTAGTATTTTGAGCTGGATTTTGTTCATAGCTTGAGAAAATCTTCAATAGGTTTTGCTGCCTCAGAACTCTGCATATAGTTATCAAAAATCCTAACCAATAGCAAGAGATGATGGCTTTGCATATCATCAGGAAGCAGAGATCAAAGAAACAGGTTAATGGGGATCTGCAGAAGTGTAATTGTGTCCAAGGTAAGTAATCAGGGATAGTGGCGATAGGTGGGGCTCTTCATCTAAGCTTTCAGAGCCCTAATAGCTGTACATATAATGCCTGTGTAAAATATGTCCCCTTTTAAATGGTTAGACTTGAGCTGCCGCTGACAGGGGACACCAAATTGCATGATATTCCTTAAAAAAATGTTATACTGATTGCAAAATTCACACCGGTGGCCTAAATTCCATTATCTGCTTTTGAATATGGATATTTCCATTTCAAGTATATTTTTATCTACATGGTGCATTGATAGTATGTGTACTTAACACTTTACAGGTTACAGTAGGTGCAGTAATTATACAATGTATGTATATTTTATTTATAGGGAACTAACAGGGGTGTTCAGCAACTTTACAGGTTACTTTGCAGTAGAGGGGGGTACAGTAAGTTTATTTATATGCATTTTGTCTGTGAAGGACATTCATGTTATGTCCTTCACAGACAAAATACATATAAACTTACTCTGTAATGTTTTTATTTTCTTTCAGTTGTTCTTTCCATATACCCCCTGAATCTGAATGATTATACCCCCTCCTACCCCCTTTGCCATTTGTCTCCTTGCTCTATTAATATATTAATTTTGATAGAAAGACCAATGTGGGTCATATACAAAAAGGCTCCCCCATGCAGCCCCCTATTTTACACATTTACCCACACTAAAACCACAACACAAACACGCACAGCATACACTATACACACACTAAAACTACAACACAAACACACTTCATTCACCATACACACACTAAAACTACAACACAAACACACACTGCATTCACCATACACACACTAAAACCACAACACAAACTCACACTGCATTCACCGTACACGCACTAAAACCACAACACAAACTCACACTGCATTCACCATACACACACTAAAACCACAACACAAACTCACACTGCATTCACCATACACACACTAAAACCACAACACAAACACACACTGCATTCACCATACACACACTAAAACCACAACACAAACACACACTGCATTCACCATACACACACTAAAACCACAACACAAACTCACACTGCATTCACCATACACGCACTAAAACCACAACACAAACACACACTGCATTCACCATACACACACTAAAACCACAACACAAACACACACTGCATACACTATACACACACTAAAACCACAACACAAACACACACTGCATTCACCATACACACACTAAAACCACAACACAAACACACACTGCATACACTATACACACACTAGAACTACAACACACAATGCATTCACCATACACACACTAAAACCACAACACAAACACACACTGCATTCACCATACACACACTAAAACCACAACACAAACACACACTACATACACTATACACACACTGCATTCACCATACACACACTAAAACCACAACTCAAAGACACACTGAATACACTATACACACACTAAAACTACAACACATATTGCATTCACTATACACACACTAAAACCACAACACAAACACACTGCATTCACCATACACACACTAAAACCACAACACAAACATGCACTGCATTCACCATACACAAGCTAAAACCACAACACAAACAAACACAGCATTCACCATACACACACTAAAACTACAACACAAACACAAACACACTCTGCATTCACTACACAAACACACACTTCATCTAAAACACACAAAACTACATCCATTATACAAATGTGCACTCTGTATCCATTTTACACAACACACAGACAGGGCATCCTTGTGGGCGGCTGTGGACTCAGAATGGGCCCCGTGGGCAGACTCGGGGGCAGGTCCGGGGGGCCCAGACTTTGAACTGTGTCAGGGGCCCCAAAATGTCTGATGGCAGCCCTGCCATGAACCAAGTGTGTTAATACTGGTGGTGCTTACGAGTGATCTAATTCCTCACCCGCCTAGGGTGTTCGTATAAGAAGACAGTAGTTAACGTAACCGTTATTTCTAGGGTAGCTAGGCTATGTTTTGTCTGAGGTTGAGGCCCAAATGCCCTGATCTAGCATTGCTTGAGTTACCCTGGGTGGAGTGTGGGGGGGGGAGGCTGACCAGTTTGTTAGGGAATTTGAGAGAGCTACGTATTGTAATGCATGGTGGTGCATTGAAGGACTTGCATCAAAAACATGCATTCAAAGTAAAAGAGTTAACAGGTTAGTTCTGCATAGAACCAGATGTCTGGGAGCACATTGGCACTTGTGGCTGGTTAGTGTCAAGTAGTGGCCACTGCATAGGCTGCTGTCCCGGCCCATCTGGTGTCGAATGGGACTAGTTTTGTGGGGTCCCAGGTGCAGGATTGCACTGGTGTGTTACTTTTCCCGGCAAGGGGTATTGGGCCCTATTGGAGCCCCAAGGTGGGCAGCAGTTCTTTCCCCCCATGCATGCCATGTGTGGTGGAGGAAGAGTCCCCATGATGGACCAGCAGTGTTCGAGGCCCCCTCCAGTTGTATTTGATGTTGTGCTGGCGTAAGAGAGTTGTGAAGGGCTGGAGTGAGTGTCGCCATGCTAGTGTGGATCCCAACAGGTCTGCATAAAAGGAGAGTTGCATGTTCTCAAATAGGTAGGGTGAGTGGCTTCATGCGGCTTGTGTCAACTGCTCTGTCCCTGTGGTTTTGGAAGTGCATCAGGAGGTTTCTCACGGTGCCGATGTTGGGGCCTTGGCTGGCCTTGGTAAGCGAAACATCCCCTCCATGGTCACTTGTTTAGCCTGCTTGGGAGGCAGATGGGCCTGCAGGAGTTGCCATATCACTTGTGGTATTTCGACCTCCGGTATTTCCACTCTGATACCTCTGATCTTGACATTCAGGCTGATCCTCGAGTGCCGCAAATCGTTGGTCATATTAAAGGTTCTGCTGTTACTTGCACTGCTTGCTGCAGGAGTTGAGTTTGTTGTATGTTGTGGCGGGAATCAGCTTCCAGAGTACCCAGGAGGCCTGTCAGACCATGTCAGCCTGTATAGTGAGTTGGAGCCCTGCCAGTAGTTCCCTTATGACCGCTGTGGTCACCGGAGATTAGTCTCGCTTTGGGGGATTCCAGAGAGGTGCCATCATGGCAGGTGAGTGCTCTGCTTCCACTCCTGTTGTGAAGTCCTCTGAGACATCAGAGCATTCGTCAGTGTAGGCGGCCATGTCTGGGCCCTGAGTGCTGAGCACTTGTCTTCAGAGGTCTCCAATATTCATACTTTGCCGTGCTTTTTTGGGCTTGGGCTTCTTAGTTTTTCAGCCCATTTTGTTGACAGTGGTCTGTGGGTCTGTTTGGTGCCAGTTTTTCTAGGTTCAGGCTGTGATATCGGGCCCAGATTACTTGTTTTGTGCAGAGCTCGAGCAGAATGTCAGTGCATGTTTTAAAGCGCCCAGCACCCTGATTCTACTAGAATCAAATCAATATACACACAATATCATCCAACTAAAATAATGATTCACAGTCTCAGAGCCATTTATATAACAAGAACAACTCTTGAACTACTTGCTACCAGGGCCAGATTAAGAGCCCAGTGGGCCTGGTGCTGACAATTATGACGGGCCTAATTACAGAATCATATCGACCAAAAACAGTAAAACAGTCCCAAGCATCATGTATCTGATGGAGATGGTGGTGGAGAGAAAGAAAACAGCAGCTATAAAAAAACACATACCCTATGCTAATCTCTCTAATTTATGTTTTCATCTTTCAAGTAAATCCAAAACCCCGAACAGCAGTGTCCAGTCAAGCAGGAAGTCAATGGGCACGGTAAAAGGGCTGGCCACTGACACAAATCACGTAACCTGTCAAAAGGGGCGAACATGCCCAAAAACATGTCTGCCCAAAGAATTAGAAGGCCAGCCCGGCATGAATGCATGTCAGACTGCCTGCCAATCCTGCAGCTGGCCAACTAAGGGCATACTATGCAGACAGCACCCTGAGCTTGGCATAAATGCATCTAATGATGCGCTCGCTCAACGCTTTCTAAGGACTGTCCTCTACCTTCTTACTAGCAGGCAGAAGTTCCTGGTAGTCTGGGAGAGAGAAAAGCTGTATGTAGTGAGTGCAGAAGAAAGGGAACATGCCACAGTGTTAGAGAGACCAAAGTCAGCATTACATTAAAGGATCACTATAGGGTCAGGAACACAAACATGAATTCGTGACCCTATAGTGTTAACACCACCATCTACCCCCCCCCCCCTGGACCCCTCATGACTTCATAAATATAGCAACATCTTACTATATTCAAGCCTGAAGCTGTAACTCTGCATGCTGTTAGACTCAGAAAAAAAAGCAGTCTGCTGACTTGATTAGAAGTGGTGGCCTGATCCAATCACAGTGCTTATCCATAGGATTGGCTGAGACTGACAAAGAGGCAGGTCAGAGCCAGCATGATTCAAACACAGCCCTGGCCAATCAGCATCTCCTTAGAGAGTTGAATTGAATTAATGAATCTCTATGAGGAAATTTCAGTGTCTGCATGCAGAGTGAGGAGACACTGAATGTTTGGATGCATTTTATGCAGCCATGACCCAGGAAGGATCTCTAACAGCCATCCGAGGAGTGGCCAGTAAAGTTATCACTAAGCTGTAATGTAAACACTGCATTTTCTCTGAAAAGACAGTGTTTACAGCAAAAAGCCTGAAGGTAATGATTCTACTCACCAGAACAAATTCAATAAGCTGCAGTTGTTCTGGTGACTATAGTGTCCCTTTAACTATATTAATTGTCAGCCAGTCTACACAAGTTTTGTTCCCATACATCCCTCTTAAGTTTCCATACTTAAGTAAGAGTATGCGAAAAGTAGTTCGGGTTGCCACCTTTCTTGGAAAAACATACTGACCTTACTAATTTGCTTAATAAAATATGTATGGGTGACATCACATGATGTAAATCACAAGGAGTGACATAAGAGAAAATGCTGTAAAATCACCAAAAAAACTACTTAGTTTGATTCTGCTGTATAGATGGATTCCTCCCAGTGCCCCCCCATGTCTCCCATTGCCCTCATGACTCAGTGCCCCCATGTGTCGATTACTCCAGGTCTCAGTGTTCCTATGTATCAGTGTCTCAGTGCCCCATGTCTCCCAGTTTCTCCCAGTGTCCCCTAGTGTCGTGTCCCCAGGTCTCCCAGTGATCCTATGTATCACAGTGTCTCAATGCTCCATGTCTCCCTGTGTCCCCATGTATCCCAGGGTCCCCATGTCACTAGGACACTAGGAAGACGGGGGGACCTGGGGACACGGGGAGACCTAGGGACACGGAGACACCAGTGACACTGGGAGACTAGGGGACTCTGGTTGGGACACGTGGGGACACTGGGAAAATAGGGGACACTTGAAGACATGGGGACACAGACACCAGGGACACAGACACTAGAGACACTGGCTGGGGGACATGGGGACATTGAGACATGGGGCACTGGGAATCATGGGGACAGTGAAACACCAGGGCCACAGACACTAGGGACACTAGCTTGGAGACATGGGGACATTGTGACACTTGAGGCACTGAGAGACATGGAGGCACTAGGAGACATGGGGACAGTGAGACACTGGCAGACTGGGGGCACTGAGACACCAGGGACACTCTAGCTTGGAGACATTGAGACACTTGAGGCACTGGGAGACATGGAGGCACAAGGAGACATGGGGACAGTGAATCACTGGCAGACTGGGGTCACTGGGAGACTGGGGTCACTGGGAGACTAGGGACACTGTGTCCCCATGTGTCTGTGTCATAATGTCTCCCAATGTCCCTTAGTGTCTCAGTGTCTGCCATAATGTCTCCCAATGTACCAGTGTATGTCTCCTTGCAGCCTTTCCCCCATCTCTTACTTCCCTGAGCTGTAGGTTGTCTCTGCAGGGTGGGAGTTGCTGTCTGGACTCTCTGTAGCTGCACCCCTGCAGATCAGTGATTAGAGAGAGACAGGGAGGGATATGCTGGAACTTCCTATCCCTGCCTGTCTCCATACACAGCGACCCCTACTGGCCAGTGCTGGTATTGCAGAGTAATCTCTTGTTTATACTGAGAAAAATACCAGCATTTGTATTGCCAGTATCACGGCAATATTGGCACCAGCAAGGCAGCCTCAAATACTGGCTGTGCCAATAAAATAAAAGAAAGGTGGAATCCCTAAGAGTAGTGTATTATTTATTTTTTTAAATCAATGGGCCTATTCCATGGGCCTGGGCCTGGAGCTGCAGCTCCATCAGCCCCTATATTAATCCGGCCCTGCTTGCTACTACTAATTATTCAATAAACTGAGCGCTCGAGGGAAGAGTGAAGTATTGTGCTAGATCCATTTAACCACCTATTGAAATTGGTGTGTCAGCTTTGGTTGAGGAGATGTGAATGGGGAATGAACAGTTTTAATCATAGTATGATAGTTTTGATGGGGAGAAAAATAGGGGAGATAAATAGGTTGGGAAGGAGGCGAAGGGGAAAGCTAATAATACGTAGGAAAAATATAAGCAGACGAAAGAGAGAGAGAGAGAGGATACATTTTTTTAGAGGATAAACAGAAGGAATGTGAGGTCAAGATGAGAGGGAATAAGGTGGAGTAAGTGGCCCCAGTCGTGCGCGCCTTCCCAGTCCACCCAGTCACACGTGTGTTCAGAGCTAGCATCTCCAGGGGGAGACGTCGCCATCTACCTATTCAGTTGGCTGGTCGCTGGGTTCATCTCTTGTGCACAAGTAGTACGTCCACATCCTCCAGGTCTCCTCATGCTTCTCCAGTCTTCCATTTACTGCTGCTATGTCTGCTTCCACCTGCATGATCGCCTCCACTCTTTGGAGCCAGGCTTGAAACGTTTGCGGTTCTGTCAGACACCACAGAACCGAGATCAGCAATTTAGCTGCCATGAGTAAATGATGCAATACTGTCTTCTTATATGTCGATGTGGGCAGGGCCGATTTGCTAAGTAGGATATCTGCTGCATCAAAAGCAACCTCCTCATCAACAACCTTCAGCAGCGCCTCGTAGATTCTTTCCCAGTACAGCTGACAGGTCCTATCAGGACCAGAATATGTGAATATGTGTATATCTCTTCCTCACACCTCCAGCAGACCTCAGATGCCTCAGGGAGATATTTATGGATCTTCTGTGGTGTGTCATACTACTGGGTGAATATTTTATAGTTAATTTCTTGGTATCTCGCACATTTAGAGCTGTGTGTTTTGCACATGGCCATCTTGTACCACCATCTACCCCCCCCCCCCCCCTGGACCCCTCATGCCTTCATAAATATAGCAACATCTTACTATATTCAAGCCTGAAGCTGTAACTCTGCATGCTGTTAGACTCAGAAAAAAAGCAGTCTGCTGACTTGATTAGAAGTGGTGGCCTGATCCAATCACAGTGCTTACCCATAGGATTGGCTGAGACTGACAAAGAGGCAGGTCAGAGCCAGCATGATTCAAACACAGCCCTGGCCCCATGCCAAAAACAGTTCCATACACTCAACAACAAAACACTGCTGGACAATTTAAGATGGCCACCGCCACATGTTTGAATCTGTTCCAGTTAATAAATGTCCAAGGGGCGGAAACAATACTTTTGAACATGGGTTATCACAGGACCCATAGTCCCAGGGTAGGGGCCCCTCCAAAAACTCATGGAAAACTCCATTAAAAAGGGGAGTTTGTCACATAAGGGTTCTTCCCAGCTGGATTGGAACTTCAGAGGGGGAGTTGTTTCTGCCATTTGCAGAAGGACATATAGGGCTGAGATACTATGGTGGAGGCCGTCTCCTTTTAAACATATGTCCTCCAATGGGAGCAGTGGTCTCGTAAGTTGTAATTGGCGGGCTACCGAGTCATGGAAGTGGTTTAGTTGGTGGTACCAAAAGCGTTCAATCAAAGTAGGCTTGCGATCTGGCATGAGTTCACGGAGAGGTATGAGAGGTACGTGTTGTCCCCTCCCTAGAGACTCCAGGTTCTGCAGTTCTTATCCAGTCAGGAAAGCTGGTTTGCCAGTGACAGGGTACATTGGGCCAGTTAGCATGGTGAGGGAGAGCTTAAAATGGGTTTGGCATCAAACCTGCAGGGTTGCCCCGATAAAGGGTTGTTCACGTATCAATCTTCTGGCTGTGTCATTAGCCAGCCACATCACACCTAGGATACACATCTGATACTTCCATTAACAATTTCTTCCAGATCCTCTGAGAGTTCCAGTTGTGAAAGTTAGGGTTCAAAGTTAAGTAGGTACAGTTGTTGTAGATTTCGAGGGACCCATATCCCGAGGTATTTGATGCTGACTGTGCACCATCGGAAATGAAAGTGTGTCTTCAGGTCTCTACTTCCCATATTGGGACTGTTATGTTCAGCGCCTCAGACTTGTCAAAGTTCCGTTTAAAATTACTAATGATCCCGTAGGTATTGATTTCAGCTATGATATTCGGGAGTGAGACCAACGGTTGTTCTACATAAAATAGAAGGTTGTCTACATAGGCGGAGTCCTTATGCTCTAT
Organism: Pelobates fuscus; assembly: GCF_036172605.1. Lineage (NCBI taxonomy): Eukaryota > Metazoa > Chordata > Amphibia > Anura > Pelobatidae > Pelobates > Pelobates fuscus. The sequence goes on from NC_086321.1 coordinate 30,860,201, forward strand.
TCATGCAATTTGAAGACCATGAATCGAGGGGTTAGTCCTAATCGTGTTTAGGAAAGGCTCCAGTGTGATGACAAAAAGGATTAGGGACAGAGAGCAGCCCTAGCGTGTCCCATTATTAATCTGCACAGGGGTAAAGAGTCCGCCGTTGACTCGCACTCCTTACCGAGTCTGCCCTCTTGAAGCAATGAGTTAAAGGAGGCCACAAGTGGTGATTGAAGGAATACTGTAGAGGGAAATCATCTGGGCCCATTGTTCTGCCAGTTTTTAAAGACCTGATGGCCCCCTGGAGTTCTTCTATAGTTATTTCCTATCTAGCAAAGGTAGTCTATTCTAGTGTAAGATTTATGAACAGCCGAATAATATTTGTAGTCCCTCGTCTCCGGGTGGAGTGTTTTCCAGCAGTCTATTAAATGTAGGATCCTCAAGGCTTTCCGTATACATCTAATACGGGAATAGTTGATCGCACTGTGTCCCCGAGTTGTGTCTATAGACAGGTCTAGTTACACATTGAAGTCGCCTCCAAGGATTAGTACCCTGTCCGAGAAGTCTGCCTTCATGAGGAATATGTGCTGACGGGAGTTGGGGGCGTGTAGTGTGGCGAAAGTGTAGAGTTGCAAGTTGATGTATCCCTTTAGAAAGAAACAGCTGCCGTCAGGGTCTGTCTTCTGGTCTATAAGTTCGAACAGGGTTCCTTGCGAAAAGAGAATCGCCAGACCAGCCCTTTTGCCTAGTGCATGTGTTGCAAAGTATCCCGTGGGGAATATTCTGTCCTTCAGTGTTGGTTCGGAGCCGAGCTTGAAGTGCTGTATCATTGCTACCGAAGCCCGAAATTACCATAATTCCTAAAAAAGTTTGGAGTGGGTTCAAGTACATTAAGTCCGCATACATTGAACATGCGGACATGAAGCAGGAGCGTCGAGAAGGCTGGAGGCACCGTATTCAAAGTTTGCACAGGGGGTACAGGGCAGAGAGATAGAGGGAATAAGAAGAAAAGAGAAAAAAAGGGGGGGTGAAAAGAAGAGAGAAGTGGGGAAATTAAATGTGGGAGAAAGGTAGTTCCGATATAAATCGGGAAGGAGGGCAATATATTTACTAAAACAGTAGGCACTACAGGTGCCCAATGGACAAAACGTGTCTGCCTGGGAAACTGGTGGCCATCAATAATAGGGTGAAAGTCCAACCAGCGCACTTGATGTGTTAATGCTTTTATTTGATAGTAGTTACTTTGCCCACCATAAAAAGCCCACTTTAAATGTTGCTTGTACCACATAGCTAGGGATTAATGCTCTACATCAGTGCAAGACCTGCTAAGTTGAAGCGTTCATGTTCAAAGGGTCCCCCAAAGCAGATGTCCCACTCACTTTGCCGAATCATCCTGCATTCCTTATCCCTAACTTATATCAATACGTAATTACAATACAGTAGTGCTTTCAGCTAAGCCATTCCCTTCCCCAGTAACAGCACATCTCAATGCATACAACAACAGGTCTACATGTTAAAAAGTGACAAAGCATAGAGGCAGTAAATGTTTGTACTTCTGGAAATCTTACCATGAGAGGTGTGCACAAATATACTGTAACAATGACTACGTCATAACCTACTAACTGCCTTTTATGAAATGGCTCTGCCACATGTCAAGCAACACTCAGCAGAATCAAACTCAAAGGAAAGACAATTAGATGGACAAATTAATTACAAATTAAAAGTAGGTCATGTTTCTCGGAATAGTGCATGATTCTTATAAATACAAAGATTTCACAGGATACACTCATGCTTATCACACTAGATCACATGAAGAGAAGAAATATTATATTTGCAACTGGGATTTTTTGCGGGGGGTTTGCCAGAGAATTGTAAATTTTATGCCAATATAGCTGAATTGAAAAAGTAGATTAGTTAGAGAGTTTTTCAAATTCAACTACATTTGCATAAACATTTAATATCCCCCATCAGGCCCAGAAAAAGGATCTTAATCTATAGAATAAATGTATATGATACACGATTGATATAAATGATCTGATTTATATTCGGAGTTTGCATGATTTCTTCCAGCAACACATAATAATGATGCCCGGTTTATATTTTCCTTTCTCTTTACACAGTTCTGAGCGAGACAATAAGTAAAATGCCTTAAACGTTAATGACCTGTAAATAGAGGGTATTTGTTTATGGTTACAGGTAGGACCTCCTATTCTCCTAATTTCAAGGGATGGCACAGTGGAATCTGTACACTCCTCGGTGTGAAATATTCCACTGAAAAATCATTATTTTGACCTTGACTATGTTTACAGAAACTAGAAGTCATTAAACCTCTTTAATTTGTTCCATGTCTTATGATATTGTATCGGGAAGAATAATGAGGTATGAATATGCAAGGGCCAAATGGTTATTACTAAATGTAATATCTAGTCCAACAGCGAAAGCACCCACTTCAATCTTAAACGTTGCTGATTTAGTTGCTATATGCTACACTAGAAGTCTATGTGCACCCAATTAAAATATTCTACTGCACTTTAATTTTACATTAAACTAATAAAAGTTATATATCTTTTTTTGTCTTCAAGGATAAAAAAAAAAATCAATCCAGATTTGGTGAATTTAGCCAACTGCTATTTAATGTTGCAAGTTAACATTTTTGTATCATTAAAAAAAAAAAAAAAATACAGATCGTTGATTTTTTACAGCAATATTTTGCATTTTTAAGCTAATAGTAGAATGATCAAATATTTGCTTTTTTTAGCATCCTCTTCCAGGGTACAAACAAATATTGCTTTCTGTTTAATAAACATGATCAATTTTGGCACAAAAACAACAAAGACAATGGATGAACTAATGTTCTTATTCGAGTGAAAGTCAATTTCTCATTGACAATTCTGAAGTAGATTAATTTGATATAAACAGAGTCGGTATGCTTAATTACAATCTTTCACTTAGTGTAAGGAATTCTCAAATCTAAATTATAAAGTTAATGGTTTTTATTGATGTCCTAATGTATTTTGGTAACCCCCACCTCTGAATTGTAGATTTTTGTTTTTCTGTCTCACATGTATTACACACACATACGCACAATCATATTCACAGACACATTCATACACATAGACATCCATATTCACAGACACATTAATATACATAGACAGTCATATTCATGTAGACATCCATATTCACAGACACATTAATATACATATTTTATAATAGAAAAAGAGTAAGCACTAATTAACAATTGGGCAGCAACCGTAAAAAGGGAAATCCCTTGGAACCCTTTTAAAATACAGAGAGATAATTACAAAAAGAAAAATAAGGGCTGTGCCCAATTCAATAACAAGAGATAAAACAGTATACAACAAAATTGCAAATGAAAAAAGTCCAAATATACAGTAAATCACAGTAAAAAAAAGTTCAAATGGAAGGATTTCACTTAGATATACGGCAGGTTGCTTCCACACTGTCATTCTCTGAAGTTCTGCCTGTGCATAACACTCAGAACGACAGGCGGCTGCGTATTAGGGGCTTTAACTTGTGGCTTGGTGAATGGTGTCGGGAGCAAGGATTTGGCTTTATTGCTCATGGTACCTCTGTTTGGAATGGAAATAAACTGTACAAAAAAGATGGTTTGCATCTTTCTCAAAAGGGAACAAATGTTCTCAGTGAGCAGTTCAGAGGTTTTGCTAGGATGTATTTAAACTAGGAGGGGGGGGCAAAAGGGTGATAAAACATCAATCCAATTGTCCCCCAAAACAAGGACAGAAGGTGCCTGTAGCAAGTGTGTTAAAAAATGATAAGCTTAGAGTCATGTCTACAAATGCTCGCAGTTTAGGGAATAAGATCCATGAACTTGTGGCAATAATGGCAACTGATAGTGTAGATTTAGTCGCTGTTACTGAGACATGGTATAATGAGAAAAATGACTGGGACATAGCAATACCAGGGTACTCTTTATATAGAAAAGACAGGGAAGGCAAGAAAGGGGGAGGGGTGGCCCTGTATGTAAAGGATAGCATAAAATCTAGCCTAATAAAGGTTAGTGAGGCGAACATAGAGTCCGTTTGGGTTACGTTAGAATTTGGTAATCACACAGTAACTCGTGTAGGTGTGATTTATAGGCCCCGAGGACAAATTGAAGAGTTAGATAATCTACTAGTTGAAGAAATAGCTAAAATGACAATGAAGGGGGAAGTTATCATCATGGGTGACTTTAATCTTCCTGATGTGAATTGGAAAACAAAAATAGCTACTTGTGCCAGGAGCACACATATTCTAAACTCCCTACTGGGATTGTCTCTAAAACAAGTCGTTGAGGAGCCAACTCGTAAAGAGACCATACTAGATTTAGTGTTAACAAATGGAGATTTGGTATCAGATATTACTGTAGGTGAAAGTTTAGGATCCAGTGATCATCAGTCAGTGTGGTTTAATATAAGAACAGTGACTGAGTCACACCACACAAAAACAAAAGTTTTAGACTTTAGAAAAACAGACTTTTCTAAAATTAGAATATGTGTAAAGGAGTCATTATCAGACTGGAGCAATTTAAATGGAGTCCAAAAGAAATGGGATTATTTAAAAGTTGCACTACTGAAGGCAACAGAAAATTGCATTAGGCTTGTCAGTAAAAGCAAAAAATTCAAGAAACCACTGTGGTACTCCGCAGATGTGGCCAAAATAGTAAAAAACAAAAAGTTAGCATTTAGTAATTATAAAAAAACCCAGAGTGAGGAAGACAGAATGACCTATAAGATTAGGCAGAAAGAGGCTAAACAAGTTATAAGAGCTTCCAAATCACACACAGAAGAGAAAATAGCACAGTCAGTAAAAAAGGGGGACAAAACTTTTTTTAGATATATAAATGAGAAAAGAAAAGTAAAACAAGGATTAGTCAGATTAAAAATAAAAGAAGGAAGGTATGTAGATGAGGATAAAGGTCTAGCTGACTGCCTCAATGAATATTTTTGTTCGGTATTTACAGATGAAAATGAAGGAAAGGGACCTCAGTTAAGAAAAAGGATAAATGAGTCATTTATTACACGTGGGTTTACAGAGGAAGAGGTTCTATTTCAACTGTCAAAAGTAAAGACAAATAAGTCAATGGGACCTGATGGAATACACCCAAAGCTATTAAAATAGCTTAGTGGTGTACTAGCAAAACCATTAACAGATTTATTTAACCAATCATTGATAACAGGAGTAGTCCCAGAAGATTGGAAGTTAGCGAATGTTGTGCCCATTCACAAGAAAGGTAATAGGGAGGAGTCGGGCAACTATAGGCCAGTAAGCCTTACTTCAGTAGTGGGGAAAGTGATGGAAACCATGTTAAAGGATAGGATTGTTGAACATCTAAAAACACATGGATTTCAAGATCAGAGACAACATGGGTTTACTTCAGGGAGATCATGCCAAACTAATCTTATTGATTTTTTTGATTGGGTAACTAAAATTATAGATCAGGGTGGTGCAGTAGACATTGCTTACCTAGATTTCAGTAAGGCTTTTGACACTGTTGCACATAGAAGGCTTATCAATAAACTACAATCTTTGAGTTTGGATTCCAATATTGTTGAATGGGTAAGGCAGTGGCTGAGTGACAGGCAACAGAGGGTTGTAGTCAATGGAGTATATTCGAAGCTTGGGCTTGTCACCAGTGGGGTACCTCAGGGATCTGTACTTGGACCCATTCTCTTTAATATTTTTATTAGTGATATTGCATAAGGTCTTGATGGTAAGGTGTGTCTTTTTGCGGATGATACTAAGATATGTAACAGGGTTGATGTTCCAGGAGGGATAAGCCAAATGGAAAATGATTTAGGTAAACTAGAAAAATGGTCAGAGTTGTGGCAACTGACATTTAATGTGGATAAGTGCAAGATAATGCATCTTGGACGTAAAAACCCAAGGGCAGAGTACAGAATATTTGATAGAGTCCTAACCTCAACATCTGAGGAAAGGGATTTAGGGGTGATTATTTCTGATGACTTAAAGGTAGGCAGACAATGTAATAGAGCAGCAGGAAATGCTAGCAGAATGCTTGGTTGTATAGGGAGAGGTATTAGCAGTAGAAAGAGGGAAGTGCTCATGCCATTGTACAGAACACTGGTGAGACCTCACTTGGAGTACTGTACACAGTACTGGAGACCCTATCTTCAAAAGGATATTGATACCTTAGAGAGAGTTCAAAGAAGGGCTACTAAACTGGTTCATGGATTACAGGATAAAACTTACCAGGAAAGGTTAAATGATCTTAACATGTATAGCTTGGAGGAAAGACGAGACAGGGGGGATATGATACAAACATTTAAATACATAAAGGGAATCAACACAGTAAAGGAGGAGACTATATTTAAAAGAAGAAAAACTACCACAACAAGAGGACATAGTCTTAAATTAGAGGGACAAAGGTTTAAAAATAATATCAGGAAGTATTACTTTACTGAGAGGGTAGTGGATGCATGGAATAGCCTTCCAGCTGAAGTGGTAGAGGTTAACACAGTAAAGGAGTTTAAGCATGCGTGGGATAGGCATAAGGCTATCCTAACTATAAGATAAGCCATGGGACTAATGAAAGTATTTAGAAAACTGGGCAGACTAGATGGGCCGAATGGTTCTTATCTGCCGTCACATTCTATGTTTCTATGTTTCTAGATCCAATGATTAGTAAAGTGCTTTATCAAGAGTAGTATTCTCAATGTCTTTATCCAAGTAAATCCACTTATATGAAAGACAAAAAGTGAGGGGAGCCAATAGTGCAATAGGTAATAAACTCACATTTATAAGAGCTAGCTCTAGCGTGTAGGGGGTACAGCGATATAATCCCCGCTTATTGGATATGCCGCAAGTTCTTTCCATCAGGGGAATGTCCAACACTCAGGTGAAGGGTAAAAATAAACAACTGATAGTGCTCACTGTATTAAAATATCAGTAGTAAATAAATAAAATAGTACTCACAAGTATAGAGCAGGCTAACTGCTCTTTGATGTCACCGTTGGTGGTATGATCCCTACCAAGGATATCTTGGAGAGCAGAATAATAAAATGCCAGGTAAAAATAAACTAAACCAGAATGTATTTAAAAAGATGTTTGGCACGTGACCAAAAAACCTTTACTTGGCTTAAAATACACAATCTTAAAATTTCCACAACGCGTTTCGCCTATAAGGCGTCTTCAAAATGGAATAAAACATAATTCCTGGCAGTATGGGTTTAAATAGGAGTAAGAATGATTAAAATTGGCGCCAAAACTGAGGACAGCCAATCACAATCCACATAATTATTAAATTCATAAAACAGATTAAAACCTATGTATATAGTAGATATGATAGTTACAGTGGTTCATATTATGAACCACTGTGACACTCAGATATACCTCTCCTCACCGGACCTCTCCCCGGCCGTCCTGCAACGTGTCACTGCTTGCCTCTCTTCCATCTCTGACTGGATGTCGTCACGCTTTCTCAAACTTAACCTCTCTAAAACTGAACTCCTTGTCTTTCCTCCTCCTAATACTGATCCTCCTCTCTCACTCTCCCTTCAAGTCAGTGATATCCACATAAGTCCATCCCTACAAGCGCGCTGTCTTGGCGTCATACTTGACTCTGGTCTCACCTTTGAGTCTCACATCCAGTTTGTTGCCAAGTCCTGTAGGTTCCAACTCAAAAACATAGCCCGCATCCGCCCCTTTCTTACGCAAGATGCTACCAAGGAGCTTGTCCATGCTCTAGTAATTTCCCGCATGGATTACTGTAACCCTCTCCTGATTGGTCTCCCCAAAAGCCGTACTGCCCCGCTACAGTCTGTAATGAATGCTGCAGCTAGACTGATTTTCCTATCCAGTCGGTCCTCTCACACCTCGCCCCTCTGCCAGTCCTTACATTGGCTCCCTGTATCCTATAGGAGTCAATTCAAAGTGCTAACCCATACATTTAAAGCACTGAACAATTCCAGCCCCTCTTATATCTCTTCACTGATCCAGAGGTATGCCCCTCCTCGTACCCTCCGCTCTGCCCGCGACCACCTCCTGACTGCTGCTCGCACCCGTACGGCCAACTCACGCTTGCAGGACCTCTCACGGGCGGCTCCTCTCCTATGGAATAACTTGCCTACTGCCATCAGACTCTCCCCTAGTCTTCAATCATTTAAGAAGGGCCTTAAAACCCATCTCTTCAGGAAAGCGTATGGCCTCCCAGAGTAATCTCTCCCTTACATACCTGTCTCTTGCTCTCCTATGGGATAGTGCTTTGCTCTCTCCTCCAGCTCTGCTTCACTCCTACTTGATATTTCCTATCCTAATGTTTCTAATTTCCCACCTCCTATAGACTGTAAGCTCATTTGAGCAGGGTCCTCTTCAACCTATTAGTCCTGTAAGTTTTCTTGTATTGTAAAGCGTCATGGAATCTGTTGGCGCTATATAAATGGCAATAATAATAATAATAATAATAATATTATAGTGTGGCGAAAAAACAAGGCCTATCTATGTATTAAGAAATAGATGTGTAAGTGAAATCACGTGACTTGTGCATTTTGTGCATCATTATTGCTTGGCCGCATGGGTAATGTGATTTGGTAACGATGTCGGCACGCATATAGCGTTGGCCGACGTTGTGATAGCCAGAATGGAGGGCTGGGAGGTGTAGAGTAGTGACGTCGGCGTATCTGTAGCGTCGGCCGGCGTCACTTAGAGTAATGATGTCGGCATGCTTGTAGCGTCAGCCAGCGTGATGATTTATCTATTAGGAGACAGATAAGTGGTGGCCATATTTTGGTTGGGGAAAAGGAACAGAGGGCGGACGTAGGTATAGGGGAGGGATATGGCTAAATGGCCGCAGTGGCCATCTTGGTGGGGGAAATTAAGCCAGAATTTCGGCTGAGAAGGGGAAAGGGATAAAGACAGGGTATAAAAGGAAACTACTAGAGAATGAAGAATATACATAAGTGAGCTAAATGCTGGAAAAGCAGGCAATAACTAAGACAAATATATTAAAAAAACCTGACACTTTAAATAGATATCCTAATATTAGAACTAAACAGAACTAGTTAAAAAAAATACAGCCTAAAGAGACATAATAAAAAGACAGCATAAAAAGACAGCAGCAAGTATTTGTGGAAGAATACATAATAAATGGTGACAAATGTACACATAAATAGATATTTACAGAAAACTAAACAAATCGAAATCTGCATTAAGATTTGGGGTATAAGAGTCTTTAGATTATACACCCATTCCATTTCTGTTTTTCTAAGGATATTTTTTATATCTCCACCTCTCCACGGCAGTGCATTTTTTTTATACCGATACATTTTAGCAATTTCGGGTCTTTCTTTTGTTTAATAAAATGTTTGGATACCGAATGGTTCAAGTGACCTTTTTTAATGTTACTGCAGTGTTCACTTAATCTAAAATAATACCCCTATTATTAATATTTAGATTGCAAATAAAAGAATTGAAGCTAGGTTCTTCTGAACCTTCTCAGATAAAAAAAAAGAGATCATCTATATACCTAAAATATGAGACCAGGTTTGCCCTCCAGGCATGGTCACAGCAGATAGCTTGGCACTCCCAGTCGGTCATTTAATAAATTAGCGTAACTGGGGGCAAACCTAGTTCCCATAGCTGTCCCTCTTTTTTGGAAGTAAAAATGATCTAAAAACCAAAAATAATTATTATTTAAAATTATATTTATGCCTTCTAATATAAAATCAATCTGTATATCTGGGATTTTTCTTTTTGTGGTTAGGGTATTTTTCATGACTTGACATCCTCTGCTATGGGGATAATAGTGTAGAGAGACTGAACGTCGCAGTTTACTTATAGAAAATTTGGTTTCCAATTAAAATTATATAAAAAATATTAGCAGCAACATGGAATCTTGTAGATAGGACTTCATTCATTTAACAGAGGGTTGGAGGAGGGTATCTATGTATTATTATAAGTTACATAGTAACACAGTAAAGGAGTTTAAGCATGCGTGGGATAGGCATAAGGCTATCCTAACTATAAGATAATGCCAGGGACTAATGAAAGTATTTAGAAAACTGGGCAGACTAGATGGGCCGAATGGTTCTTATCTGCCGTCACATTCTATGTTTCTATGTTTCTACATAGAAGAGAGCCTATGCCTGACACAATCGGTCTTCCTGGAGGTTTCTGTTAATTTTTGTGTATTTTGGGGAGGAAGTATTTTACAGGAATTGCAGGAATTTTTTTTTATTTATCGTGTTTATTTAGAATTTTTTTGATCAAAGCCTTTTTAAAAAAACTGGAATAAAATAATTTGTGTATTTGTTGTAGGGTCTGATATATTGTATACATTGCCAACATTTGATTGTCCATGGGCCTCTTCTATATGCATTGTACTAGATTGAATGACTAACCCTCCTCCTTTGTCAGCTGGTTTAATCACTATATCTATATCATCTTGGAGTTCTTTAAGTGCTGTCCTTTTAGCATATGTGAGGTTGTGGGGATCATATTGACTACTTTTAATTTGTTCAAGGTCTTTAACAACTAATTTTTCAAACATGATTAATGGGTGGATTTAAAATGTGAAGGATAAAATTTGGACTTTTCTTTAAGGTGAGTGTTGATGATTTGGTGCTCTTCTTGAGGGGGAGAGGGAGATAATGTTGATGATAAGAGATGTTTTATCTCTTGTTATTGGATTTGGCACAGCCCTTATTCATATACATATGTTTGGAAAAAACAAGAGTGTAATGCACACACTAAAAAAGGGGAATACTTCCTGCAGGGTGTTCCAGAAAGAGAGGGCATCAAATGGAAGAAAATAAATATCCAGGCACATCTGAGGTTTCTTCTAAAAGGCAGTCTTTTTTATTTGAAACAAGTAAGTGAAGATAAAGTTTCGACTCCTCTCAAAGCCTTTATCAAGAGAGGAGCTGAAACATTTTCTCCACTTTCTTGTTTCGAATAAAAAAGACTGCCTTTTAGAAGAAACCTCAGGTGTGCCTGGATATTTCTTTTCTTACATTCATATACATAGACATTCACATTCACACACCCAGTGGAATCTCATCCCCGAGGTCCAGTGGTTTGCTGCTGCAATCAGTCGTTGCAGTTATTACCCAGCTCCCTTCTGGTTGCTATTGATGCTGTGACAGGAGTGATATCATTCCAGCATCAGTACAGTAAAGGAGCTAGCTGGGAAATCAGTGCAGAGAGATCCCAGCAGACCCTCAGGCCCCACTCCGCTGCCACTGACAAGACAGCTGCAAAGTAGGCACCTGCTGGTTGGCACCCCAACAAGAAGGTTCATCTGTAGGCTGGTGCCTGGTCTGAGAGGAGTGCACTGTGCATGCCCCTTCTGCCTGTTAACTTAGAATGTGTCTGTCCTATAACTTAATGATTATTTTTATAACGATGAAAAAATTGCTGAATTGGAAAGAACCTCAAATTTTCAATTCAGTGTTTAGTACATAAAGTAAATAAAGAAAAGTGGTCAAAGGAGTTTACCGTAGTCTACTGCAGGGATTGGAAAATTTCAACAAACATGAAAAAACTATATTAATACAAGTACATTATTGGGAGCCACCCAGCAGCATCTATTCACTTGCACAATTAGTTTTGTTCTTGTTTTTCATGAATAAAAAATACTTAAGCAGAACTGTACCACATAAAACACACACTCCTGCCGTGGATTGGCATTTGTGATCGTTATAGTACTGCCACACTGAGAAGAACGGGATGTCTATGACTGACCATGAAGTAACATCCAGGTCTTTGGAGATATTAATACAAACAGAACAGGTCATAGAGATTTCCTCCTAAACAAGGATATACCGAGGCGAGTACTTCTATATATATATTTTTTTTTAAATATTTATGAATTCATTTAAAAATGTTATATATACTATGCATTAGAAATAGGGGGTGGGTGATGGCCATTTCCAGTATGAAGGGGTTCCTTTTAGTTAGCTGTATAAGTAACTGACATTTTTTTCTGGCTAATGTAGGTATTTATTAACTAAACAGAGAACTGTGATCAGCTGACAGCCCGACATTGAAGTCTGGAATAAAATCTGACATCGCCAGGCATCAAGAATATAAATAATTGAATCAGTTAACTGCCCTGCGCATTGATATTATGAAATGAACAATAAACGAAAATGCATGCAGAAATCTCATTTGTATATAGCGGAAGAAAATCCTCCCAGCTTTCCTCTGTGCTGAATATGAAATGGAGTGTATTAAGGTTTAGCCCTTGTAGAAAACGCTTAGATTCTAGAACACAAAAATGATTTAATAAGTTCTATGAAAAGTCAATTTGCATGAGATCCGCGCGAAGCCTATAACTGGTGGTAATGGATTGTTGCCTTGATTTCATAGCACTTGACATCACATTACAATGCTCTGAATAAATGTTAACCTATAATCTCCTTAGTAAAAGCCAGCATTGTTTGTCTTCCGTTGTAGAGACTACATTGATTTTCTTTTATTATATGTTCAACCACAGCAACTTAGATTGATTACTGTGAATTAAATACACCAAGAACATTTGTATTATACTTACAGGGAAGACCTAACCTTAAAGAGATGTAAGCTTACAGCTCAATACCACATATGTGTACCGAGCAATTTCATTTGAATCTGTTTTGCCTTTTCTTCATTTTTAGATTGAAATTGCAACAATGTTGACCTCTACGATGGCCCTCTGACCCTTGGCCCTGACACATCTGACCAGTCAAGGCTCTAGGGGTGTCAAATTAATAGAAGCCTTACTTATTAATTGCTTAAGAAAAAAAAAGCTACAGAATTCATCACCTCAGTCATGGCCATTGCTTCCTTTTGACCTCTTCTCCCTGAAGGCTTCTGCTGTTGGTCCCAGCTGCGGTTTTCCTATACCATACATACTTGCTATATAATTATTCTGCATCAAACCCTATTAATCAAATCGATGCTGTGTTTTAAATGGAAATTGCAGGATTAAAATAAGCATCCGTTTCATCCTGAAAATCTTGATGGTTTTAGCACATGGAATCCAATTGGAATGTAAAAGAAGGGATGTAGTAACATGATCGAATTAAGAGAGACAAGCCGCACATAAAATTATATATGCCAGCAGGTCCTTGTGGCTGAATTATAAATACTGCTGTATGGTATATGTGTCGGATATCTCAAATGGTTTAATTTGCTCAGAGGACAAAAAGCTGCAGTAACATTTATGTCTGACGTCATTAACATATTTGCTATCCAAAGGGAATTTATCTACAATTCTTCATACAAGGGCATTCTAAGGCATCTTCTCTACTAATATTATGTATAGCTATGAAGTATAAATGATTTTGATAAAGAACTCTGCTCTATCACATCAGGGCTGATAGCTGTAAAAAAAAAATGGTTTTGGAGTCCTGTCCTGCTGTCCCAATTTAGTCCCCTGATGTCCCGCATCTGGGGACACCAGGGAACTGTCCCAATACCACACAGTGTAAGTGCATCATTAGACACTCTCACGCTTTGTAATGAGCAATACAGAGAATGCTTCAGCAGTTTTCTCTCCATGGTCATGTAGGTTTAAGACAGCTGGGTGGCTGTGTGTTGGCCTGTGGTCCTTGGAATCAGGACAGGTTAGCAGGTCCACAGGACAGGATTCCTACATTGGGACTGTCCCACCAAAAAGGGATAGTTTGCAGCCCTGATGTAGATATATTAGTTTTTTTTATCAGGATCACTTATACTGATATATGTATATATATTTTTAGTAGCAGATGCTTAAGAGTGTCCTTGCATTGAGAATTGTAGATACATTCCCTCTAGATCAGGGGTAGCCAACCTTTGGCATTGCAGATTCTGTAGACTATATCTCCCCAGTGCTTTGCCAGCATTGATGCCTACATCTGCTCTAGATAGTAAAGATATTAAATGACGTCAGACATCAGTGTTGTGGCAAACCTAGCCACTTACAGAATGTCCTTGTATATATCTTGCTATTACTGCATTGCTATTCCTATCTGTGGCAAAACCAGCCACTTAAAGTGTTACCTCCCCTGAATGTAATGTGATGTAAAGTGTATTCCTGTGTACTGCTTGGTATCTCCTAAGGCGGGATATGGCTATTTGTAACCCAACCCCCTCCTGCCTGGGAGTAAGGGAAGTGTATTGTGTGGAATGCAGACCCTCCTGCGGAGGTCTGTGCTTAAAGGAAGCTGTAATCATTAAAGAGTGTGACTCAGCCTGGTGAGATAAACCTCCAAACTGTGTGTCCTCCTTTTACTGGAGGGGCAGAAGATTTTAACCCCTGTGTCTGCTGTTCCAGCTTGCAGGGAGAAGAAAATAGGGGAAAAGTCCTGGTAAAGACAGAGAGCCTCCAGGGCTGAGTGTTGTCTGAACCTGGGAACAGGACACTAGGAACAGGGCCCGCTACAAGTGTTACCTTTTGTCCTCAGAGCAGGTTAAACCATTTGAGGTCTGTTACATGTCCTTAGAAGCTGTCCTTCTGTCTCTTATTGTATTCAGTGATGATTAAAGATCTGTTTTCTTGTGGCTTGAGTAATTGCTCTCAATTGTATACATTTTTTAAAACAAAAGCAAACTCAAAACTTTACTTAGCGAATCTCTGATCGCTTTTGACCTGGAAAATTACTTTTTTGCTTGTGTAACTCCTACAGGAGACTAATTTACATAAAGTAAATAAACAACAAGCAAGCATATTTTACATAACTTTAGCTAATTCTTTATCTTGCACGAGTCAGCAAATATTTTTACGATATGTGGTCTATGTGGAGAACAGCTCTGCGAGAGATGCAAGAACCTGGTAGCATGCAAAGAGCTCACACAAGACATCTATAGGAAGAGCTTTGAAATAAAACAAGAGGTGGCACATAATGAATCAATGTTCAAACTTCTGGTTGTGATATAAATTGAATGCTGTTGATTTATTTATTTTAGCCATTTCTAGAAAGTTCTAGACCTTTTACACTCAATAGTACAGAAGAAATTCATAATAAGTGTGGTTATTTTTGTTGACAGACCCTCCTTATAAGTAAGTTTTAAATCTGTAAGCCTGATACAATCTAATAATTCATTGAGTTTTGGTAGCAGTATTGTAACGGATCGACGGGCACCTCGACTGAGTACTTCCGTTGATGGATGCTCCTAGTGCTTCCCGAGGGCTACAAGCACTCCACCAGACACCATAAGCACCGCAGACCCCACGAACCGCCGCAGCTTGGTTGGGGTCTCGCCGTCTCCTGCCCACCCTGGACCTACGACAAGGTAGTGAAGCAGGAACAATCTCTTACAAGAGCTTAGTAGTGATTACAGCAAGGGAATATGCAGAGCATAGCAATCCCTTGTAGCAGATTCCCCCAATAAGAGACGACACATCAAATTGAGGGTGAAGAACTACTGACTGTGCTGGCACACCCAGCCTGGTTTTTATTACGGTCTTGCACATACAGGACCGCCCACAGGGAGGTATAAAATAACCAATAACATAACAGTTACAACCCACAGTAAAGTCCTTCCCTCTGCCTGTGATACAATTATCTTACACAATGGGAAATGTAATTATCACAGGCATAGAAAAACTGTTTTTACAAATATACTATAACTTTAAAACTATACATCACATTCACATAAAAATTACATATTCACAATCAATCCATTCAGGGGACCAGCATATTAAACAATGGCACGAATCAGACCAGGGGTTCAAAAGTTAGCAAAAGCATTAATAAAACCCACTGCCAGCATGGCTTTCCGGCCCAAACCAGTTTCACAAGAGCCTCTATCCTGGAGACAATGGAGAGGTAATCCAATTATATCCAGGGCTAAAGGCAGACTCCATTGAGCACATGTTAGCAAAATACACAAAAAGACATAACTCCTATCATACTGAACAGAACCCCCACATTCAACCCATCCCCAGATGGCTTGGATCTGAGCGCTCAATATATCCGAACAGCGCTCAGATACCACAAACACAGTCAAATCGCCATGGAGTTTAAGTTTAGCATGGGCTGATGAGAGGGCCATAGTCTGAAAGGGACATACACAGTCCAATAGAATTCCATATGCTGCTTAAAGGGCCAGTGGCAGTATAATAAAATACAGTATGCCCAAATGTTGCACTTGAAGGGCCAAATCTCCCAGGGACCATAATCACAGGGCAGGAGGTGGGCAAGCAGCCCCCTCCAAAAGCTCATGGCAATCTCTGTTAAAGGGGTGAGTTTGCTACAAGTATGTATAGACATATCACTACAATGGGTTCTCGGAAAGTCCTATCATACCTAAATTTCTACATGAGAAACTTGGAAGACAAAGGTGCCTATACACTCTCTAATCACCAAACACATATGTATCTGGTAGCATTTTTATAGATGATATGTTTTGGCCAATTTGGCAAAAGAACTGAAATTAATTACAGCTACTTTAGTAGAGCCTGGTGCACCATCACAGTACCAATTCTGACACTGGATACTACCTCCTAATATTCTCAGTCTGTGTGTCATTTCACAGAGAGGTGTCCTTATACATCACCAAACGCATCATCCATGTGGCATTACACTCTTTTTGCCATTTGTTTTGCCATTGCAGTTATGAGACTAGTTATTCAAGGCTATGTAACCCTATTGCCCAGACAAATTCTCTGTGGCTAACAGGATTTAAGACATATATATTTTTTTTTTTACACGAGCTGCACAGGCATAGCAGTTCTTTTCCACTGGAAAATGATTCCATTTATATGATTGTGACTTTTTTTCTCCATCCAGGCAGTCGAGCACAAACACCTCATGTAGTGATTTGTGAACAAGAAAAAATAAGTGTCTATTTTTATGTAAATGCAGTGTCAAGAGTTATTTTCTCTCTACATATTTTTAATCTACACTGTGTGTGTGTTTGTGTATTTGTGTCTGACGTGCTTTGCTCACTAAGAGATTTCTCTGCTGGTGATGTGGAAAGTATAGTCTATTGTACAATGAAAAGTAGTTTGTGTTTAAGTTTCACTTGGTGTAAATTGCAATAACATTCGAAGAGTTTCTCATCAATTTTTTTTGTACAACATTATAATTCACAGAGCTTGCTCACTGGGATTTTTTTCTAATAATATATTAAAGTAGTCTATGTTAAAGTAAGATTTATCTCAGTAGGAGTTTGAGCAAACAGGAGTTATAATAACACAGGATGACCCAAGCATCACACCCACTGCAGCTTTGCCCCATTCCCAGCGACGGGGCATATCATTTTATAATGGTTTGCCATCTTACTTGGGTCGACACTGGGTTCCTTGTCTCCTGTGCCGGACACCCCGATGGGAAGAGGGGTTTCGCCAGCAGAGATATTCTTTCCCCCCCAGTGTAAGTAGAGCTGCAATAATCCTAGCAGCGATAATCCCAAGAGCAGGGAAATAGCTGTTATAGCTGTTCCCTACAAGCATGAGACGAGGCTCTGTGTTGAGGGTAAAACTGGAACTGATTTAATGGAGGTGGAAGTTCCAGCGGTGTTTGCTCCATTGAATGTCCGATTTTAGTTCTATAAATTTGACGACCAAACAATGCATTCTGTGTTCGTGGCTAAAGATGGCCGCCGCCACATGTTCACACATAAGAACGACGACCACCGACAGCTTAGAAAGTGGCTGTTGTTGCGGTTACTGAGGTGTTGGCAGAGGTTAACAGGGTCAACAAGCAGTACACTCCGCATATGAGTGGTCTGTCATTCGGTGGTTAGTTCGGTATTTGAACGGGATAATGTTAAAATAAGAGGTGAACGCAATTCACCAAACAAACACGAGAATGGGACGAAAATCTTTATAACCCAGGGACAGGGTGGTCTGTCATATCTCCTATCTAGCAGGTAACATCACACTGTATTTACATCTTCCATAGTCTTAATATTCTTGGGTAAAGAATGAGCAAGTTAAGCATGTGACTTTGTACGCAGTCTGCTGTATGTATGCTTGCCTAGAAGAGTTGTTCCAAGGTCCATAGTTCTGTAGCAGGTATAAGCAAGTGACAAGCTCAGATTGAAGATATGAATAATCAAATTGCAACACTGAGAGTCAATTGGCAAACTTGAAATTGTTCTGCTCTTTACTAAGCAAAGATTAGTGGGGACACCAAGAAGCATGAGAGGAGTTAAAGTATTTTTAAACAGGTAGATAGTTACATAGGCATGGGTGGGAGGTGGGAGACAGGAAGAGGATTTGACATATGTGTTTAGAGACTGCTTCTTATATTCTGTGTTTGTAGAGGGGAAGGTTTGTGGTGTAGAATGTGTGTAAAGGGGTATGCTTGTGGTGAGCTATGTGTGGTTAGGGGCTGCAGTATGTGTATTTAGGGGCTGTTAAGTGTTTGTGTGTATTTGTATATGGGATGCAGTGTGTGTTTCTGTCTAGGGTTTCTAGAGAGAGTGTGTGTTGGGGCTGTACTGTGTGTCTACAGAATGTAGTGTATGTATAGTAGCTGAGATGTATATGTAGTGAATGCAGATTCTATACAGGGGCATTAGAGTACATGTGTGTGTGTGTGTATAGGGACTGTAGTTGGGTGTGTGTATGTGCACGGAGACTGCAATGTGTAGGGGAGGATAGGGTTTTAGTGTGTGAAGGGGAGGAATTAAAATATTATTATTTAAAAAAAAGTGAAATAATTATTCCTGCCTCTCTTGTTACCTGTTGCCGGTGGGAGGGGTGAGGGAGACAAAAAAATCCTCACATTAGGAGTCCCAGCTATCAATTGACACATTGGGTTCCATATTTAGTGGCCTCAGACTGACTGATGAGCTGTTTTCAGCCTCAAAGTGAGTGCTGCATACAGTCCTTTTTATGGGGATTTAAATGCCTTGTGGCACAATCTGGTGTGAACAGGGTTAAGTCCCTGCTTGTACCAGAGAGACCAAGGTATCTTTTAAAATCTTAAGGCTCCTTTATGTAAACTTGGATCATTTTTAGTGTCCCCAAACTGACAGATAAGCTCTCTGCAGTGTTCAAAGTGAAATGCCCTTTAAATCCTTTCAATTCACAGCAGCTGAGCGTGATCATAGTGTCGGAGCATGCCGGGCAGCAGCATTACATGGAGATCTCCCTGTCATGTTGAAAACAGATGTCAGTCACAGTGAAGGACTTCTCTTTTAAGGTCATTTTTAGCTTGGATATACTTTTTTTTTGTTTTTGCTTTGTTTTGGTTCAGAACTTGTACAATTGCCTCTTTCCTTAAGATTACTATGTAACTATGCTTTTGAGGAAATAATGACATAACAAGTTATATCTTTACTCCTTTTTACTTTTAGTTTTATTTGATGAAATTCTCTGATGCTCGTGTTAGCCATTTTTATATAGAATTTTTTTTTATTATTATAAGTGAGTATTTTGGTTGTGATTAGAAGAGCTACAGCCTGAAACATATAAGGCATTTGTCATTTCTCATTTTCTATTTATTTGACTTTGGAAATTGCAATTTAACAGAGATATTTCCTAATTAAAAGATTAAACTATAATCAGTGCACATATAATTAATTATGACATATCTTCTTTATAATGATATAATTTAATATTTAATATAATCTGTGGAACCCACAGATTATATTAAATTAAACCGAACTAAATGTGTATAATGCCGAGAAGCATTTCTTTAGTAACGTAGAATCATTATGAAGCTAGGCCAAATATTTTACCGCCATGGACAAGGGGCTAATGCTATGATTTCTGTGAGTTAATTCATTTTTAAATATCTGCCACTTTCTTGCTTTCCCTTTCAATAAATAAATGTACATACTAATAATTAAAACACTAAACGCTCAAAAAATATTATTTTAAGTCCGTTACTGTTTGCATTTGTGGCTTGTTAACCGATCATGTATATAATCAGAATGTCATGTAGCGCTGTTGTAAATATAATTATATCCTAAAGTATGCTAATTTGAGTCATAATTATAATTACGTTAAGATAGATGGATGGATAATCTGTCACTGGGTACACAGCAGAATGACCATTATTCTTAGTCAACCATACGCATCTTAATATTTCACACAATACTTAAAGGAAAACAAGTCTGAAAAAAACCCAAACAGAACAACTTATAAACTACAGCAACACGCTCTCTTAGGATTAGATTCACTATGCACTCATAATTAAGTTGACAAAGATCTCATATCACTCTTATGAGTATGCAAGTTCAGCACTGTATGACCGATACAAGTTTTCTTTTTTAAATTTTTCAGCATATGTGATTCCCATAATTAGTTGAAAACAAGTAAGCTGTAGTGCAGGTGTTATAAAAACATGTCTGTTTAATTATTAAACTACACTTACAAACATACAATACATGTAAATGAGCAATAAATAAAATCACTGAAAGTGGTCTCACCCTCTGTTTCTCTGTAGATTCTTTAGTAACCTTGCTTTGACCAGTCACTCTAAAAGGTCAGGTTCAAAAAAAAAAAAAAGTTTACAGTCCAATATGTTTAGATTAATTTCATGCCCATGAACCTTCTCAGAGACAAACATATAAGAATGTATCAGCATTAAAAGAAGTATATGAAAGTATTTGTAGTCTGTGCCCCTTGTAGATGTAGACCTTTAGGCAGCTGCTTCTGCTTCTGCTACTCATTGTTAAAATCAGGCTCTGGCCAGATAACATACCCACAAGCCAACAATTTCCTGGGCATGTTTCCCATTTAAGAATATATGTAATGGGAAAAAAGGAAAATGACAGTTAACTAATAGCACATTAAAATCTTGTAGCATAAAATAATAAATGCACTCACACTTTTTAGGAGCTTAGATTCAGCTCCAACATGAACGCCTGGGCAGAATGATCTCGGCCTAAGGATGAAATGCAGTACAGGATATGGGCGCAGTAGTAGGCTTTCTCGTGCATATGTCGTGTCTCGTAGAACACCCAAGTGTTCAAGATGGAGCTGAATCTAAGCTCCTAAAAAGTGAGTGCATACTTTTTATTTTTTATATTCTATTAGAGTAGCTATTAGTTTCCTTTTATTTTTTATTTTTTTGTTGCAACATATATTTTCTAAGGACATCTCAGGTGCTACACCAATCCTTCTGTTTTACCTCATTTTTTTCATTAAAAAAGAGACCCCAAATCTGTTGATTAAGCTGCACTTTGAACTGTACCAATATTTTACAAGCGCTGAACTTCCCTTTGCTTTTATTATATGATTCCTATTTAGTCTGCTTTACTCATGTTATATTCATTTTGTTTTTATTTGTTTGTAAAATTGCAATGTGTTCCACTTCACACACATGCAATAAAAAATAAAATCCAAGAATGGCTAAAAGGAAATGTGGTCATATTTTCCAAACTTAAATGGTCACATTACATAGCATATTTATTTTTTTAAAGGCACTTGCAATGTGTTCAAACAGGAACTGATGTCACTACATATAAAACCAAATTAAAACCATGGGGAAGATATTTATGTATTTATTTAAGATTTCTATTAACAAGAGGACCAGTGCTTGGAGATGACTACTTTTATAGACGTTTCAGTTATTGTTTAGACTGTTAAATAAATTTTTTTCAGTGACAAAGGCATTTAAAGGGACACTATAGTCACCAGAACCACTACAGCTTAATGTAGTGGTTCTGGTATCTCTAGTCAATCCCTGCAGATAGAAGTACTTCCTTTTTCAGTACTACACATTATGAAGCATCATCCCACACACTGTCCCCCTCACACTGTCACCATCCCATACACACTGTCTGTCACCTTCCCCACACACTGTCACCCTCCACACACATTATCTATCCCACACACTGTCCCTCTCACACTGTCACCATCCCATACACACTGTCTGTCACCCTCCCACACACACTGTCATCATCCCCTCACATTATAACTTCCCACACTGTCACCATACCTCCACACTGCCACCATTCACACACACTACCACCTCCCCACTGTCACCATCCCATCATGCTACCATCACCCCCACTGGCATCCCCCAACAGTCACCACCTTCCACCTTCCCCATACTCACTACATTTGATATTGTCACCATTCCCACACTGTCGCCATCCCACACATACTGTCACCCTCCCACACATACTGTCACCCTCCCACACATACTGTCACCATCCAACACACACTGTCACCATCCCACACACACTATCACCCACACACACTGTCACCCTCCACACAAATTATCTATCCCACACACTGTCCCCCTCACACTGTCAACAACCCACACACACTGTCTGTCACCTTCCCAACACACTGTCACCCTCCACACAAATTATATAGCCCACACACTGTGACAGATCCATCTGTATAGACTTATATTGTTGGTTCGTCTGTTTGCCTTCATTTCGCTGGATTTCCTGTCCGTATGCCCCTGTTCGTGTGTTTCCCCAAGTACCGATTGAAACTACCGAACAGACGGCCACCCAGGAGAGGAGTGTGCTGCTAGTTAACCTATTGGCCTCAATTAGAACGTTGCGGTTAACCACAGACACCTCTCCATTCCATTCGTACGGGTGGTCATCGTTCGTATGCCGACCACGAGGTGGCGGACATTTTGGGACACGAGGAGAATCAGCGGTGTTCGGTGCAAATCCTATGGAACTAAAAACGGATACTTTATCTGCCGAACACCGCTGGAAGCTGCCGCCCGCCTTCTATTTCGTCGAGGCGTACGAACACCGGTCAGTTCGGGAGTTTCTATCATTCGTATGGACTTTACCCAGGTAGCCGTCCCATGGAGTCATTCGTATACCGAAGGACTTGTGAAAGACTTTGACTCCATGGCGATTGAACTAGGTACATCGGATCTGAGCGCTATTCGGTAGAAATATGCACTCAGATCCAGGCTATCTGGGGATACGTTACACGAACCATATGCATTCGGTATTTCTGAATTTATGTATTTTATTGTATTTTTCTTATTATGTTTTAAAATGGCGTTTGTTTCTATCCTGGGAGATAATTAGGTTTCTTCCTAATTATCTCTGGGATAGAGAAGAAGGATTTATGGGTAAAATGGGAAGGGCTTATATTGAAGCCACTGCGATTGGCTACTGTCCAATATATTGTACAGTCTTCCACAAGGTCCTCTAGGGGAGTGTCCACCTTGTGGAGACCTGCATAAATACCGGGCAGGTAGCCCCCATTAAACACATTCCTGTTTGACCTTCAAGATGGAGCTTGGTCTCGTTTGTGGAGGGATTTATTATTGGGACAGTACTTTTCGTTATTTCTAGCTGTGGAAGGATTTCGACTGAATTGCTGATCGGGAGTTGCCGCGTTCGTATGCTCCGTTCGGGAGTTTGACGATCCGCTGGATTAAAACTGCATTTCTGGAGAAAGGGGATTATTCACTAAACGGCGTCATCATTCCCCTGGCGGTGAGTGTCGTATCACACACTGTCCTCCTAACACTGTCACCCTCCCACACACACTGTCTGTCTGTCACCCTCCCACACACACTCTGCCGCCCTCACTGGAGTGGCTGGGGGTAGAGAGGTGGCACAGAGATGATGGTGGTAGAAAAATGGCACAGGGCAGAGAGATGGCGCATAGAGCAGATAGATGGCACAGAGTGTATGGGGCAAGTAGATTGTCTCTCTTACACTGCTACCCCTGCATCTTTATCCTTTGTTGGCCTTCAACTTACCCACAACCCAAGACACTCTGAATATAAAGGTGGTGTAGGGTTTCTCCTCTCATCTTATTGCTCCTTCAAACCTCTACCCACCCTCTCCCTCTCTTTCCCATCATTTGAAATTATTCGAATCGCCTTTTCAAACCCTTTTCTGCTAACATTACCATTATTTATCGCCCCCTGGTTCTCCTCTCCTCTTCCTTGACCACTTTGCTGCCTGGCTACCCTACTTCCTCTCTTCTAATATTCCATCCCTAATTCTCGGGGACTTCAATATTCCCATTAACCCACCTTTGACCTCAGCAGACTCTAAACTACTTTCAATTACTTCCTCCCTCGAGCTATCACAGTGGGCTAATTCTCCCACCCATGTAGCTGGCAATACCCTCCACCTCATTTTCTATTATACATGTACAGTATGTAATATCTGCAACACTCCATTTCCTCTCTCTGATCACCACCTCTTATAATTTGCTCTCAAGTACCCCCTCACCCAACAACCTCAGCCAAACCCTCCTTAACTCAGGAGAAGCCTTAATTATATTATCCTCCAGCAGCTGTCAACTGATATTGATTCACAACTGCTATCCATCCCTTTCCTCTCCTGTCCCTCACTGGCAATCTCCACATATAGCACTACCCTCACCTCTACCTTGAACACTGCATCCCTGCTCTAAACATGCACCTTCGGGAGGACACCCCCCCAACCGTGGCATACTAAATCAACACGCTACCTGCAAAGATGCTCCCATTGTGCTGAACGCACCTTGAGGAAGTCTCGCAGCCAGGCAGACTATCTCCATTATAGATTCATATTGTGTTCATACCGCGGAGCCCTTGCCCTCGCCAAACAGTCATACTTTTCCTCTCTCATTAGTTCATGCTCCCATAATCCCAGGCATCTCTTTGAAACCTTTAACACTCTTCTTCGCCCTGCCGTGGCCACCCCCCAAACTAAGCTTACAGCACATGGCTTTGCATGCTACTTTACCAACAAGATTGAACAGCTAAGGAAAGAATTCTCCCCACCTTGTCGTTCTCTTTCTCAACCACACGTAGATCATGCCTTTCCTACTCTTCAGACTTTCTCCCTGGCTACCGAACAAGAGGTGGCTGTGCTTCACCTTTCCTCTCGTCCCACCAATTGCCCGCTCAATCCTGTCCCATCTCACCTTATCAGATCTCTCTCCCCCTGTCTTGTGCCTTCCTTAACACACATCTTCAACTGCTCTCTCTCTTCTGGCATTGTCCCTGCTGACATTAAACATGATAGTGTAGTACCTATCTTGAAAAAAAAAACATACCCGTCCTCCCTCTCTACCATCCCATATCCCTGCTCTCTTTCTCCTCAAAGCTTCTGGAAAGACTTGTCTTTACCCGTATGTCTCACTTCCTCAATTCCAACTCTCTCCTTGACCCACTTCACTCTGGCTTCTGCCCTCTCCACTCTACTGAGACTGCTCTTATCAAAGTTACTAGCAACCTAATCACAGCTAAATCCAAAGGCCACTCCATACTGATTCTTCTTGACCTCTCTGCTGCCTTTGACCCCATTGATCATGCTCTCCTTTTTCAAACTCTTCAATCACTTGGTCTCTGTGACTCTCTCCTCTTGTGGTTTTCCTCTTATCTCTCCCAACGCTCATTCAGTGTCTCCTTTTCTAATGATACCTCCTCCCCTCATCCTGTCTCGGTTGGAGTCCCCCAAGGCTCTGTCCTTGGTCCCCTTCTATTGTCTTTTTATTCTGCCTCTCTTAGCAAACTTATTACGTCATTTGGACCCCACTACCACCTGTACGCTGATGACACCCAGATATATCTCTCCTCCCTGGACCTCTCCCCTGCCGTCCTGCAATGTGTCACTACTTGCCCTTCTTCCATATCTGACTGGATGTCCTCCAGCTTTCTGAAACACAATCTCTCTAAAACTTAGCTCCTTGTCTTTCCTCCTTCTAATACTGATCCTCCTTTTTCGCTCTCCCTTAAAGTTAGTGGTATCCTCATAAGTCCATCCTTGCAAGCGCGCTGTCTTGGCGTCATACTTGATTCTGGCCTCACCTTTGAGACTCACATCCAGTATGTTGCCAAATCCTGTAGATTCCATATTAAAAACATAACCTTCATCCGCCCCTTCCTTATGCAAGATGCTACCACGGAGCTTGTCCAAGCTCTAGTAATTTCCCACATGGATTATTGTAACCCTCTCATAATTGGTCTTCCCAAAATCCGTATTGCCTCGCTACAGTTTGTAATGAATGCCGCCACCAGACTGATTTTCCTCTCTTGTCAGTCCTCTCACACTTCACCCCTCTGTCAGTCCTTACATTGGCTTCCTATATCCTATAGGAGTCAATTCAAAGTTCTAACCTATACCTATAAAGCACTGAAAGATTCTAGGCCCTCTTATATCTCTTCACAGATCCACCCGTACCGTCACCTCACACTTGCAGGACTTCTCGCAGGCGACTCGCTTCCTATGGAATAGCCTGCCTACCACCATCAGACTCTCCTCTAGTCTTCAATCGTTTAAGAAATGCCTTAAAACCCATCTCTTTAGGAAAGCGTATGGCCTCCCAGAGTAACCTCTACCTCACATACCTGTTTCTTGCTCTCTCCTAAAGGGCAGCACTTTACTCTCTCCTCTATCTTTGCTTAACTCAAACCTTATTTTATTGCTATTTACTGTCTTAATGTGTTTTATATCCCACCTCCTTGAGACTGTAAGCTAAATCCCCCCTCTAATAATATTGTAAAGCGCTATGGAATCTGTTGGCACTATATAAATGTCAATAATAATAATAATAATAATAATAATAATATTAATAATATTACCCTGCTGCCTATGTGTTTTTGTCAACCAGGGCAACTGCGTTGATGTGCATGTGTGCGCGCGCATGACTTAGGGAGTGGGTGAGGGGGAGTATGGAGTCTTGGTCCCAGGCAGCACAATGTCTTGGGCTGACCCTGTGGAATTGGAAACATATGAAAAGTTGGAACTGGTTACTAATATTTCTGAATCCCACTACTGACTATCATGTTCTTTTAAGTTAACTTGTCACTTAAGAATGCATTCAGCAATCATTTAGCTTCTTTTCAACAGCAAAACATAGGCCAGCATTGTCTTAGGGTATGAGCCAACCTCGGGATTTAATACCACCTAGGTGCATTGAGCTTCTTGACTGCTCAAGACAAGAGTTTAGCATCCAGTTTGGTGTTTCATTATAGGGTAGGTGGGTAGGTATGGCAAAATATTGATCCCTTAGGCAGGAAGATACCTTTGATTTCCTTACTGCAATGGCTTATGCAGATTGTTAGTGGACAGACAAAATCAGAGGTTACTAATCACATTATACAAACTCTACCTGTTTTTCTTTTTCAAATCTAAAAAAAAATCTAACCCTCCCCAAGTAAGGTCTACTTTTTTTTTTATATACTTAGCAACTATGGCAATATATTTTGCTTTAGTGAGCATTATATTCTAGATGGATAAAGTGGTAGTTTCTCAGATGTATAATTCAACCTCTTTGTAAAGTCTCAAAACTGCTGATGTATACGAGATAAGTGGAATAAATGCCAATTACCCAGTAATTTGTGCAAAAATAGCACAAAAATAAAGAACAAAAAGGGCAAAGGTAGTGTGAATGAGAACTCGTCAGTTAAATAAACATCTTTCTTTTTTATACTTCTTATAACAATAAAAAAATATGAAGACCAAAATGATATCCGTCCTCTACTTTGATAGACCAAGACATCTCAACAAACACGTGAAATGCGACCAAACCCAAGCTGGCCACTTCATTTGATTTATGATGTCATTAATGTCAAGCTATCAGTGGACAAGAGTAAAAGAGACAACTGCAAAGCCGACTAAAAACAAATAGTTTTGATTAAACTCAAGGACGTTCTGTACAGCTTTCAGCAAAAAGACATTTATCATTTCCGAAGCTAGAACTGCTGTTATTTTTCTACTTTCCAAAATTCCCAACAGCGCGATACCACTTCTGCAAGAATAATGCTTGCAGAATCTTTAGTTCTGACTCGCATTATTTGTAGATAAAATGATTAGAGACTTTATTTAACTCAGGGACAGGATGCATGATTTTTATTGTACCTTAGTAGCCAAAAGCAATGTTTGAGAGCAAATGATGTGACGGCACCGAGAGAGCCGAAGACCACAATTATCAGATAGTCAAAAATAGTCAGGGGAAGAAAGATATATTGCATATGACAATTAATCACTGTGGTCTTGAAGTATCTGTGTAAACAGGTCTTGGCTTGTGTAGTCAGATTTTAAGTTAGTGGTATGTTTTACCCGTAAAGTTAGAATTGAAACGAAAAATGAAATATGGAATTGTAAATATCTCCTATGTACATGAATGCATATTAACGGTGTCTATTCTTAAATTGGTGAACTGAAAAAATTAGGACATTATTAGTTGAAATTTAAAAAAAATCCAACTTGTTTGTGAGATTTATTTCTAGCTTACATGTTCAGGATATTTCTTTTGTAGCCAGTTGTAAACTCACAATTTAGAAAACAGACTTACAAATGTGTAATTTCCCGCATGATAAATGAAGAAGTGTATGAAGATGGTTATAGGAAGCATTGGTTCAGCCAATCACATCTCTACCAGAGATGACACTGAAGGGACAGGTTTAATTGGAGAGAGAAAGAGAGAGAGAGAGAGAGAGAGAGAGAGAGAGAGAGAGAGAGTGTGTGTGTGTGTGAACAAGTCTTAAATTAGAGGGGCAAAGGTTTAAAAATAATATCAGGAAGTATTACTTTACCGAGAGGGTAGTGGATGCATGGCATAGCCTTCCATCTGAAGTGGTAGAGGTTAACACAGTAAAGGAGTTTAAGCATGCATGGGATAGGCATAAGGCTATCCTGACTATAAGATAAGGCCAGGGACTAATGAAAGTATTTAGAAAATTGGGCAGACTAGATGGGCCGAATGGTTCTTATCTGCCGTCACATTCTATGTTTCTATGTTTCTATGTGTGTTTGTGTGTGTGTGTGTTTTCTGTGTTTCAAACCAAAGGGCACGAAAATGTTCCAATTGTTGTACTACATATATAAAAAGACAAAAATATTATGTATGTGTTTTGCAGTACACTAATAGGAACATTTTCCTGCAATTTGATTCACAGTTCAAGTGAGAAAGAGTAAGTAGAGGGAAATAACGGAAGAAAATGGACAGTTAGTGACTGTCCCCTAGACATCAATCATCTTTTTTCCATAAATCATCTCTCTATTTTGGGTTTAAGTACAGAATCTAGAACCAAAATGAACATGCTCAGCCATTGCACATTTAGTTTGGTTTATGATTAGGCTGTATTTCAGCTCGAATTTTAAGGAATTTGGGTGACCACCTCATTGGTCCAAATTCAGACGTGTTGCAGGTCGGAACAATATTAATCGCTAAGTCTACTGTGAATAAAATCCACATTTAGTGGCTGCAGTCTAAGTATCAATTAACTTCTTTTTGTTTTTGTGGCATCAAGGATGGAACTCAGAAACAAGCAAACAAAATGTTTTTTTTTCGTTGTCCATTAACTGTCTATTTATTTGTTTAATGGTTCGACCATTTAGCTTTTCAGAGTTCAGGATTTTGGATGAAATGCCGATCACTCAAAATTTGGAAGAATTGTATTATATTTGAAACTAAATAAATAAGTCTATTTAGTATAGTTTGGGCTGAAGCTGCTGGAGATAAGGGCAACAAGGAAGATTTATCAAATGCGGTGTTCTAAAATATAATGCAAAAATGTAAAAGGGTAGAAGTTGCCAGTGGAATATGTTGTTGGTCCCACTGGTTTCCATGGTGAATGCCACTTTTAGTACTTTATAACACAACACTTTGATAAATCAACCCCCTCCCCTCCATTTCAACTTATTGTTTAACACTCCTGAAGTTTAGAGGCAATGTTGCAGCTTGTAATGTTTGTATCTATTTCAAATTCTATTCTTTGGTTGGATGGGACTGTCACAACGTTGTGCATTCAGAAATTTGGGAATTCAAGGTGAATATAAATTTTTAGACGACAATAGTGAAATTTAGAAACAAACTGTTTTGGATATTTTATCCAGTTTGGATATTTGGTCTAAAATGTAAAATTAACTTTGAATTCACTTTGAGTTCCCATCAGTTCTCACGTCAAAGAATAATCCTGTCAGTGTTTTAGCAAATGTTAAGCTAATATGTAAGCACCAAAAGAGAGCTTGCATGACTCTTCCTAGTCTGAATCACTCTTTGTAGGGAAGGTTTGCTAGAACATTGTATCCAAACAACAGTTCAATTAATATTTAGGGTTTCAATTGTTTTGTGATTGAAGGCCTCTGATTCATTATTAACTTTTAAACATCCCGAGGAGGCATTACATTTTCTAATTTGTTTTGCCGCAAACAAGGTCTAGGGAAGGTGTAGGAAATCTTTGGCACTACAGATGGTTTGGACTATACCTCCCATGATGCTTTGCCAGCATTATGCCAGCATTATGGGTGTTAGAGCATTATGGGGGATGTAGTCCACAACTACTGGTGTGCCGAAGGTCGCCTACCCCTGGTCTAGGGTATGATGACTGTTTCTAGAATATATATAAATAAAGAAATGCATTCACTAAGAAAACAATGAATTATGATTATTTGTATTAATAAATCATTACATATACCAATTTGTTCCTTTAAAAAAATCACAACAGTTTAAAATGCAGAACTGAATAAAAATATTTTTAACATTGGATATTTATTAATAACGTTTCCTTCTGTTGATGTATAGCAATCATGGATTTATTTTTTAAAGTTTATAAAATTGCACTACTACAATTTAATTTATTTGTAAAACATTTTGTGATTAAAAAAAAATATATATATATATTTTTTCAAAATGACTATAGGTGAACACGGGCACACGTACATTAAGATTTTATTATTAAGGGAGGTACAGTGAAACAAGATTTGCTTACTCTTATTAGCAATAATTTTGCACTTAAAGAATTTGTGGGAAAAAAGCTGTACTATCAGTTGAGCATGAGAACATTTGTAATATCACCCTAGGAGAATAATAAACAGATACTGCAGATTGAAATTCTGACATAGTTTACAGAATAATAATCCAAACATCTGTTTTAATGACGAGGGATTTGAGCAGAATAGAAATACATGGGAAAGCAAAGCCATTTTTAGTATACTTTCAACGTTAAATCAAAGCTGTTCAGCTAAATACAGCTCACTAGTAATATAAACAATTTTGCTCATATTCCCGGGCTACTTGCCAAATGTCAGGATCCAGTTACAGAAACAAGGTCAAGAGGGAACCAAGAAGATAAAACTATATGAAAAAAAAAAAAAAAAAAACACGCGTAATTACAAATAAAACTGAAAGCAAATTGTCATTTGGGCCACGCATTTTAATGGAACTTTCTAAGATCAAATAAACTGAAGAAATATGGAGTAAATGTAATAATGACTAAAATGTATGTTTTACTTGCTAGTTTTGCTAATGCATGCAACTTTATTTGCGTGTGTATGTGTGTGTGTGTGTGTGTGTGTGTGTGTGTATGTGTGTGTGTGTGTGTGTGTGTGTGTATGTGTGTGTGCGCATGTTGGGAGGCTCTATCTATGGGTTCCTGGACCTTATCAAGCTCTAGGACTGAGATTACAGATACATGACCCTAAAGATATCCAGTTGAGAACAGATAGCAGTATGGACTAGTGTACTCTGCCACAAAATTCGAAAATTTCCTTTGAGTAAACATAGGCAACTTTGGATTTTATTATCAATGTAAGGTCATAAACTTAATTCTATTAGTTTACTCTCAAAAAAGTACATAGGCAGTGACAAGGAAGAAAACACATTAAAGTTTATATGTTTTGAAGTATATTCTGCAATACAAAGAAAGTATTTTTTTTTTTTTTTTTTTATGAATTCCATCAGTTTGTTCTCTGTACCCCATACTGTGGTTAGTTGAAAGGTGCTTTGCAAATATTGACTCAAAAGAGCTATTGGAAAACATCACCTCAGCCGAATTGACGGCTTATTATTATTTTTTATTTCTTAAAACTCTGAAAATGTGACCTAACTTTTGCAAATTGATTCTCAACTCACCATGTATCACTGTTTAGTGCATAAACACCAAGTTCATTTATACATCTTTAGTGCCAATTAAAATACCGTATATTACGTACCATTGGGAGTACAAGATTTGTAAACTGTCCCTGAAGAACTCTATACTTAGAGGCAAATATAATGCTCTGACTGTGATTTGAAAATACCCTTTTGGGAGGTAGAAGTATTTTCTTCTGAATTTCTCTTTAGATTTAATATATTCACTGATGGAACATTTTCCAACATATTTCTGTGCGAGTAGGAAGAAAGGGTTAATTTTCCTCTTCAAAGAGGTGCAATACTCTCTCAGTAATTAGGTCTCACAGGATTTGAAATTTAGCATGTTAAAAGCAAAACCTTAGGTTTCATACCCAATTTATGGGTCAAGAAAACCCTATCAGTATTTGTGCTAGCCACACTTATCTTAAGCCTTTTCATTTCCATTTTATATTCAGTTAAAAAAAAGGTTTTTTTTGGGTTATGCTGACCATTCCAAGTGATAAAGGATCAGCTAAATTAATCTCTCGAGTTCTTCACACCCAGGAATAAAGAATATAGCTTAAAAAGAACTTTATTTTGATATTGTTTGATTTATGTTGAAGAAAGTTAACTATATGGAATATTTAACGGTTTAATGCAATATATACAGTTAGAGAAAAAGAAATAAAGAGAAAAAGAAGAAATGAAATGGGATGGGAGGAAGGGAGAGGGTAGTGAGCCTGTGTGATCCAGGTGTCACGGGTGGCGGTGCGGACACCGGGGCCCCTTAGTGCCTGATGATGATGGGAGTCACAGCGTGGAAGTGGATTATCAGGGCCTGGTGCAGGTTAACCACACGCCCCCTGGTGTTGAGCACCAGTGTTTGTGCTGCCACATGCCAGGGCCCTGATGCAGCTACTGCGGATCCCAAGAGCTAGGAGTTTGATATGCAGATCTCCCAGGAACTGGATAGGGGGGCTCTGCAGCAGACATGTATCCAGTACAGAAACAAGGCAAGACTAGAATAGACACCAAACAAGAAAACAAGACAAAACTAGAAGAACCCAGAACCGGAGCAGGACAGAAAGCAGAACCCAGAACGTGTACACAAGACATGAGGGAAACATGAACATGGCAGGACAGGACTGTACATGAACTGGGAATACAAGACAAACTAAAACAAGAGCACGGATGCAAGGCAAAATAAGAGGAGACATAACTAAGTACTATATATGTAAAACATTGGAGATTTAGACATACATAAATGGCCAAGATGTATGCAGCCCACCAACTGGGGCAAAGTACTCCAATTACATTGGGATCTACCTAGATATGCATGACTAAATAAACAAAAATAAAACACACACATTGTGGCGGAACCAGCCTCGCCACCGGGCATTGGAGATGACTGATTGCCAGCCTCCCTGTGACTATGGCCCCATGTTGAAATGCTTGATTTTCCCCTGCAAAGACCTGAAAGCCGGGTCATTCGGTACTTTCCCTATGTGAGCAGTGTTACCCCAGATAGCTATGCCATGGAGCACATTCGTATTTCGAAAGACTATGTGAAAGACTTTGGCTCCATGGCAATTGAACTGTATGTATGTGATCTGAGCGCCATTCAGTAATAATGTGCGCTCAGATCTATGCTACCTGTTTTATGCAATAGCTGCACAGTTATATATTTGTATGTATTTTATTGTATTTTGCTACCATGTGGCTAATGGAGTTTTGCCTCTGTCCTTGGAGATAATTTGATTACTTCCCAATTATCTCCAGGATAGAAGACTCTGTGGAACTGGTTTTGGGCAGAAAAGCCATGCTTCATTTGGTAACAAAGGACGTCGATCTAACTTTTGACCCACTGGCCAATTTGTATGATTTTGACGTATGTTGTATTTGGAGTAAGCTGATTCTAATGTATGTCTTATGTGAATGTGATGAATACTTTTAAAGTTAGGAATATTGTGTAAAACTGTGTATTTTCCTGCCTGTGATTATTATATTAACCCATTGAGTAAGGTAATTGTATCACAGGCAGAGGGGAGGATTTTGTGTGGGAGTGTCTGAGTGTATTGTACATGTTTATTGGTTGTTTTACAAAACCCTGTGGGTGGTACTAATGTGTAAGAATGTGTATATAAGAACAATAAACCCACAGCTCTGTCAGTTCTACTTCACCCTTAATTTGGAGTGCCGTCTCTTATTGGGGGAATCTGCTACAAGGGATTGCTATGCTTGTCATACTCCCTTGCTAAATCACTACTAAGCTCTTGTAAGAGCTTGTTCCTGCCTTGCTCTCTGAAGGAGTCTACGGTGGTTATGGTGTCGGCTGGAGTGCTTGGAGCCCTCAGGAGGCGCTAGGAGCATCCTTCAACGGAGATACCCAGTCGAGGTGCCCGTCGATCCGTTACACACATCACTTACTTGCAAGAAAGGGGCAGAGGACTTGTAGCAACTGCCTGCAGGAACCAACTTAAACAAAAGGAACGGGTGTGGCAACATAAAACAAACATTTAACCCCTTAAGGACACATGACATGTGTGACATGTCATGATTCCCTTTTATTCCAGAAGTTTGGTCCTTAAGGGGTTAAAGGAATCCAAGAGACTGGGAATTCCAGGAACAGAATACAGGAATGAACCCAGAAAACCCAGCATAAAGAAAACCAAACGCAGAATAGAAAACCAGAAAAACTAAACAAGAATTGTAAAAAGAGTACTGGATACCAGAAGCCAAGGCCAGACATCTCAGCAGAACAGAGCAGGATGTAAAACCAGGGAGATCTATTTAAAAAACTCTTAAAGTAACATTAATTGTGCCAGCTTAGGGAGTGTAACAGGGTCTCCCTACTTTGAGAATTTTTATTTTATTATTGCTTATTACATAGTTACATAGCTGAAAAGAGATTTGCCACCATCAAGTTCAGCCTTCCTCACATGTGTTTTTTCTGTTGACCCAAAAGAAGGAAAACTAGGAAAAACATTCCTTCTTGACCCGAAAATGGTAGTCAGATATCTCCTTGGATCAAGCAGCTATTACCCCACTAATTAGAAATTGTATCCGTGTATGTTATGTTTTTACAAGTATTTATCCAATTGCAGTTTAAAGAAAAATATAAATGTGTGAGCGC
This sequence comes from Pelobates fuscus, assembly GCF_036172605.1. Taxonomy (NCBI): domain Eukaryota; kingdom Metazoa; phylum Chordata; class Amphibia; order Anura; family Pelobatidae; genus Pelobates; species Pelobates fuscus. The sequence continues at coordinate 30,894,982 of NC_086321.1, forward strand.
TCCAAGGAACCCAAGAATAACTCCAGCGCAGAGAGATCTAATAATTGCAACTACAGAAATACATCACTTCTAAAACATAAACAAGACAAAAAAGAAAAATATATAAAAAACACCGTGTCTATTGTACTCCAACTGTCTGGTTTCCATTTATACTCAGTGTTTTTTATCACTAAGGAGTTTATGCCAGTCGATATGTTGTAGAGCTGCCTTAATCTTATTGAAATTGGCTTTTTTAAAACTATACGTTTTAGTATACCCCATGTGCTTTTGCTTTTTTAAGTTTATTTTAAAAATTACCAAAATTACCAAATTGCCAAATGCTCCCTTACTTGAATGTTGGTCAAAAGATCAACATTGTTTGTTATAACGAGATCCAGACAAACATCCTTTCTATGCAAATAGGATAGGGGACAATCTGCTAAATACAAATAAAACAAAACAACATAGCGTATAACTGTGTGTAGACTGGCACTGTTATGTATTCATAATTGGTCACTCACAAATTTGTGGAGATAAAACAGCCTTGAGTAATATATTTTTCCTTCAGTGTCCAGAGTGTTGTCCCTCCTCACAAATTCATCAATCCATAGATGTATATATCTCAAGAAAGGGAAAATATATAAAAAAAAATGTAGTGCACTTCCAGAGTATGAATAAAAAAAGTATTTAATAACTTACATTCAAGTTTAAAACAAACAGCATGTCACCATAAAGCGTCCTACGCGTTTCGTCCTTAGATTGGACTTCCTCAGGGACTTGGTGTCAATAAAGTGCAGTAAAATACAATAGCAGCAATAAATATATCCCTCCCACAGTCCTTTTATACATCCCCATTCAGTGTTGAAGATCTTTCAGCTGGTGTTCAATTTTCATTTTCGCGGCATGGAACCGGATGACGTCATCGCGTACGTTGCGTGCGTTCCACTTTGCGTTTCACGGAACCGGATGACGTCATCGCGTACGTTGCGTGCGTTCCACTTTGCGTTTCACGGACCCGGAAGTGGGTCGCGATCGTTAGTCTGTCTCACTTGTTCTATTACACTGACTCAAAGCATATACAAGTGGGTGGACAAAACGGGGAGGGGG